>NC_029778.3:41338320-41342850 GCF_000817695.3 Arachis duranensis
ATGTAATTTCTTAATATCTCTTTTTTCTATATTTCCATCTGCATTGCTATCTTTATAGGGTCTTGCTTCAACTTCTAAGTCTTTTCTAATTGTTATTTTAATAGTTTCTTTAGGGGGATATTCAGATTCTATTACTGATCCTGAGCTTGTTTTCCAAACAACAGTTGGCTTTGTCAAAAGGACATAATTTTTTATCGGGTTTGGAGTAATAATTAACGTACCAGTCAAAGAAGTATAAGCTAATTCTATTTTCTTTCATAAAATCATAGAATAGTTCTCTTAGTCTAATAACTTCATTTTCTGAATGGTTGGTAAAATACCAATCTCTTAGTGATTTATTATAATCAGCATTAAAATCTTGTCTTATCCACTCTTTATCAATTTCAAATGGTTCTTCCTTAATAATTACTGATAAAACTTGTGATTCCATTGGATCAAATTCTGAAGGTGATTTATATACAGCAGTGGCTATATTTGGCCTTCTGTTGTCAATTCCTACAATATCATCAATATTTCCTATTGATGAGTTATCTATAGAATTTCTATGACTAATAGTTTCAACATTATCAGGAATTCTTAATGAGTGGGATCTATTCATCCTAATTCTTATATCAGGTCCTTCTCTTATTATTTCTCTTATTCTAGTATTTTGTATTTGTGGTTCTTCAATACCATCAGATATTACCCATTCTTCAGGCATTCTGCTTTTTAATTCTTTATGTCTTAACCTTCTAGGGGTTTGTATATTAGATCTTTTTAGGTTTGCATGCATAATTATTGTTTCTTCTTTTGAGGATTGTCTTAATGCTCTAAAGTCATAATCAACTTTAGTAATTTTATAATATATTCTATAGAATATTTCGAATGGATCATATTTCTCATTTATAATGGTCTCATCAGATGTTACTTGCAATTTTAAGGCCTGCCAGGTGTATTCATTTTTTAGATTCATAGCATAATTTGGGTAACAATTAAAAAAAAAACTGGTCCATCATGACAGTTACTTTCTAATATTCCTATTAATGAATCATTAAAATTTTTTAATCTGGTATCTCTTAAGGTTAATAATATAGGCAGATTAATTCCTATTCTAAAATTAGGCTTTATGGCTACTTGTATTAATCCTATATGGATGAAGTTATATCCTTTACTGCTATGTTCTTTCAATTTATCTTCTTCTAAAATGGTGATAATTTTATTACTACTCGTTCCTGGTTTACAATATTCTAACATGTAGATTTCATAATTTCTTCCTTCCCAGAAGTTTCTCTTTTTATATATTTTATCTTTTTCTACTATAGGTATATTCCAATTATGAAAACTTTCTTCTAATTTGGCTATTTCTAATTCATTTTTAGTTCCAGAGGCGGAGGCTTCATCATTATCTATTTTTATTACTAAGGAATTATTTTTTCCTAGATTTAAACGACTCATCGTTCTCAATAAACTAACCATTTTATGGTTAGAACTTTGTGAGCTATGGGACCACCCTCGTTAACCAACGGATTCACTGCTTTTCTAGGACTTACAACTGGGACTACGATCTGGGCTGACCAACGTATTAACAGTTCTCACTGCTACTTCCAAAGTTGTAACTATAAAATGTTTGAGGCTTAAGACTTGTAATAAAAATCCAGTTAAAAATAATTTCTTTATAAATGTTATCAGATACCTCCCTCTTGAGCATGCTCTGATACCACTTGTAAAGGTTGGGCTATTATAGGTTGATTTGTTTCTTGTAAAGGTTGAGGTTCTAGATCTTGTACGGGTACTGTAGGTTGGGGATTGCCATCCATTCTTTGAACGTTATATACATGTATTCTTGATTCTATCTCTAAAAGTGATCTCATGCTTTGTACATGTAAATAATGCATCCTTCTAACATAATGAATGTGTTTACTCTTAATGATATATATATAAACAAAATAAATCAAAAGGACTCAACAGGTATCCAGATCCTCCGCTTCTGTCACCAACCAAAAAACGCTCTGAGGTGGGTTGCAACCTGCATCTGAGAAACACAACAGAAATATGGTATGAGAACCAGAGGTTCTCAGTATGGTAACAATACCCATTGATGTAGGATAAGACCCCGGGACGCCAAAGGCAATCCTAGACTTCATATTCATCACAAGATTCAATCTTAAGGCATACTAAAACAAGTAAGCATAATGTGCCAACTTTGACTTAAATAAACCAGGTGATCTATCTTAGGAGATTTCTACTCTAACCAACACCGCTGTCCCACAGTCTTCACCAACTGATCCTCCATGTGATCCCATCGCCATCGCCTTCTGAACCTCCTCAATCTGAGTAGAAAACACATGTAATATACAATGCAAGTAAAGCACAAGTAGAAGCATATAAGGCAAATAATTCAGATAGCAAGTAAGCATGTTATTCAATTAGGCAAGCCATTACAAGTAAACAAAGCATACAAACAGTTAGAAAATGCATATGATGAATGCGTGCTCTACTGGTTGTGATATCACATTGTCGGATCAACTGCCAACCTGATACATCTCCATGGAGCCGTCGCCCTTCTGATTTCTCTTATGGGAACCCCCGAGATATAGTGTCCAGATCACTGTCCATGTAACGGCGCATGCACGCCCTATAGATCCGAAGGGATGTGATAAACCCATTTGTAGGGTTTATCTTATGCTTCATTTAAGGGATTTTATGACCTTTTACCCACATTTATTCAATGAAATAGCATGGTTTCATGATTGTCTCCCAATTTTTGCTTAAGTGTGAAAACATACTTTCTAGATCCTTAATTAGCTAAATTTAATTCACCTTTGATTCCACTAGATGCCTTGATGTGTTTGTAAAGTGATTTCAGGTTGAAAAGGCTAGGAATGAATCAAAGGAGTGAGAGGAAAGCATACAAAGGGGAGAAGATCATGAAAAGTCAAAGAATTGAACTCGCCAATGGACGCGCGCGCGCACCAGGCGCTTACGCGCACCTTGCGAATTACGCACGCGTACGCGTCGGTGCTGGTGATGCATGAAAACTTGTCTCTCAACAAATTTCCCTTCGGTAAGTATACCGAATTGTCATCAAGTAAAACTCACAATAGAGTGAGTTCGAATCCCACAAGGATTGATTGGTCACGCAACTTTAGTTCGAAGAATATGCTAGTTGCGCTAAACAGAATTTAGATTGAGAACTTGCAGAAATTTAAATGACTGGAAAGTAAATAACAGAAATTAAAGTGCAGAATCTTAAATGGGGATTTGGGGTAATGAGCATGAAAATAAACGGCAGAAAGTAAAGAGAATGGGTAAGATCAGAAATGGGGTAATCATTGGGTTCAGGAGATGTTGCATTCTCCGGATCAAGTTCATTCTCATCTCTTCCTCAATCAATGCATTCATTGATCTCCTTGGCAATCTTAAGTGATTGGATCCTAATTCCTTGGCAATCCAATCTCTCTAAACTTGAACAATTGCCCAATTCCTTGATATAATTGCTCATGGGAAGAGATGAAGTGTGGTCACTGATTATACCACATGTATTTCCAAATCAAAGTGTTGGGAGGATTACATGTCACTATATCCGCCCAAACCCCAATTTGGTCCAACATGAGAAAGCATTTCTAGCATGATCTCCTCATCCCTTTTCCAAGGCTCAAAGGAGATCCAATTATGGAGATTTTCTTTTCCAAGACAACTAACCAATTGAATTAAGATTGAAAGCTTTCTAGTAAGATCAAGAGAAAAGAAAGAAGAAGAAGAATGAAAACTATAATTGATCCATCAAATTACAACAGAGCTCTCTAACCCAATGAAAGGGGTTTAGTTGTTCATAGCTCTAGAAATGAAAAATGGCAGAAAAAAAGAATCCATGCTAAAAGTGCAGAAAAGTAAATCTACAGAGAGTAGTTCCCCAAAAGTGCTAAAAGCCTCTCTATAGTTCAAAACTACTCCTATATATACTACTCCTCTTGATCTTCTAGTGAGTTCTTCAAGTCTTGGATGTGGACTCTGGATCTTGAGTTGAAGCAGTTCTCATCTTTAGTGGGCCCAGCTTGTAGAGAAATATGAATTAGGCTTGGGTATTTAGTGAGATTAACGTTGAGTGCCATTGTGGGTTCGAGAACGTTAGTGGCATTCACTTTTTTCACTAACGTTCCATCCTTATGTACCCACGTTAACTCCAACGTTAGTGATCTTAACGTGACCACTAACGTTGCCTTCTCATTTTTTGGCCAACGTTATTGGGACTCACTTTTTCCAATAACGTTGGCTTATACCCCTTCGCAAACGTTATTGGGAATCACTTTTCCCATTAACGTTGCTTGGTGCCTTTTGTTCCTACGTTAGAGTTCACGTTAGTGTAGCTAACGTGACTCTTAACGTGGGTGTGTCTCACCTTCGAGAGCGTTAGTGACACTCACCTTTGTCACTAACGCTCTAAATGCCCAAGTTTTCTACGTTAGAACTCATGTTAACTACGTTAACGTGGCTCTTAACGTAGTAGTGATGCCATCTTCCAACGTTAGTGACAAAAGTGAGTGTCACTAA
>NC_029778.3:41342918-41348538 GCF_000817695.3 Arachis duranensis
TCACGTTAACTAAGTTAACGTGGCTCTTAACGTAGTAGTTGCTAATTGGCCCAACGTTAGTGACAAAAGTGAGTGTCACTAACGTTGGCTTTTGTTTTCCTCTTCCACGTTAGAGTTCACATTAACTAAGTCAATGTGACTCTTAACGTGGATCATTGCCAAGTTTCTCAATGTTAGTGGTGTTCACTTTTACCACTAATGTTGGAGAAAAACGTTATTGGTGTTCATGTTTTCTCTTAACGTTGGAGTTCTCTTTTTCTTCTACGTTAACTACCACGTTAACTTAGTTAACGTGGCAAGTAACGTGAGCTATGGATGACTTCGCAGGCGTTATTGGTGATCACTTTTCTCATTAACGTTGCAAGCTTTTTACCATTCCACGTTAGTGTTCATGTTAACTAGGTTAACATGAATACTAGCATGGTTCTTCCTTGCTTCCTTTACCCTAAAAACAAGCAATTAAAGTGCATCAAAGCTCTAGCCAAAGTAATGAGATTATGCATCATCAATTTATCATGCAATTCTAGCAAAATTCTCATGAAATCATGCAAAGTTCACAATAGTTGCTTGAATCAAGGTGTGAGTGTATTTTCATCCAAAACTTGGCCTTATTCACTAAGAAAATGCATGAAACTACCCTAAAACAGTAAAGAAAAGGTCAGTGAAACTGGCCTAGATGCCCTGGCATCACAACACCAAACTTAAAGCTCACTTGTCCCTAAGCAAGTACTGAAGCATAAGAAGAATGAAATGAAAGAACAAGAAGATAAAATAGAAGTAGACTTCCTGGTTTTTGGGGTTTCATGCATAGCAACTTAGGTTCCTCCCTTTTAGGTTTCAAGCCTTTATCAACTCCTTGGTCACTTTCTTGATTGCATCCTTTGAGACTTCCTTCTTATTGATCCTTCCTTCTTTTTCAAAGTTTATTTTTCTTTTTGCTAAGTGCTTTGTAAGAGAGCGACACTTTATGATAAGCTTTCAGCCAACACTCCCAAACCAGTTGGTTTTAGGGTGCTAGGTGTTAAGACACCCCTAAGGACTTACTCCCTCAATTTCCCTCATACATACACACCACAGGCACATGGTTTGTTATTTTCCTTTCTTGAAACCTTGGTGTCCAGCACCTCTTTAGGTTACTAAGTGTCTTGTAGCAAAGGTTACTCTTGATAGTGGACTTTCAGCTAATAATCCCGGATTAGTTAATCCGAGTTACCAAGTGATAAGGCACCCCTAAGAGCTTATTCATCCAAGTATATCCGTTGTACATAAACACCACAGACACATGCCTCAATTTTGAAACCCTTGGTGCCTAGCATTGTTTCTTATTGTGTTTCTTTCTTTTTCACTTTTATTGCTCTTCTCTTTTCTTATTGGGATCTTATTGTTTAGTTAGTCTCAAAGGATGTATCTCAAACATAGGACTTAGGATAGATAGTTGCGTTCTTTCCTTATTTGGTGAACCAACTTAGCTTACTAATCATCCTGCCACAAACATTCAGAATGCACTTCATAAAATAGCTCCACTCTTGTTCTTTTCATAACATTTTCTTTTTGATTAACTTAAAGAGACAAGCATACAAGTAAGAAAGATGAAAGTGAACAGTCAAGACATTAAGCTAGCACATTTAACCTAAGCAACAAAACTTAAATGCAGAATTGAAAGTCCTAAACTACTCATGGAAGCATGTTCTATTTCATACATGATTTTTCTTATTTAAAGCTTTGAAAAAGGTAAACTAAGATGGAACTTCACCACCTTTCACTTGTTGGCATGCTCATGTTCTTCTGCTTCCTTACCCTCTTTAAGTTTACTTTGTCCGCTTGTGCTTCCTCTCATCCGATTCATTCTGGCAATCTTCCAATCCTCCAGTGCCTTCCTTACTGATTCATGACTTTGTTCTACCCTTTCGCGCTCCACTCGTGCTAACTCATCCTTTACATCTTCATATTTTATTATCCCAGGATGCAAAACAGGTAGTTGTCCGACTAAGTACCCATGCCTGGCTTGGGTATTCACATGATACCCAGTCTCACTCATGTAGACACCTTCCGAAAATGCTATGTATTCATCAAAAAGATCTACTTGTTCTCTCTGTTTCCGATGCATCTCATGGATGTGTGCACCTTGATGTGCTTGGATGTTGGTTAGCCTTTGGATGGCTTCTTGTTGTTAATCTTGCTTCTGATTCAGGTTATGGAATGATTCACTCCATTGTCTCCCTTGTTCTATTTGCTGGTCCATCAATTATTTTTGCCATTCCTCTTACTGATTCATCCATCTAGAGAGTGATCCTTCTTGGCGGTCTATTAATTGCATTTGAAACTCCCTTTGTGCCCCTTGATTTTCCATGCATTGCCTAGATAAGGTATCAATAGCCTCTTGTAATTGGTGCATGCTTAAGGTGGCTGGGGTTTGCTCCTGTGAATGTTGTTCTTCTTCAGCTTTATGGGCTGGCCTCTTTCGTACCCTTCGTGGAGGTAGTAGAGCTGCAGCAGCATGCATCCGATGATAAGTGATTGGAATACCAACCTTTATCCACTCGGGGTTTTCATCCTCAAATATCACCCTAGCCAGTTTGCAAAGATGAAAAATTGTGCTGGGATAACCCAACTTTCCTCCAGAATCGCTCTTCTCAGCAAGCTTCCGAATGCCTTGGGCTATGAGTTCATGAGCCTTGATCTCTTCTCCCTTCATTAGATATTGCACCATCGTTGGTCTCTTGAGGTTTACCTCTGAGTTGTTTCTGGCTGGGAGGATGGATCTCCTTACAATTTCAAACCAACCTTTAGCCTCAGGAAGGAGATCTCCTCTTTTTATAAATTTGGGCTTTCTCTTGGGGCCTCTTTCCCAATCTACTCCTTGCACACATATATCCTGTATAATCTGGTCATAATTGGGGTTTTTGTCCATTCTCGAGTGATAGCTCTCCTTTTCAAAGGGTATGCTTCTCAATTTCAGCACTCTCATGATAGTCATAGGACTAAAATCCACCATGACCCCTCTCACAAAACTTGTGTATGAGTCATCCACCTTGTCTTGTCTAACTGCATTTGCATAGAACTCTCTTACTAGAGTTGCATTCACCCTTGTAATCGGATCGGTGAGGAGCTCCCATCGGTGTTGTTTCACCTTCTTTGTGATTTCTGGACACTCAGCTTTTGTGACTTGAAAGCCTAGTTCATAAATGATTTCTTTCTCTGTCATCCACCCATACTGGAGTGCATGATGAAAGGTTCTAAATCGCCCTTCATCATAAGGAGGATGCTCTATGGGTTCCTTCCCCTTTTGTCTCTTGGAGTATGATGATGCCATGCAAGATTGTTGATGTGTTGGCTATTCTCAAGATGGCTAGGAGGGTGTATGTGAAGCCTTTGGTGGAGGATGATGTGTATATGCCCGAAAGAAGAGAGTGGGAAGGGTGAGAATTTGAAGTGTGTATGGGGAGGTTGTGTGAAGGGGTTTATATAGAAAGATGGCAATTGATTGAAGGGTGTGGATTGATGATGTTGTTTGATAGTGGACGGTTGGGGTTTTAGGATTGAATGAGCACAAGGATCACCTCCTTTACGGGGGTCTTGGTTTGATCTTCAAAATTTTCCACTCCCAATGTTGCATGGCAATACTTCCAAGGACATTCGCCATGAAGACAAGTGTGAAATTTCCTTGGTGTAGTGGCCGAATCTCCCTTCCTCAATTGTCCTATCAAGTACCATCAATGTCCTTTTTGATTCCCTATACACGAAGAAAAAGTGCAATTGGTTATTTGAAATTTTTGGAGAGAAAAAGTGTGAACAAAAATAAATTTCTTTTTCTTTTATTTTTACATGACTAAATGGTTTCCATGAATATAGATCAATCAACCATTAAGCTTCCCATGCATGCACGTTGGTACACCAAACTTGTTTGTGATCATATGGTACAACAAGTTTGGGGAATAAGTTTTCCTCATAAGGTGTGTCCAAACCTCACTTGGTGTGCTTTGAACACCAAACTTATCATGTACTATACATTGCATGTAGAGGGGCTTTATATTAGTTGTCAAAATTGATTTAAAATTCCATGGAAATTGCCTTATTACTATTATTAGAGATTTAAGAGCGAGGGTATAGAACATGGGTTGCCTCCCATGAAGCGCTTCTTTAGCGTCATTAGCTTGACGTTTGGTCCTTGTCAAGGTGGCTGATAGTGCTTGAAGTCTTCTCCTCTTGTAGTGAACCTATGTCCATTGGCTTTGTTGATAAGTTCCATATGCTCTAAGGACAAGATTTTGTTGATAGTGTACACAGGAGGCAACTGAGATGGAATAGTGGGGAGGTGAGGTGATATAGATGAAAAGTATGTAGAGATCACTTCATCACCTGGTGAGAAATTTTCTATAGAAATTTTCTTATTTCTCCATCCCCTTGGAACTTTTTTCTTTGTATCTCTTGATGCTCGCTTGCTTTCTATAGATTCTTTCTCTAAGGGATCCTTGTTGTTGACTCTGCATGACTCTGGTGGTTCTGGTTCCCTTTGGATCACCTTTGAATGTGGTTCTTCTTGAATATGTGGCTTTCCAACCCATGGGATTTCCAGTTGTGTTGTTTGTGCTTCACTGCTTATTTCTTGCATCAGTGCCTCATTCTGCTCTTCTCTTGATTCTTTGTTTTCTTGACTTGCTTCTTGTGAGAGGTTGAAAACATTGAAAGTGAGCTGCTCATCATGTATTCTCAGTACTAGCTCTCCTCGCTCTACATCTATGAGTGCTCTAGCTGTGGCTAGGAATGGTCTTCCCAGAATAATGGGGTAAATATGATTCTCATCCATTTCTAGAACAACAAAATCTGTGGGAAGATAGTAGCTCCCAACCTTCACCAGCACATTTTCAACCACTCCTATTGCTTGTTTTTGAGTTTTGTCAGCCAATCTGATAATTACATCAGTAGGAGTTAGTTCATTGATTTGGAGCTTCTTCATGAGGGAGAGAGGCATTAAGTTGATGCTTGCTCCCAAGTCACAAAGCCCTTTGTCAATCATTGTTTCTCCTATGGCACAAGGAATGTGAAAACTCCCTGGATCCTCCTTCTTTGTGGGTGGCCCTGGTTGAATGAGAGCACTGCAATCCCTGTTCATCTTTATTGTTTGTCCACCCTTCAATGGACTTTTTCTGGCTAGTAGCTCCTTTATATACTTGGTGTAGAAAGGCATTTGCTGGAGGGCTTTAATGAATGGTATATTTACATCAAGAGATGCAAACATATCAAGGAACCTTGAATACATTCTCCCTGCTACACCACCTTTAAGCCTATGGGGAAAAGGTGCATATGGGTTCAATACCTCCTTCTTCTTCAGCTCTTCCTTGGATGTAGGTTGGGGTGTATAGCTTCCTTCCTCCTGACTTTTCTTTTGATTATTTTGAAGGTGTTCTACTCCATTCATACTCCCCTCATCACTTGTGGTTATCATTTTGCATTCTTCCCATCTCACTTTCTTTGTTTCTCTTCTTGGATTCTTCTCTGTATCACTGGAGAATCCATCAGTGGGTTTGGGAATATGTTGAGATAGATACCCTACTTAGGACTCCAATCTCTTGATGTTTTCTCCTTGGTTCTTGATATTGGCTCGCACTTCTTCCTTAAA
>NC_029778.3:41353617-41355270 GCF_000817695.3 Arachis duranensis
AACAGAAGTCTTAGGGACAGGCTACTACAAAATATCCGACCTAGAAGGCAATGAGCTGCCCAGGGCCTGGCACGCCTGTAATCTAAGACGGTACTACAGCTAGAAAAAACTTAACCCGAGGTGTACTCTTTTTCCCTACAAGGGTTTTTTAATGAGACACCCGGTTAAGTAAAATACCCGACCTAGTCAAAGGGTAAACACTTTGTAAATATTCTTTCTTTTTTAAATACTAATCAAATTTCTCTATTTTCTCTTCCTCATGATGAAGCAAATCCTAGAAAGTACCCCACCAAGGCGCATTAATTTATGCTCGGCAAAACGCAAAAAATCATTTGCCAAGAGACCATACAAGGTCGGCAAAGATAAAGTGACGAGGTTCAAATTAATGTGAGAAGTTATAAAGTAACTCTGAAACGGCTCGAAGAGCCAAATAAAAAGAGGTTACAAAAATAACTTAAAAAGGCCGACCAAATGACGAAGGCGGACCCAACCAAGGGAAAGTTATAAAGTAACTCTGAAATGGCTCGAAAAAGCCAAATAAAAGAGATTGCAGAAATAACTCAAAAGGGCCGACCAACGACAAAATCGGACCTAACAAAAAGGAGGTACTCGAGCACCCGATGTCCGAGAAGAAGCTCGGACCCAAGAAAGAAGCCTCAAAACGGCAAGAACCAAGATTTCGAAAAACGCTTACTAAAAAGTTGCTTTACAAAAGCAACTAAAAAGTACAAAGCGAAAAGAACGAAATCAAAGGAAGTTTCAAAACGCTAGCTAAAAAGTTGTTATCCAAAAACAACTAAAAAGCACAAAAGCGGAAACAAAAGGTCAAAACGCTAGCTAAAAAGTTGTTATCCAAAAACAACTAAAAAGCACAAAAGCGGAAACAAAAAGTCAAAAGAAGGTCAAAACGCTGGCTAAAAAGTTGTTATCCAAAAACAACTAAAAAGCACAAAAGCGGAAACAAAAGGTCAAAACGCGAACAAAAACACCGCATAATAAGCTAAAAAGTTACTAAAAAAGTAGCTAAAAGCAAAAGGTGTTCAAAGCGTTCAACAGAAACCATCCAAAAGACAAAAGAGCCCACAGGCCGGGCACAAAACCAGAATAAAAAGATTACAGAGGATCAAAGTCCTTCCCGGACTCCACATCAACAGAAAGCTGCAGAGCAAACATAGAAATCGGGACAGCATCGACGGCAACGTCCTCCCGATTCGAAACCCCCACACCAGATCCATCCCCGACCAAAGGAGAAGTCGGGTTATCAACAGGAACTCCGGGGTCGGACATCGGAACCTCATCCTCGGCAGGAGCAGGAACAATCTTTCCCTCCACGACAACGTTATCCGTACTGAATAAGCTCAGATCCAGGTCGGGAGCAAGAACCCGGACCTGAGCCTTCAAGTTCTCAAACATAGCATCCATACCCTTAGCCACGTGACCCTCCAGCTCGTAAAAATCATCCCGAGCAGATTGCAACTTCTCCTTCGTCTCCACAAGATCAGCATATAGCTTGGTATAATTCTCTATAGCCACCTTCGCCATCTCCTCAGATGTCTTCGCTGCCGCCACAGCCGCGGTAGCTTTAGTTTTCTCTTTCTCCAAGGAGGCCTCCAGCTCAGTAATCCTGGCAGCCTTCAGTTGACTAATCTTATC
>NC_029778.3:41356899-41377626 GCF_000817695.3 Arachis duranensis
ATAGCCAGCCAGACTTCAACAAATCATCATGAAACTCTAGAATCCATTCTTAAAAACTCTGAAGAACAAAATAGAAATATTTTTTTGTATTTTTGAAAAATTTTCGAAAAGTAAAAATCTTAAACATAAAATAAAATTACCTAACCTAAGCAACAAGATGAACCGTCAGTTGTCCAAACTTGAACAATCCCTGGCAATAACGCCAAAAACTTGGTGTTTGTTCATACCCTGACCGAGCTCCCCAAACTCGGGAAGTTCATAGAAGGTCCGACCTCGTCCCAAGGCCCACGCCTGAGGTCGGACCTCGGACAAATAAGCTAAGAAGGCCCATCAGAAGGAACGAAGCCCAAAACCTAAAAGCCGAAAGGGCCTAAAGAAAGGCGGTTCCACAAAGATAGGGATAAAACTCCCAAAAGATAAGATAAGATAAGAATATCTTATCCAGGGAAGATCACGACCAACTACTATAAATACACTGGAGCACCCAGGTATAACTCATACTCTAATTCTACTCAATATCTGCTTGGACCCATGCTAACTTAAGCATCGGAGTGTCATTGCAGGTACAACCACCAACCACTCCACATATCAAGCTCGGGTCCCTGACCCCCACCTCGGGCCTCACCAAGACGTCCGAGCTACTCGTTTCAGGTAACCCCCGGAACAGCTTCCTTCCTTCTGGATTCCCTTTTGATTATTTTGGAGGTGTTCTACTCCATTCATACTGCCCTCATCACTTGTGGTTATCATTTTGCATTCTTCCCATCTCACTTTCTTTGTTTTTCCTCTTGGATTCATCTCTGTATCACTGGGAAATCCATCAGTGGGTTTGGGAATTTGTTGAGATAGATACCCTACTTGGGACTCCAATCTCTTGATGTTTTCTCCTTGGTTCTTGATATTGGCTCGCACTTCTTCCTTAAACACTTTGTTGTCTTGGACTTCTCTGCATAAGTTTTCAAGTAGAGCCTCAATCTTTGAGAGCCTATCATTTGTTAATGATGGTGGGTTGAGATTAGGTGGTTGAGAAGGTTGGTTAGATGGATGTTGGTAAGATCTCTGTGAGGTGTGTTGATGAGTTGCATTATTGTTGGAGTTGAGGTTGTGGCGTCTCTGATCTTGCCCTTGGTCTTGTTGGTTTCCCTATCCAAAGTTGGGGTGATTTCTCCATCCAGAATTGTAAGTTTTGGAGTACGGATCATGGACTTGTCTAGGTGAGTTTCCAACATAGTTGGCTTGCTCCCAGTCACCTTCTTCTCCTATGTTTACTCCTTCTTGAGATGACGATGAGGTGATGGCTGCTGCAACTTGGTTCTCCTCCACCTTCTTGGTAAGATCTGCTAGCTGCTTGGTGATCATCTTATTTTGAGCTAACAATGCATCCATGTGGTTCAGCTCCATTACTCCTCTGGTGTTACTTCTTTTGGAGGCATAGAAGTAGTCATTCTTAGCAACTGTCTCAATGACATCTATGGCTTCTTCAATGATTTTCTTCTTGTTTAGAGAGCCTCCTGATGAATGATCCACATTCTTCTTTGACTCATAGGAAAGACCTTCATAGAAGATGTGAAGTTAAACCTATTCATTGAATATATCTGGTGGGCATCTTCTTGTTAGGTCTTTGAACCTCTCCCATGCTTCATAAAGAGTCTCACCATCTTGTTGCCTAAAAGTTTGCACCTCAGCTCTCAGCCTGTTGATCCTTTGAGGAGGGTAAAATCTTGCCAAAAACTTGTTCACCACATCTTCCCAATTTGTTAAGCTCTCCTTTGGGAAGGATTCAAGCCATTTGGATGCCTTGTCCATGAGTGAAAAAGGGAACAAGAGCGACCTATAGACATCTGGATGGACTCCATTGGACTTCACAGTGTCAAAAATTCTCAGGAAGGTGGTTAGCTGTTGATTGGGGTCTTCTTGAGCACTTCCTCCAAATGAACAATTGTTCTGAACAAGAGTGATGAGCTGGGGTTTTAGTTCGAAATTGTTGGCATGTATGGTGGGCTTCTGAATGCTACTTCCACAGTTTCCTGGATTAGGATTGATATAGGAGCCTAGAACTCTCCTTTCTTGCCAAGCACGGTTTGCATGGCCTTCTCTAGCATGGTTGTGAGCTTCTTCTTCATGATTGTTCTCGAAATTTTCTTCCATATTGGGTTCAAAGTATTCTTCCTCTTCTTCCTCAGCACCAATAATTATTTTCCCTCTTGCTTCCCTTCTTAGTCTCCAAAGGGTCCTTTCAGGTTCTGAATCGAAGGATGTTGAAACTCCTTCTCTTCTCCCTGTCATACAACAGACAGATTACACAACAGGAGATAAAATGAAGAAACTATTCTTGTTAGAGTAATTGTTAGTGTGAGTAATGCAATTTATCAAACAGTTAGTGGGTTAGTGAGCAGAATTGTAATTATCAACGAAAGAAAGAACGAAAAATAAAGAGGGTGAAGGGGGTGAGGAAGAAATTAAAACAAACTAAAAGAAATTGACTGAATCAAATAAACAAAAAGAAAAATGCTCAATCTAGTGATCTTCAAACTTAATCATTGTTGATTCAAAATCAATCCCCGGCAATGGCGCCATAAACTTGATGCATGAAAACTTGTCTCTCAACAAATTTTCCTTCGGCAAGTATACCGAATTGTCGTCAAGTAAAACTCACAATAGAGTGAGGTCAAATCCCACAAGGATTGATTGGTCAAGCAACTTTAGTTAGAAGAATATGCTAGTTGAGCTAAACAGAATTTAGATTGAGAACTTGCAGAAATTTAAATGACTGGAAAGTAAATAACAGAAATTAAAGTGCAGAATCTTAAATGGGGATTTGGGGTGATGAGCATGAAAATAAATGGCAGAAAGTAAAGAGAATGGGTAAGATCAGAAATGGGGTAATCATTGGGTTCAGGAGATGTTGCATTCTCCGGATCAAGTTCATTCTCATCTCTTCCTCAATCAATGCATTCATTGATCTCCTTGGCAATCTTAAGTGATTGGATCCTAATTCCTTGGCAATCCAATCTCTCTAAGCTTGAACAATTGTCCAATTCCTTGATTTAATTGCTCATGGGAAGAGATAAAGTGTGGTCACTGATTATACCACATGTATTTCCAAATCAAAGTGTTGGGAGGATTACATGTCACTATATCCGCCCAAATCCCAATTTGGTCCAACATGAGAAAGCATTTCTAGCATGATCTCCTCATCCCTTTTCCAAGGCTCAAAGGAGATCCAATTATGGAGAGATTCTTTTCCAAGACAACTAACCAATTGAATTAAGATTGAAAGCTTTCTAGTAAGATAAGGAGAAAAGAAAGAAGAATAAGAATGAAAACTATAATTGATCCATCAAATTACAACAGAGCTCCCTAACCCAATGAAAGGGGTTTAGTTGTTCATAGCTCTAGAAATGAAAAATGGCAGAAAAAAAGAATCCATGCTAAAAGTGCAGAAAAGTAAATCTACAGAGAGTAGTTCCCCAAAAGTGCTAAAAGCCTCTCTATAGTTCAAAACTACTCCTATATATACTACTCCTCTTGATCTTCTAATGAGTTCTTCAAGACTTGGATGTGGGCTCTGGATCTTGAGTTGAAGCAGTTCTCATCTTTAGTGGGCCCAACTTGTAGAGAAATATGAATTAGGCTTGGGTATTTAGTGAGATTAACGTTGAGTGCCATTGTGGGTTCGAGAACGTTAGTGGCATTCACTTTTTCCACTAACGTTCCATCCTTATGTACCCACGTTAACTCCAACGTTAGTGGTCTTAACGTGACCACTAACATTGCCTTCTCAATTTTTGGCCAACGTTATTAGGACTCACTTTTCCCAATAACGTTGGCTTATACCCCTTCGCAAACGTTATTGGGAATCACTTTTCCCATTAACGTTGCATGGTGCCTTTTATTCCTACGTTAGAGTTCATGTTAGTGTAGCTAACGTGACTCTTAACATGGGTGTGTCTCACCTTCGAGAGCGTTAGTGACACTCACCTTTGTCACTAACTCTGGCTTTTGTTTTCCTCTTCCACGTTAGAGTTCACGTTAACTAAGTTAACGTGACTCTTAACGTGGATCATTGCCAAGTTTCTCAACGTTAGTGGTGTTCACTTTTACCACTAACGTTGGAGAAAAATGTTATTGGTGTTCACGTTTTCTCTTAACGTTGGAGTTCTCTTTTTCTTCTACGTTAACTACCATGTTAACTTAGTTAACGTGGCAAGTAACGTGAGCTATGGATGGCTTCGCAGGCATTATTGGTGATCACTTTTCTCATTAACGTTGCAAGCTTTTTACCATTCCATGTTAGTGTTCATGTTAACTAGGTTAACGTGAATACTAACATGGTTCTTCCTTGCTTCCTTTTCCCTGAAATCAAGTAATTAAAGTGCATCAAAGCTCTAGCCAAAGTCATGAGATTATGCATCATCAATTTATCATGCAATTCTAGCAAAATTCTCATGAAATCATGCAAAGTTCACAATAGTTGCTTGAATCAAGGTGTGAGTGTATTTTCATCCAAAACTTGCCTTATTCACTAAGAAAATGCATGAAACTACCCTAAAACAGTAAAGAAAAGGTCAGTGAAACTAGCCTAGATGCCCTGGCATCAGCTGGTATATGATTTTTTAATGAAAACGTGGCCAGCAAATTCAGAAGGGTTGTGGGGCCCAATCCCAACCAACTTTAGCGCCAAAAATGCCATTTAAATCCAAGGATTGAAGAGTAAAGGGGGATTCCATCATTCACACTCATTAGGATTAGTTTATAGTTAGTTTTAGAGAGAGAAACTCTTACTTCTCTCTAGGATTAGGATTAGGATTAGGTTTAGTTCTTAGATCTAGGTTTTAATTCAAGATATCTTCTACTTCTTCTTCTCAATTCCTTGTTATTGTAATCATCATTCTTCTATTCTTTTGTTGTAATTTCCTTTATATTGTTCTCATACTTTGTTGTAGATCTACTCTTGTCTCTTCTACTTTCTTCCAATTTAATTTGAGGTAATTCATAATAATTGTGTTCCTTTTGATTGTTGTTGTTGATTTCTTACATTTAATTGTTGTTAGATCCTACTCTTGTTATCAATTTACTATGCTTTTCCTTTGTTCCTTCCAAGTGTTTGATGAAATGCTTGGTTGGATTTTAGTATAGATTTTGTTCCTCTTGGCCTAGGTAGAGTAATTAGTGACTCTTGAGTTATCTAATTCTTTTGTTGATTGATAATTAGAAGTTGCTAATTGATTTGAATGCCTCTAAAGCTAGTCTTTCCTTTAGGAGTTGATTAGGACTTGAGGAATCAAATTGATTCATCCACTTGACTTTCCTCCATGGTTAGAGGTTAACTAAGTGGTAGCAATGAACAATTTGTGGTCACAATTGAGGAGGATAACTAGGATATAACTTCTAGTTCTCATATCTTGCCAAGAGCTTTGTTAGTTGTTAGTTTATTTTCTTTGCCATTTATATTTCTTGTCTAAAATCTCAAAAACCCCAAAATATCTCATAACCAATAACAAGGCACTTTATTGTAATTCCTAGAGAGAACGACCCGAGGTTTGAATACTTCAGTTTATAATTTCAGGGATTTGTACTTGTGACAAACAATCTTTTGTATGAAAGGATTATTGTTGGTTTCGAAACTATACTTGCAACGAGAATCTATTTGTGAAATTCTAGACCACACAAAAAATCCACTCATCAGGATGCGAGCGGGATCTATTGCCACCGACCTCACATCTAAGCACAAGCGGGACGAACCACCGCCTTACGCCACCGCCGCTACCTCGAACAGGCGGGATCCAACCTCAGCCCCTGCCCGGGCACATAGCGTCTCATAATCTCAGAAAATTATTATTTAGTGGTTTTCAAAAAGCATTTTTCAGTATACAGAGATCCATCACCTCAATCCAAGTCCCCGACTCTTCTCCACCACTGTCCATTCATAACTCAGATTTCAATTATCAAAAGTTCATCATTTCTTCATCTCACAAATTAATCATCGTTCACCTAACGTCAAACCCTTCTCAGCACACCAGAAACCTAGGCCTCCGTTTTCTAATTTATCGTAAAATAAAGTACTTGAACCCTTAAGTTATACCCCATGTTCTAATAATCAAAAGTAGGCCTAAAAGTCTTAAAATAGTGTTAAAGAAATTTGCAACCGTATTGAGAAGGTAAAATAGTTGAAAAACAAGTAAAATTTAGAGAAATAGGACGTGGGCGGCCGCACAAGGGTCTGTGCGTGCGCACACTCTTGAGAGTTTTAAAATGCGTGTGTACGCACAGGGATGTGCATACGCACAGGTGTAAATTTTTACAAGAATCTGTTCACTCGCACAACCTGTACCAGCGCCCCCAACAGACAAGCCTTCCCAACGTGTGCGTCCACACAGGCCTGTGCGGCCGCACAAGTTGAAGTTTCCCTTAGATATGCGCGCGCACAAGTTGTGCTAGCGCTGCAAACAGAACACACTTCCCTGCCTGTGCGTGCGCACAGGTGTGTGCGTCCGCACAGATTAAAATTTTTGTAGGGTGTGCGCCCGCACAAGGGTGTGCGTCCGCACATATCAGAAAACATGAAATTCTGAAACTTTACAGAATTTCATATTTTTAACACCAACTTTGAATGATCATAACTTCCTCTATAAATTTCCAAATTTCACAAGCTTTATATCGATTAAAAGGGTTTTCAAAGATCTTTAATTTTAGACAAGTTTCATCAATTTTTGAAAACTGAGGCAAAAGTTATGATCGAACAAAGTTTACTAAAAACACAATTTTACCAAAAGTTTCCAAATGACCAATTTCCCCAACTATCATATCTCAAACTAACCAAAACAATACCAAACCATTCCAAACTCCCTTTTTCATCAAAACTTACCCCTTTTATTCAATATTACACTAATCATACCACAATTTCCTTCACATTTTATTATTTCCAACCTCAATTATCACATATACAATATATCCACCACACATCTTATCTCACTACCAATTCTCATAATCTACTCAACCATGCTTCCTAGTCATAATTAACAATACTCATCCATCCAAATCCATTATATTTCGGATTTATCATTTAATCACAACAACACTACAATTCATTATATCTTACCAACACAAACAATCATCAACAACTTACAATTTCCAAACTTATCCTATGGGTCACTAGCCTAAGTGTCCATGAATATTATATACTGCATAGAGAAAACTGAAACCATACCTTGGCCGATCCCCAATATGCACCAAAACCCCAATTGAGTGCAAACTAAGCTTTCCAACACAATCCAAGCCACCAAATCAACTCCAACAAGCATCAACTCAACTCCAAAGGCTTCCAAACTCACAATAATCAAGCTATGTACACACAAATTACAACTAATCAACCTAGGGCTTCATATATACTCAAAAACCACAAGAGATCAAGTAGGCTCACCTTACCCAAGGATGATTGGGACAAAACCCAATAATAATCAAGTGCTAGAGTATACCTAGATAATCAAAATCACAAGATCCATTCATTCACCATAGCCAAAAATTGAAATTGTAATGGAAGGAAGAACTGGGAAAAAAATGGAAATCCCTTACCACGTTGTTTAAATGAAATCAAAGAGCTCGACGAGAGCTTCGCATAGCAACTGACGGCACGCGAATTGGAGCTCTGGAGAGTGAGATATGGCTCTAAGAAAAAGATGATGAATAGTAACTAAAACCCTTACCTCTCCTCTCTTCACTCTCACGTTGCTATTGCTATTGGGTGTTATAAGTGAATGAGTTTGCCACTTAATGGACTTATATAAGGTAGGGCTTGGGCCCAACTTGGGCCCGGTCCAACCTGTTATCATTTTTAGCCCGTTTGGCCCATCTTTGGGCCAAAACTTTAAAATTAACGCCCGATTTTTGACTTCTAATATTTTTCTAAGATTTTTGACTGTTTCCACTTTTTCTCGTGCGGTACCGGGCAAACTTGAACCGGTTCAACAGGTTCAACTGCCGGTTCGCGGTTTTTCACGGTTTTTCACAGAAAATACATTTCTGACTTAGAAAAACCTAATGAGTCCAAAACTCATATTTAAATCCCCAAATTCTCATCCTAACTTTCCGGAACTTAATTTGGGCATTTAAATAATTTCGTTCGCAAAAACTCAGGTTCTTACATCATCCCCTCCTTAAAAAGATTTTCGCCCTTGAAAATCTGAATCACGCGATGTACTCCACGAAGCGTCCTACTTTCGACGTTGCCAACCTAACAAGTTGCCAAAGCATCTTGTTCAACATCATCCTATCGTGTTGATGTTCTCTGTCGCCAACTCCTCTATAGATCAGTTCACTCGGATAGGCAAAAAATGAGTGTATTTGGTTAAGCGATCCACGATCACCCAAGCCGCATCAAATCCCAACCTAGTCCTTGACAAACCGGCCATGAACTCCATCGCGATTTCTTCCCACTTCCATTGAGTAATCTCAAGAGGCTGCATCATTCCTGACGGCTTTTGATGCTCTATCTTCGCCTTCTGACACGTCAAACATTTGGATACTACTGTAGCTACATCACCTTTCATCTCAGACCACCAGAACATCTTCTTTAAGTCATACTGCATCTTTGCACTTCCGGGATGTATAGGAAGTCCACTGTAGTGAGCCGTCAACAACAAGTATTGCCTCAATCTCCCGACATCCGGTATGCAAATTCTCCCCTTGTATCTCCGCAATTCTTCACCATCCTTAGTGAAATTCTCACGCCCCTTATCACCAACTGGTTGGAACAATTTTTGAAGCATCCGTTCATCTTGCTACACCCTCTGAATCTCCGTCTTAAACGAGCTTGGAATCTACAACTAGTTCAAACAAGTTCTTCCGGTAACCTCATCAATGTCCAGCTTAAGATCCACAACTTATCCACTAGCTCCTCTTCCTTGATTCTCATCCAATCATTTGTTAAAGACCTCCGACTCAAAGCGTCTGCGACCACCTTCGCCTTTCCAGGGCGATATTTCATTTTTAAAATTGTTGTCCTTTAAGCAACTCCATCCATATTCTCTGACGCATACTAAGCTCTTCCGGGTCAAGGATGTACTAGAGACTCTTATGATCAGAAAAGACGCTAAACCTCTTTCCATACAAGTAGTGCTTCCAAATCTTCAGTTCAAATACAATCGCTGATAATTCCAAGTCATGAGTTGGGTAGTTGACCTCATCTGGTCTCAGCTGACGCGATGCGTAAGCCACCACGTTCCGGTATTGCATCAACACGCAACCCAAACCCTTCAAAGAAGCCTCACAATATATTTTGAACGGTTCATGCAGTTCTGGTAAGATTAAAACAGGTGATGAAGTTAACCTCTGCTTCAAAGTTTGGAAACTCTCTTCACACTCCGACGTCCATACGAATGGCACTTCTTTCCTTGTCAATTTTGTCATCGGTAATACAATCTGGGAAAATCCTTCGATAAACCTCCTATAATATCTGGTTAAACCCAAGAAGCTTCTGACTTCCGTCACCATTGTCGGTCTTACCTATTCCATCACCGTTTCCACCTTAGAAGGATCTACAATTATTCCTCCTTTGCTCACCACGTGACCTAAGAACTTCACTTCCTCCTTCCAGAATTCACACGTCGACAACTTAGCATACAACTTCCGTTGTGTCACTCTGATTATCGTCATTAAGAATCCGAAAATTTTTCTTAAATCAAATACCTGTTTTGTAGCATCTTTCAAAACCTTTAAAACAAGTTCAATCTAAATGAGTCCTTTGTTAAAACCTTATCAAAAGAGTCAAAAACTATTTATTTGTAAATCAAACATTTTAAAGCATGATATTCCTAAATTCATTGAAACCTTTAAATCAAAACCTTTCCATTTAAATCCCTTTTTGTTAAATTAAAATTTATAAGCCAAAATCACAAGTGAACAAAATCTTAGGACTCACTTTTCCTTTTTAAATTGTATCATTTGATCAAAAGTGCCAATCTTAGTTTCAAAACCAAATCATTCAAAACAGTTTATTCTAAACCAGATCACTGTTGAGTTTTCTGAAAGGAGTCAAAATAGTTTACTCGGAAGTTGCCTACTTCAAATCATGGTTTTCTTAAATTAAAAATTTTCAAATTGAATCCCTTTCGATTAGAGAAATTGGAAACCATTTTCATGATTGAACAAAATCAGAGAACTCGCTGTTCATTTAAGCCATGTCTCTTAAATCAAGAGTTCCGACTAATTCTAAAAACTGAATCATTTAAACCAAAGTTTCAAACCGGATTAAAAACCATTCTAAACCTTAAAACTGCAAAAATCATAGTTAAAAACTGCAAAGGCATTAGTCGATACTTCCATTGCCACTAGCGCTGAACCACACCCATCGCCTATACAGGGAACCACCAAGACTTCTAAGCATACTTGGTGACCATTCCGGCACGTCCGCTCTAATCGTTCGTCATTACCAGTTCGACGCTCTCGGCTACCGCCAAAAGAATCTTCCTTCCCCATAGTTTACTCCCACACAACTCTAAGCCCTTGTAGCCCTAACGACGACTTTGCAAAAGATAAAACCAAGCTACACTGATATCCAACCAATATATGATATTCAAATCATACACTTACCTCTCATCGGAGGATCCGACCCCATTGCATCACGTGCATCAAAAGCAAACACACGGCCTGACTATTGATTCTGGCCCTCATCTCGTTTCCTCCCATGGCGACAATACTTAGATATATGCCCAGGTTTTCCACAATTATAGCAATGACCATTTCCTTTCACCTGATGGAACTGAGCTTTGTTGCCCCTTCCAAAGTTCCCTTGACCTTGCAGTTGCTGGGGAGTATGTCCATCTTTCTTGAAGTTCTGTCCCCTTGGTCCGAGGTGATCATCGAGTTCCCAACTAGAATTCCCTCCATGGGTGTTCCTTGATGAGGCTACCGTCCTTGCATATTCCTCAACAAACCTTGCCGTGTCCACCAATTCAGAAAATCTCCTTATCATCAGTGGAGCTACAACACGCTTGATGTCTTCTCTCAACCCCACTTCGTATCCGATGCATTTCCATTCCTCGTAAGACTCAGGAGTACCTTGACTTATCCTTGAGAACTTACAGAGTTCCTCAAACTTTCCGGTGTATTCTGCTATAGTCGTGAACCTTTGCTTCAGCTGCAAGAGCTCCAATTCTCTGGCCTCCCTTAGTGACTCATGAAAGTACTTCTTGTAGAAAGCCTCCCCAAATAACGCCCAGGTAATGTTCATGTTCTGTTGGCGTAGCAGTCGGCGCTCTCCTTGCCACCATTGCTGAGCTCCTCCCACTAGTTGATAAGTCACATATTTCACAAACTTGTCATACGGTACATGATGAGTTAGCAATGCATGCTCCACAGTTTGGAACCAGTTTTCCGCTTCAGTATGGTTTGTCAAACCATTGAAAACCAGTGGACCAGCTTTCCGAAAAGCAACTAGAGTCCTCAAAACACCACTCAAGCTGTCCTCAGCACCTTCTCCATTTTCGTTTCCGCTTCTGGCCGGTTGGATTAACCTCCGCACAGCTTGTAGAGTCACAGCAGCATTCGCTTCCAATGTGCTTGCCAGGTTCGCCATCACCGCCATGAACTCGGCATGGTTATCAGCCGATTGCTCATTTCTACTCTCTCGTGAACGTGCTTGATCTTGTCCGCGAGTGGCCATTGGGTTTTCTGCACCAAACAATCGATATTGAGGTGATCAGTCTCAATATCAAAAGCCTAATGTTTCAATTACCCCAAACGGGCACTCACAAACAAGCATGCTACGAAATATCACGTAGATAACCTCGAGGACGAACCGCTCTGATACCACTAAATGTAACACCCCAATTAGCCTAAGTTTTACCTCGCGTTGTAAAGCGAAGATTAATCAAGGATTACGACAGTTCTAAGCTCATACATATGATATATAGAAGGAATAATAGTATCTAGAAGCCTGATGAATGATAAGGTTCAAAAACAGGATTTTAAAAGCGCAAAATAAACTAACGAGCGTCTAACTTAAGCACAAGGAATAGATGTGATATAAACAAAATAATAGTATAATAGTGTAATATCGTGGGAAACTAGCCACGGCTCACGGAGTTTAAGCCGGCTAGCCAAATATATAGATAAGAGAAATCTAAAGTTTAAAATGGCTTATACAAGTTTTGTTCTCTCTCAAATACAAACCTCTAGGCCAAAATAAAAATACAAAAGTGAGAGATATATATATATAAATAAACAAAATAAATCAAAAGGACTCAATAGGTATCCGGATCCTCCGCTTCTGTCACCAACCAAACAACTCACCGAGGTGGGTTGCAACCTGCATCTGAGAAACACAACAGAAATATGGTATGAGAATTGGAGGTTCTCAGTATGGTAACAGTGCCCAGTGATGTAGGATATAAGACCCCGGGATGCCAAAGGCAATCCTAGACTTCATATCCATCACAATATTCAATCTTAAGGCATACTAAAACAAGTAAGCATAATGTACCAACTTTGACTTAAATAAACCAGGTGATCTATCTTAGGGGATTTCTACTCTAACTAACACCGCTGTCCCACAGCCTTCACCAACCGATCCTCCATGTGATCCCATCGCCACTGCCTTCCGAACCTCCTCAATCCCAGTAAAAAATACAGGTAATATACAATGCAAGTAAAGCACAAGTAGAAGCATATAAGGGAAATAATTCAGATAGCAAGTAAGCATGTTATTCAATTAGGCAAGCCATTACAAGTAAACAAAGCATACAAACAGATAGAAAATACATATGATGAATGCGTGCCCTACTGGCTGTGATATCACATTGTCGGTTCAACTGCCAACCTGACACATCTCCATGGAGACGTAGCCCTTCGGATTTCTCTTATGGGAACCCCCGAGATATAATGCCCGGATCACTGTCCAGGTAACGGCGACTGCACGCCCTATAGATCTGAAGGGATGCGAGCGGGATCTATTGCCACCAACCTCACATCTAAGCGCAAGCGGGACGAACCACCGCCCTTACGCAGCCACCGCTACCTCGAACAGGCGGGATCCAACCTCAGCCCCTACCCGGGCGCATAGCATTTCATAATCTCAGAAAATCATTATTCAGTGGTTTTTTAAAAAGCATTTTTCAGTATACAGAGATCCATCACCTCAATCTGAGTCCCCGACTCATCTCCACTACTGTCCATTCATAACTCAGTTTCCAATTATCAAAAGTTCATCATTTCTTCATCTCACATATTAATCATCCTTCACCTAATGTCAAACCCTTCTCAGCACACCAGAAACATAGGCCTCTGTTTTCTAATTTATCATAAAATCAAGTACTTGAACCCTTAAGTTATACCCCATGTTCTAATACTCAAAACTAGGCCCAAAAGTCTTAAAATAGTGTTAAAGAAACTTACAACCGTGTTGGAAAGATAAAATAGTTAAAAAACAAGTAAAATTTTGAGAAACAGGACGTGTGCACACTCTTGAGAGTTTTAAAATGCGTGCATATGCACTACGCACAGGTGTAAACTTTTACAAGAATCTGTTCACTCACAGAACCTGTGCCAGTGCCCCCAACAAACATGCCTTCCCAACGTGTGCGTCCGCACAGGCCTGTTCGGCCGTACAAGTTGAAGTTTTTCCTTAGATATGCGCGTGCACAAGCTGTGCTGGAGCTGCAAACAGAACGCACTTCTCTGCCTGTGCGTGTGCACGGATTAAAATTTCCACAAGGTGTGCGTCCGCACATATCAGAAATCATGAATTCTGCAACTTTGCAGAATTTCAGATTTTTAACACCAACTTTGAATGATCATAACTTCCTCTATAAAATTCCAAATTTTACAAACTTATATCGATTAAATGGGTTTTCAAAGATCTTTAATTTTAGACAAGTTTCATCAATTTTTGAAAACTGAGGCAAAAGTTATGATCGAACAAAGTTCACTAAAAACCCAATTTTACCAAAAGTTTTCAAATGACCAATTTTCCCAACTATCATATCTCAAACTAACCAAAACAATACCAAACCATTCCAAACTCCCTTTTTCATCAAAACTTACCCCTTTTATTCAATACCACACCAATCATACCACAATTTCCTTCACATTTCATTATTTCCAACCTCAATTATCACATATACAATATATCCACCACTCATCATTATCTCACTACCAATTCTCATAATCTACTCAACCATGCTTCCTATTCATAATTAACAATACTCATCCATCCAAATCCATTATATTTCAGATTTATCATTTAATCACAACAACACATCAATTCATTATATCTCACCAACACAAACAATCATCTACAACTTACAATTTCCAAACTTATCCTATGGGTCACTAGTCTAAGTATCCATGATTATTATATACTACATAGAGAAAACCGAAGACATACCTTGGCTGATCCCCAATATGCACCAAAACCCTAATTGAACGCAAACTAAGCTTTCCAACACAATCCAAGCCACCAAATCAACTCCAACAAGCATCAACTCAACTCCAAAGGCTTCCAAACTCACAATAATCAAGCTATGTACACACAAATTACAACTAATCAACCTTAGGCTTTATATATACACAAAACCACAAGAGATCAAGTAGGCTCAGCTTACCCAAGGATGATTGGGACAAAACTCAATAATAATCAAGTGCTAGAGTATACCTAGATAATCAAAATCACAAGATCCATTCATTCACCATAGCCAAAAACCGAAACTGTAATGGAAGGAAGAACTGGGCAAAAAAATGGAAATCTCTTACCACTTTGTTTGAATGAAATTGAAGAGCTCGACGAGAGCTTCGCATAGCAATTGACGGCACGCGAATCAGAACTCCGGAGAGTGAGATATGGCTCCAAGAAGAAGATGATGAAAAGTAACTAAAACCCTTACCTCTCCTCTCTTCACTCTCACGTTGCTGCTGCTATTGGGTGTTATAAGTAGCTGAGTTTGCCACTTAATGGACTTATATAAGGTGGGACTTGGGCCCAACTTGGGCCCGGTTCAACCTGTTAGCATTTTTAGCCCGTTTGGCCCAACTTTGGGCCAAACCTTTAAAATTAATGCATGGTTTTCGACTTCTAATATTTTTCTAAGGTTTTTGACTGTTTCCACTTTTTCTCATGCGGTACCGGGAAGACTTGAACCAGTTCGACCGGTTCAACTGCCGGTTTACGATTTTTTACAGAAGATACATTTCCTGACTCAGAAAAACCTACTGAGTCCAAAAATTGTATTTAAATCCCCAAATTTTTATCCTAACTTTCCGGAACTTACTTTGGGCATTTAAATAATGTCATCCGCGAAAACTCGGGTTCTTACTGTGGCGTTTAGCGGCAGCTCAACAGAGAGCTTGCACGCGGTACGAGGCGATTGGCGTGAAACGCCAGGTAGCAGCGTTTAGTGCCAACATGGCAGTATCAAATTTCTTCTTTTTTCTTCTGCATGAATTTTGTTAAACTTGTCCAGATTTTTTCTAAAATAATTAAAACTACAATGCGCCTCAAAGTAGCATCCAAATAGATTTCAAGCACTAAGATTTTAATAAAACTCAATAAATTCACATCTAAAATAATAAAAAAATATAGAAAAGATGCTCACGCATTATTTGTCTTTCGTGTAATCTGATAGAGGAGGATATTTTTCATTACTTTATGATCTCCGTTAAAGCTTAAGATGTGTGGAATCACCTGGACATTGGCTGAACTAGAGATGATATCTCCATGAACTTCCATAACTGGATCTGGCGTAATACTAATGCTTATGAATATCTCTTCTTGGTTGCGCTTTGGTGGATTTGCGGGATCATAATAATGATATGTTCAACAGGGATATAATTTGGAACACTTTTAAGGTTGTATATTTTCATGAAGTACGCAGTCAAGGGTTTTGGAGAAGCTTTTGATTTTGACATAAGTATAAATCATAACACTATTTCTTTCTCTTGGATTCCTTCTCCTCTTTTTGTCGTCAAATTAAATTGTGATGGTAGTATTTTGGTCTATCAAAAAAAAAGGCTAGGTTTGGTTGTATTCTTCGAGACAATTTGGGTAACTGGATTAACAGGTGCTATTCCTATGGGTACCATTGTTCAGTGTGAGTTGTTTGGTATTTTTTGTGGCCTTCATTTGGCTTGGGACTGTGGGTTTAGAGAAGTAATCTGTGAGATGGATTGTTTTGAGGCGTTCCAGGTAGTTGATCAGAATTTGGGGTGTGATAACTTGACATCATTGAGAAGATCATAAACCTTCATAATTTACTTAATATACTAAAATTGGGTTTTTCCCCAGTTATTAAAGGTGACGTGTCGATCTCTCATGTTTTCATTTTCCCTCCAAAATGAATGAAATTTTTTCTATTTTAAATTAATTTATAAAAAATATCTTTATTGTAATTATATTATAATTAATACTTAATAAATAATATATAATTATACTAATTTAGTAACATATTATATCAAATCAATATTTAATACACTATTAAACTATTTATCAATTATCAATTAAAAATACTTTTAATAATTTTAATGATAATAATAATATCAATAATAGTAATAATAATAATAAAAAATCTTTGTTACCCGATTCACGTATATCAAATAATTTTTTTAAATTATTTTATAAAAAATATCTTTATTATAATTATATTATAATTAATATTTAATGAATAATATATAATTATACTAATTTAGGAACATATATTCATTATAATTATATTAAATCAATATTTAATGCATTATTAAAAAATTACCTTAATAATAAGTAATTTACATATTTATTTTTGTTTTACTAAAGTCTATATATAGTGTTTTCCTATAGTACATGAATATAAATTTGAGAGTCAATTCATAATTTTATATTTAGTGTTTTTTTTACTACTTCATAGAATAAGAATGTATTCTTCGTTTTTTTATTGAAGTTGATCCTTTTAACATACAATTTATAATTTTTTATAATATTTTTCATATACTCATTCTATTATATTATTCTTTTGATAATTTATTATTTGTTGTTACTCTAAGTTATTTTTACCGTCTAATGTTCCAGTTCGATTGTCTTTTGCCACAATCATTTACAATGCATCACATCCATAAAATATCTCATCGAGTTGTCTTCACTGATTCGGGTTCCAACTACATGGATGTAAGCGTTCAAAGAATGGGTAATAGTCTCTACTTTACCGAAAAATGGTTGAATATACTCACCTATTATGACCAACCTAATGGAAAATGGAATGTGGTTAAAGCTAGATTTCTTAGGAGGAGCTCAGTTTTTGATTGAGGAATTGCATCCACGAAATTTTATAGGGCAAGTTCAAGTTCCGTCCCCTCCATGTTTTTTACATCTGCCCAAAAATTTTCGAAGTGGAGTACATAATGAGATTCAATTCCCTCAGTTTAAGTTCAGTTTTGCTAAATTCATGACAAATTCATATATGCAATTTCAATGATTGGTAATATATTTAAATTTTCTTATTTTAAGTTGTTCATTATTAGAATAATTTTTTAACATATTTTGATTTTTTTCAGAAATTACCAGCTTTCTTTTGCATGATTTTGCACGAATTCTAAATATTGAAACTTACGATATTATTTCAGTTGGTTGTCGTTATAAGAATGATTCTATTATAATTATAAAATTTTAAATTATTGCCTCAATTATATATTATGAATATTTTTTGTGGATGTACTATTTTTAAATAATTTAATAAAATGAAGTAGTGTCAAATATAATTAAGTTTATTTTTATTCTTTATTTTTTAATTTGTATTTTCATTATATTTGACAAAAAATGCAACCTACATATATATTAAATCGTTGACCTAAACACAATTTATTTGCCAATAAAAACAGATTTTATCTAAAAAAAATAATGAAACATGAATAATGTATGATTATGTTATTTCTTCGACTAGCTAATTAATGCAAAATCGAGTACCCTTTTTTATTCGATTGAGGTCATATTCTGTTTGGTAAAAGTTTCAATCACCTTAATTAAATCATGTCTTTGTGCCTTAACTTATACAGGTAGTAATATGTTACATATTATTTGGTATATCTAAGTAGTTATTTTCCATAGCAGAGATGTAAAAATCATATTAAGGTTTTTTGCCAAATAATTAGCTCATGAATAATATATGATTATATTATTTTGAAAAAATATTTTTATTATAATGATATCAAATCAATATTTAATTAAGATAAAAATATGTTAATTATAATTATATTATAGAATTATAATAATTACGATATTTACGTTATATATTTTAATCATGTATATAAGTAAATAAAATACAAATCAATCAAATCAGATTATAACGGTAAATAATATGTTGTATATTATTATGGGAAATAATTCGTGGATAAAATTAAAATTATACCTGTTCCATATAATTATAATTGATTAATTGGTATAAAATAAAATTATACCCGTGCCATGAGTAATAATCTAAATAATTATATCTTAACAAAATATAATTTAAAATAATTTATAAACAATTATCTTAACAAAAATAATTATTTAATAATTGATTTAAAAATTAATGCAAAAAATAATTTTTAATAATAGTATTATTAACTAGGTAAATAATATAATTTTAAATTATTACTTGAAATATAAATAATATATGGAAATTTATTGAGTAAATCAATAATTTTGCACCTTAATAATTTGACAATTATTACTCAATTAACCAATTAATTGAATTAGTAATAACAATTTCCAAATTCAGATTTTGTATATTAAGTAATTATTAAAAACTGGGTAATAACGATTTATACGAAAAAATTATTGATAAATTTAATTAACCATATAGAGTTCAATATACTAACAGTTTTAGTATATTATTATAGCAAGGAAAATTATTTGCTCAAATTTTCTAATAAAATTGAAATTAATAATAATTTAAAAAAAGATTTATTAATAAATTACTAATAGTCACATTTTTATACACAGGATATATATTTTCTATATATCATTTAAATTTATGTTTTATATAACAATAATTTTATATACATTTATATATCACTTTTTTTAATGCATTCTTAAAAATATTGGCATATAATTAATATAGATAACATATATACTTAATAAATATCTTTATTAAATTAATTATATCGATTAATACAAGATAAAAACATAAGTATAATCTAATTATAGCAAGAATTCTCATCAAAGTAATTGACTAATAATTTGAATATAATTGAGTAATAATAATAATAATAATATTATATGGACATAAAATTAATTAGTTAACAAATTGAATTTAGCTTATGGAGTTTTATTTTTTACTCAAATTTTTAAGCATTACAAATTTTTATTTTTTATATTTACGGTAACTTTTGACCATAAAAAGAAAAAAATTAGTTTTGATTGTTTCCTATTTTATTTATTTACAGTCATAATTAAATTTGATATAATTATAGTAAGTCTCTATAATTATAGCAATATAAAACTGTTTCATATATAACAATAATATTATACATATTTATATATCTCCTCTTTTATCTTTTTTTTTCAAAATTTTGGCATATAATTAATGTAGACAATATATAATATTAAACTGTTTTGTTATGCATATATATGAATTTATAAAATACCCCGTATAATTTATACGTATGGCATAATACATATGTCAAAAAAAGATTTCATAATTTTTGTTAACCACTTTTTTGTTATATGAAATTGTAATTAAAATTAAATAATTTCTATTTATATAAATGTTAATTTGGCCTTTTATTATTTAGAGTATTTTTCAATCAATAATTTTATACTCTTCACTTTTTTTTTCAGCTTCATTTTGAATTTTAATTTAGTACTTAAAAGTAGTGATATTCCATTGATACTGAAATAATGTTACAAATTAAAAGAGTCCATTGGGTAGAATAAGTAAAATAATGTGATACCCACATTGCAACATTCAAATAAAACAACTTAGAATTTAAAATATTTATCTTTCTCTTTCTCGCCGTCTATTATATTATCTATTCTATCTATTCTATTATATAAAAATTGAATTTTTACCTTTAATGATAGAATCAACGTAGCATGCTTCTGCTTTATTTTGTTTAACTCATTAAAGTCAATTTATTATGATGAATTAATTATATCAACTAATTGATTTGAATAAATATTTAAGTATAACACAATTTAAAATTATGTATATTAATTATTTGATTTAATTTTTATGATATATAAATTTAAGGAATAAATTAAAATAAGATAATTTATTACTTATTTAAATTGAATACAACAAATATAAATTAATTTAGTTAAAAATTTACTATTTTCTAATCTTCTATACATAAAAATGACAAAACAAAATTATAAAAATAATCTTTTTATCACTTTTGCTATTTTAATTTTATTTTCTTTGTTTTTTTTATGTATAATTTTATTTTATATTAACTTTGTTTATTTAATAATAAAATATACTCATATTAATTCTATCATATAATAATATATTTTTTTCTTATATTAATAAAAAAATTTTAATAGTTATCAACTACATCTAATAGAATGACTGAGAAGTAAGAATTACGAGAAGTTAAACCTAAGTTCAAAATGCTGAAACAAAGAAAGGAAAACATTGGATATATGATTAGAGAAAAATGTATAATAATGACAAAATATACTAAAATTGAATTTTTTCTCCAACTAATAAAAGTGAGGTGTTAATTCCTCATGAATTCATTTTTTCTCTAAAATAAAATCACTATTTTCTTTTTTAAATTTATTTTAGA
>NC_029778.3:41377636-41386606 GCF_000817695.3 Arachis duranensis
GTATACTAACATTGATATAATATTATTTCAGGTATATGTTTTGCAGGTATCAAAGAAAAGTGTTGAGTTATTTTTTAGTGGATTTAAATTATTTATTGTTTATTAGAGAATTTTGTGCATTAGAATTCTCTAATAATTTATTATTTATTTTGAGCTAATTTTGATATGTTCTTAATTGACAGTAAAGCAACATATAAAAATTTGTTGGTGGGTCTGAGTATTATTAAGTTATTTATGGTCACATTGAGTATATATGTTTGATTTATTGAAGAAAATAGATTATTAAAACCAATTAATAACTATTTTAGAGTTAATATATTTAACACTAGTTTAAGAAAAAACAAATAATATATAACATATTATATTTTTATTAATCAAATTATTATAATTTAAATTAATCTTAATAAAATAATTTAAAATTATAATTTCAATCTTATACGGGTTAATACACTTGTAGGAATTGAAAAGTGAGTCTGGCGTTAATTCATCATATTACTAATGCTGTTGCTGATTTTATAGCAAAGCATGCTGCACGACATGCTCTTCCGCATACGGAGTGATTGATGCCTAGGTCAGATTTAGGCAAGATTGTTGCAGATAAGCAAGCCTCTTTCTCTTAGTCTTTTTGTTTGCTGTTTAGGTTTGTTTAGTCACCAAAGAATATTGTCATTTTTTGCCAGTACTCGATCAACAATAATTTGCACCTATATTTACTAAGATTTTATATATAAGAAGCATATAATTTACACTTATATTTATTAGAATTTGTACACATAAATTAATATAGTTTGTACTCACATTTTTTAGAATTTGCACACATAAATTAATATAGTTTATTTAATAAAGACAATTTAGTGTTTATAATGATCAAATAATGGTTAAAAATATTAAAAATTCCTGATTCTCAAGAGTTTTTCTTTCTTTAATTTCGCCTATCTTACTATGATTTTTGTTTTAAACAAATTCAGAATAAAACATTCTTCTCTAGTATTTTTTAAAATAAATAATTTACTAATGTATGTATTTTTAAAGTTATTTATATTTTGTATATCATTATTTATGTCGCTACATTAAACAACTATAGCATATCTTATTTGCAAATGAAATTCGTTCAAAATAGTATTTTTATATTTTTTGTTTGGAGTGTAAACATGTATTTTGTTACCACTATAAATAAAATAAGAGTTAATTCTTGTCGGATACTGCGTAAATGAAATTATAACAGCTAAATTTTTTTTGGTGAACATAACAGCTAAATTTTAATGTTTATGTATATGGTTCCATTCATTGTAGTTGTACACCAAATTATTTACTTAGTCTCTTTTTCTTACAAATAGCTAATAAAAGATATAATGTAATTGAAAGATGTACTTTTAAAATAAAAAAGTAAAGGCCAACCTAACCCCTATCCATTTTTTCGAAGGTTATACGAGTGCTAGAAAATAACAAAAAAGACAACTCGATCTCTAACAATATTATTTTAGGACACTACGTACCATCCATTAAAAAATCCAGTATGAAATTCAAACATGTATCATATCAAAATTCAAAACTATTTAACAGTAATAATCCAAATTTCTTTTGTATGAATCAATGCATGTGGAATAATTTATCTCCCACAATACTTTACAAAAATTGTTAATATTCATCTGAGAATAACAAATAGAAATCATATCTCCCTAATGTGAATACAGAAAAAAGTAATAGTCAATAATTAAAGAGTGATTGGTTAGTTGATGCTTCATAACTCATTAGTCATTACAGGTTATAACTAAAATATGAATTCTAGTCAAGAGTCATATGTGAAATTTTTTATTAACATATATGTACAAAAAGGACCGAAAAGTTAGGTCCCTGGTTACCCTCTTAAGACCACATCTTCCAAAAACATAATGGAACAAGGCACAACATTAAGCTGTTTTGCAACACATGAAGGACCAGTTCAACAAAAGAGGGAAACCACCAAAGAAACCATGGTCGACCCCACCTTTTTAATGTACCCTTAGTATACAGGGATTTGAGTTGTGTGGTTCTCAACCCTGCCCTGACAATTCTAACCAAAGGCTATCATCAATCTTCAACAAGGCACCATGCTCTTTACTGAGTGTTGTTAACCGCATCAATTCCCTTGGGGATAGGCAACAATAGCCTATTGAGTTCCCTTGCAGGATGTGTTTGCAGCATCAGCAAGATGTTCTTCGCCATTGCTTTTTCCCCTTCTTCTGAGGCAACTTGAACGGACTCCAACTCTTCCTGCGCTTGGAGGTTTCACAGAAGAGACCGGATGCTAGAGCTTGCTGAAGCCACAGGTCAAATGCCTCTTCATCTTCATCTGTCATCATCTCAGCATCCAAGTCCCATGGGAATCTGCTCGAGTTGCTGCGTTGGCTTTTCTCCAGGCCAACCATGTTTACATGGAAACTCGGCCGATGAGTGTTGGGCCTACAAGCCATTCCCTGGATAAAATGAATAAGATGTAAGGTATATCAAGTGGTGTTGAAAACATATATCCATCTCAAGGTCCCTTTTCAACCCCTTTTTTTTTCTTTTGGTTTTCTTTTAAGCCTACGGAAAGCGGACACCATGTCGAAAATTTGTACATATTGTTTCAATTTTAACACGAGGGAATTCACATGTTACACTCTTCCTCAGATGGCGTGTACTTCCATTGCTAACAAAACAACAATAACCAAAATGTTATATCAATGCAAATCCAATCAAGTGGAACACATAGAAGTTTCTTTGTGCAAGACTATATTATCACACAATCATTGAATTGAAACGACACATCCTACGAAAATATTTTACAAAAAGATGGACTGTAAATGGTAGCCATCCCCATTCACATTCGATTTGTTGGTTCAATCTCCTATTAGCTCATTCAATGATTGTCACTCAACAGTATTGTCCAGCCAAGCAAACCATACAAGTACAAATTCCATCAATTCCATTGCTGTATCGTTTTTATTTCCTCTCTATTCTAGCAACTTCAGATAAAGCACCAAAACAGGTAAAGACGCACTACTTGACATCAGGAAATATTTGGTAAAAGTAGACAGACCTGACATATAGCCCATTCTGACACATCAAAAATTTTGCTCTCCGCGCACACAAAAGCACGTGGAATCTCCATCTACAAAGACAAGAACCAAACTTAGAAACTAAATGAAGAGGATCAAACTATCAGCTTTAAGGAACTACCTTTTGAGCCCTGTCAAATACCAAAGACCCTTTATATTCAACCCATCCATCTCCATCCTTGGCTTGGTGAAACTGGCAACAATCCTGGCTCCAATGAAGTAGCAAAAATCAGAGCCAAGCACTATAACGTATAAGGATGTAAAAGGGGGAAAAATCAAACCTGACACCATCTTGCTTTGGCCTTACTCCTGCTGGTGCATACCCAAATATGTGAATTCCCACATTTGGTGCACTGTATACGTCTGGATTCTTCAGAGCGATAATCAGAATTATCCTGTCAAGAATACATATAACATCATTATAGCTAAACAACTCTGGAGCTTGTATGATCAATTGAATTGGTTTTGTTCTAAAAGCGTGCTATATGAGACAGGTGAGTTTTTCATAATAATACAAATCCACTTACACTATTAGTAATAACAGACATTATAAATTTATATAATTTGACTTGGAGACATCTGTTTCTCAATTGTCTACAGCAGCACTTCTTTAACCCACCAGACTATATGATAATGATATCCAATTTTCTTTAGTTGTGGTGTCTGTAACCTAAGAGAGGAATTCATTTTTACTGGGATCTATGAATCTTATGAATGTAAGTGTACTATATCTGGATAAATAAAGGAGAAGCTTGACAAACTGTTCATAATACTAATTGACAAACTAATAAAAAAGTTCTCAGCATTGGTATTCCATGTCCCTGAATTGTTTTTTATTAAACAAAATACACAAATAATAAATAAATAAATCTACCAAACATTCCTGATTTCCACAACCAAAGCTAACAACTAATAAGATTTTTAGACTACATATACACAGAATTCAAGTGCAATACATCAAATTCTATTTTTTTTTCAATAGAAAGTATCTGTAAGTCATTTGATCAACATCTGATTTACCTGGTGTGAACTACCATGAGACTTCTGGCAGACACTTTTTGCCATGGATTCTTCTTTTCTCAATTGCTCATCATAGTCTCTCTTCTTCACAGTATCAGAAAGAACCTGAAAGGTTCATATAAATAGTTAATTGGAGAAACCACTTTGATGGAAATCATTTATGTTTTATATCAAACATGCATTATTTGATTATCTATCTAAGAGGAAGGAACCCTGAACTTACCTCATATGCGCATTGAAGCTTCTTAAACGATTCACTTGCCAATGGACTACCCATATTTTTATCAGGATGCACAAGCATAGCCTATGTCATTGAAAACATAAAAATGAAATGGAATATTCCAATTAACAAATCAGAAATATTTGTAACATAGTAAACATAACAGAACTTAAGCCAAATTGTGATTCCAGTTCCACATGCATCATATCTTGCTAATATTCAAACGCATCCGAAGTCTTATACTCTCATTTAATATTTTGACAAGTAAAATAGAGAAAGGATAACAAATACTACACAAATACCTTTTTCCGGTATTCCTTTTTCAGAATCGCTCCATCAATCTTCTTATGCCGGGGGAATCCAAGGGCTTCATAATGATCCAAACTCTTCAATATCCTTTTCATTTCATCAGCTGAGCTTACTGTTTGCTCTTTGGCAACTTTGTTAGTTGAAAGCCCTTTCTGCTTATCAACAACTGCTGCGGTAATAGCAGGTTTACTTGATGATTTACATGAATGCAAATCCTCGGATTCCTCTGTAGGAATAGAGTATTCACACTCTTCTGAGAAGTCATCTTCCACAACTGTTTCTGATTGCTTCTGCTCTTCAGTATGTGAACTTTCACTCAGATTATCAAACCATTGGAGCAAAAAATTCAACATGTCATTAGAGAGGAAGGCAAGGTTTATTGAGAGAAAAACACCCAGCCATCCCACTCGAACTTGAACACTATATAGAGCATATATAGCTCCAATTAATACCACCAAACGTGCATGATTTAGGGAGAATAAATAACCTGCATATGTATAATTAAAACAATTTCAGGATTAAAGGAGAAAATATCCAATCAGGTCAACAAAAGTAAAAGTTCATCATAGAACATCAACTGAAATACAATTGATGCCAAAGATAACCAAAAACAGACATGCAAACGGAGGAAATGTCAACAAGTAATACAACTGTGTAGAGACAGCAAAATTGGAAAACAAGCCTTGAAATTAGTATACAAATAACAAGTATACATGCATTACAAATACAATATAAAAGTAGGAACCAGGTAACATGCCTAAAATCCTCTTTTATGCATGATAAAAGTACAACACATCAGAAACCAACACAAGAAAATCGTACCTCCAACTACAAGTAATGTTCCTGTTATCCAGATGTTAGCATACATCCACAAAATAAGGATGGCAAAGAGGCCTACGATAAAAAGCCCGGGAGTATAGCCCAAGTATTGAACAGCAACTCCAGCAGCACCCTGAGAAATTCAATTGAACTATGACAAACAATGTACAAAAGTTCCCTGTGCAAAATAACAAATATACTAAAGCAAACAGAAAGCACGCATATGAAAATAGGTTTACATTCATGTTATTCAATATCAATACAATCATCACTGCAGTGCAGCCTACCTCTTAAGCAAGAAGTAAAGCAATGTACAATTACCAGAAGAAACCTAGAAGCTGAAGAGTGTAATTCCCGTTTACCATGCAAAGCCATTTGTTTGTACAGTAATATGGTTATATAATGCACTCAAATTAAAGGGTGCAAGAGTTGGTAATCACGAAAATGAATATAACAATGAGTGAATATCGTGGTAGCTACTTAAGACATTGCTTCACAATCTCCAATTCTCCATATTCCATATCTAACATAGTAACTCGTTCTGTCTGATCCAAGAAAAGGATAAATAGTACAGTACTTGAAACCATGAGCTTGGGAAGATAGACAACAATTTATTAGGAAAAGGTAATGCCACCAATGGGCATTTGTTAGTTAGGCCAACTAATCTAGTTCATATAAAAACATAAGTTAAATAATTACATAGGTTTTTAAGTTTTAACTCAAACTAGGTTAACTTATGAATAAATAGAAGTTAATCCATAGCAAAGCAATTAAACCAAATAATAATAATAATAATAATAATAATAATAAGGGCTTAGCTAACATGTGCCATTGGGGCACATGATAAGCTTACTATTAATAGAAAGTTTTAAATGTTTATGCATTGAAAACTTAAATTTTTTATATTTTCAATGAAAGCTTTCTTAATTTGTAAACTTAACATGTGGCCTTGCATAAGCTTTTGGAACAAATGATTTCATAACATGGTATTAAAACTTCTATGACCAAAAAGCCTAGAGTTTGATTCTATTAAAATGGGCATTCATCATTGATAAACAGAGAGTGATGTAGAGTAGGTGTTTATTCTCGTTGAAAGCTTACAGGAGAGAGAGAGAGAGAGAGAGAGAGAGGGAAAAATAAGATTATTTCTAATAACTTGAAAGCTGCATTTAACTTCATGAGCTATTTATAGTGCTATGCATGATTCAAACTATAGCTAACTTTTTCTCTCTCCTCTAACTGAATTTCAGGCCACCTTAACTAAATGAAACTTCTCAACTCTTCACGAAGCTTCTGACTCATTCTACACGTGCTGCATGCATCGCATCGCTTCACAGCCCCCCTCAAACGCATGGGGTAGAGTGCACATCTACCACATGATATTTGTCTCGAAATGAAATAAATGCAGTGACGGGTAGCAGCTTCGTGAATCCATCAACGACACGAGTTTGAGCTGGGAGATGTTGCACTTTGAGTTGTCCTGAATTGTCTTGAAATGACTATCAAAAAGAACATGCATATACTTGGTGTGAGCATCCAACACTATCTTCTTAGATAGGTGGACTGCACTAAGATTTTCACACTACACTATAGGTGTTGGACAATACACGCCAAATTCAATGAGGAGCAATTGAAGCCAAATGCTTTCAGTAGTAACCAACGCAAGGCTTCAATACTTTGCCTCAATAATAGTGTGCGCTACTGCTTCCCGTTTTCTCAACCACCAAGATAGGAGAATTTTGCCAAAGAAAACCCAGCCACCAGAGATTGATCAATGATCTAGGTCAGTGGGCCAATTTGCATCGCAATAGCCCAAGATGGATAAGTTGTTCGACCTGGTGAAGCAGACACAATGACCAATTGTTCCAACTAAGTGTCGTAGGATCGGGCACGCCATATCTGAATGAGGCTTTTCAATTTTTCTCAAATCTCAAGGATTTTGAGTCGTTCTCCTTGTGCTGCAAGCATCTCACCTCTTCATAGATCTTTATTACCCCCCAAAGAAAGAAATTTAGCATCAAAAGGACTAAACAGAAAAAGGTCTATGCACAATTCCCGTGTCGAAGCCTAAAAGAAGTTTTTGCAAGAGGGGACATGTTAGAGATAACCATTCTTGTGCCTCCTTTTATTAGCTTAAACTTTTGGAATAAGTGGTTTTATGACAGAGATATTAAAACCAATGGCATCAAATAAATTTTAAATATAATGGCATTGACATCTAGACAGGCACAAAGACCCAAAGCTAAGTAACTTTGCTGGAAACCATTGTCAAGTGCACATTTTGCACACCACCCTAAGTGTTATAACATACTCCAAAATTATAAAAGACAAGGTATAATAAAATTCAGCGCCATTCTTGTAGGCTTAACTACAACATTCGTATATGTTTAACACTTCAGCATCTATAACTATTGAAATCGAATATTGCATTTGAGGTACCCAGCTAATGTTTAAAATGACTAACAAGGCAATACATTAATCTTAAATCCTCCAATAATGTTCCGTATGAGTTATCACTAAATGAATAAAGTATTAAATGCATTTTAGGTTCTAGAAATTAGTTGCATTAACTTATCAATTAGTACTTTCTTCAAGTATCAGGATTATAATAGTAACGCATTATAAAAGCCCTCACAGCACTGAATGATAAGATGACTGTCACTTCATAACTATACTAAAACTGCTATAACATTAAGTAGATAACAATAACTATTCACAGAACAGCTTAAAAGATAAAGAACCAAACAAACAAACAAATGAACGACAAACACAATCATGGCCCAGAACTGCAAGCAAAAGTGATATAGATAAGTTGAGATAAACACATACCATACTAATAAGAACATAAACTAAGCAATGCATCGAAGTCAAACTAAGGAAGCAGCTCCACATTATAAGCAGAAGAATCACCGATCCGAACTTAACAAACGACTGAAACCCCCTAAGGGCAGAGTCTTTCCAAAATATCAATGATAATTTAAATAAGCTCCAAAATCTGGAGCATCCACTGCACACCAAAGGCCAATGCCGCTCGACAAACATAGCAGTCTTGTCTCTGCCACAAGTCACCGCAGTCCTGACACGCCAGCACGCGTCCTTCTGCAAACGAAGCCATTGCCAACCTTGCTTAAACAACCCTATGTCCTCCATCACTACGTCCTCCTCAGATTTGCTACAAAACAAAAGTCTAGAGAGTCTAAATTACCCCTCTATTAAATTAAATTAAGAAAAACACAGATTCATCATCATCCTCTACCACCATCATCATCGCCGCCACCGCCGCGCCGCCGCCACCACCACCACCACCACTACAGCCACCAAGCCCACAATCACCAATTCATTTTTATTGTTTTGTAAAAAAGAACACAAACAGAAAGACAAGAGAACGATAGATCTACGGCGGGGCGGACCAGATCTCGGCGGCGGGAGGCAGAGAAGCAACGGAGCACCACGCGAATCTACGGAAGGCGACGGCAAAGAGAAGAGGTAGGAGACGTAGGGGAAGAGACAGAGGAGTAGTGG
>NC_029778.3:41386739-41389490 GCF_000817695.3 Arachis duranensis
CACACACCCCAATACACCATGTCCCTCGGACTCCACTTCTTGCAACCTAAGCAGCAGCCGTCGCCACCGCCACCGCCACCGTAATTGCATAAAAAACTTACATCTCAACTTCCCAATCCACACCCTCGTTACTCCTTACCTCAACAACGATAACAACCATTCTGTTTCCCACAACAACAACCGTTTTCATCTCTTCCACTACTCTTCACTCATCCAAACCCCAGGATCCATCTCACTCACCATTAATGTATTACGATTTACGGCAGAGGTGGAAGTGGAGAGTTTCTACCTAAGGGGTGCAGCAGCCTGCACTTGTGTACTCCCATGGCGTGCGCGCTATGGCCCTTCATTCGGAATACATCAATCAAGCATTGCATATGACAATCAGGCAGCTGCAGCACACTTGCAGCACCCTAGTCTCGGTCACCCTCTGGTCGCGAAGGGCAGGATACCCTCAACCGTCTGCGCGCAGGAAAAGGTTCAAACTTAAACTCTTGGATTCTCTTTAAGTTCATTGAATCTGAGTTGTGTGGAATTAGATGGCCTACAAGAAGATGAATAAAAGATCATGTCAATTCTTTTCTTGTTTTTCGAAAATTTATTTCAGTTTAATTATTTGTACAAGTTGGCTTCAGTGTGTGGTGTGTGATTTGAATGTGCGCCATTTTATTTGCTATTAGGATCATTAGGTTACGTTTTAGATGGAGTTGTTTATTGGAGGGTAAACGAAAATGAGACTTTTTCTTTGGATCTTGTTGATATTATTGTTTGCCTTCAAGATTATTATTTATGTTTTTTCTTTTAAGATGACATTGTTGATTGTTGATTGAAGGGAATAAATTGGACGTAAAATTAGATTCTTCCTTTTATTTATGTTTATGTTTTGAGATTCTAGTTCCAAAATGGAAGGGAAAAAATTAATTAATTTCATAAATTGGCTTGAGTGTGTTAGTGTAACTCATTTGTTGTGTTGTGCTTAGAAAGGTCTTTGATGTTTTTGTTGTTTGCAACTTCAATTTTTTTTAAAGAATTGTCATGTATTCATTTTTAATTTTCTGTTGTGTCCGTATTTGGTAAGGGAATGGAGACGTCAATGTGTTATTTAGGGAAAGGAGTAGAGATGATGCTTTCTCTATTGTCAGAGATAAAAGAGTGATCCTACATTCTCTTATGTTATGTCATTTACCTTTCATATGCTTTAAAATTGAGTTCCTAATGAATTAATCTAATACATTTTATTTCTGATAGAATGCTTTCTTTTATATGCCTGGCAGTGATTGATTACCTCCTGCGGTTCTAAAGTCTCATTAAATTGCTAGTGCTCCTTTAAACTATTTTTAGAACTCATCCGAATCTTCACCATGAACTTATAATCTTCCTGCAAATATATCTTTCACATAATCTTTTTTCATTCATATATATAGTAGCGTTTTCTAATCATGTATTAGTCTTTTCCTAAATTACACTTGCCTTTATAAAATTATTGTTAGGAAAAGCCGTCAACCTATTGTTCCTTTCTTATTATCTATCCCATACCTTGATATCATGTGCTTTAGTCTCACTATTAGGTAGCATTTGTTTCAAGGTACTGAGACTAGGAAGCTGACCTCAGTATTATGTTTGTTGGGCCGAGGCTAGAACTAAAATTTCAGTCTCGGAACACAATTTCAGTCCCTTCAGTACCCCAAGAAAGTAGGGACACAGGATACTGAAATTTTTGGAGACGGAAACTGAAATTTAACTAATAATTTCTTCCAAAAATACCCTCAAACCAAATTAATAGTTCCAAGATTACCCTGTGCTATTTCTAATTGGGGCTTCCTCAGTTCTACTCTTCTCCTTCTCTTCTCTAATGCAGTTCACCATCGAAGAGCCCTAGTTGAAGCCAATCCCCTGTCGCTGCCGCCAGTACCACCACCGCATCACCGTCGTCGGACCCACCGTGAGCTAAGTTAGTCTCCGTCGCACATTCATCTTTGTAGCCACTGTGTTCGCGTCGTTTTTCAATAAGTGTTATCCTCTGCATTCCCCTGTTAGCTTGTCTTCTCTTCTCTATTCGTGTTTGTGTTGTCATTAATGGGTTCTCTTCTCCCCGGGTATGCTCTTTCGCAGCTTGTCTTCTTTTGGTGTTTTTGTTTTTGTCGCTGTTTTACCTGAATTTTGTATGCAGTTATATGAATTTGTATTTGAAAAATTCTGTTTCTCTGTTCAAGTTTATCCTGTTCCTAATTTTTACTATTGGTTTGTTTATTTACTTGTATGTAGAGTGTGTTCTCCGTATTCAATTTTGTGATTCATTATATTTTTCAGTGTGTTACTCATTTTGGATTTATTATAACTTCAAAAGATATCAAGTTGTTACCAAAGAGTGAGATGCAGTGATGGAAACGAATTTAAAATGCATTGATGATCCAATTTTATTTCATTGTTGATACAGGACAAATTTGTTTTGATGTGCTTTGCTGTTGCTAGGAATAATTCATCAAAATGATTGCTACAGATGCTATATTACTTTCTTTCATAATTGATGTTTCTTTCTATTTTATTTTGAAAACATCAATGTCTTGTTTTAAGGAATTAGGGTACTGTTTTTTTAATGAGTGCCATTTTCTGTTCACAATTCACACTAAAAATTCCTAAGACTTGGTTTTAAGCTGTGAGTTGAAGCTTGATTTTCTGAGGATACATGATTGAAACATCAGTATCTTGTTTTAAGGAATGAGGGTGTTTTTTTTTTTTTTTTCATGAGAG
>NC_029778.3:41389549-41398230 GCF_000817695.3 Arachis duranensis
ATTCACAATTCAGTAATTCACACTTGAAATTCCTAACACGGGTTTTAGTTGTGAGTTGAAGCTTGATTTTCTGAGCCATACAGCATCATCTTGATTTTAATATAGTTGTGGGGAGAATGGGACTCAAGGGCATGTTATTTGTTATTGTTATAGCTTTTGTCCTTGTAGAAGTAGAAGTAGAAGCATTAGTAGCTATAGATGATAGTACAAGTTGTTAATGGTATTGAAACTTATTTATTTTGGTATTGATGTTATTGAATTGTACAAGTTATTCATGTTACACTTCTTGTAGGTGAGAATGAACAAATGCACGTGGATTGAGGAAGAAACTGAAGCATTTGTTGGTTTCGTAGAGGAGTTTGTTATTAACGGTCTGAAAGCTGATTGTGAACAATTCAGACCAGAAACTTTTGGAACTTAATTATTAGGAACTTTTAGAAACATTTTATAACTTGTTAAGCAAGTCCAAGCTGTTATTATTAGGTGAAACTTACTGTTATTTGCGAATTTATAATGTTGAAGTACTCAATATGTCGATCTCATAGTTTCCTACCATATTACACTATTTTGCAGCCATCTAGTTTAATGCTTTGTGAATTTATGATTTTATATATTAGCAATAAAATTGTATGATGCTGATGTACTTTGTTCTGAGTATAGCTTCCTCTGATCTAATGCACGCAATAAGAATTAATTAGCTACAATAATGTCCTGGTACACTGAATTTATTTATTAGCAATAAGAAATAATATCCAATGTAGTTGAATTTATTTGGCAAAAGGCAAGCATGGACACACTTATCTTGGAGTCATTTCATTCAATTTATTTGTGCAAGCATGAATCTCCAAAACAGCCAATCTAATTTCATTCAATTTAGAAAAAATTTTGCAAAATCATATTGTTCCATGGGTTACTTGAAATCGGATGATGGTTTCAAGGAAGGTGGTCTCCGACTTGTCCTATGTCAGGGAGCTGCCGTCCGAGTCGTACGTTTGGAGGAATGGGGGGTGGTATCTACAAGATACTCTGGTGCCTAAGTCAGCAAGGGGTTAAGCATGTTTAAATGTATTGGAACTTAAGTATACCTGAGGGTGTCAGTGTATTCATAGGTGATGAGCCAATAACCACTATTGAAGTAGTTCCACTTTTGATAGTGGATAACCATCCCTTTATCTTAGGGTTGTTGAGATCTCTTTCCTGGAAGTGGGTGAGAGATTCTGGGAGGTAGTTACTCACTTAGATAAGTATGAGCTGTCTGCTTTCGTCAGACCCGGCCTCTTTGGAAGAGGTCGGATAAGTGGATAAGGCCACTCTTCTTGACTGGGCCTTTTAACTTTGCTGGGCCTGGCCTATGTTTTGGGCCAGGGCATGAACAGTGTCCCTACTCGAGTCCGATCTCTTTATTTTGAGTCGGATTCGAGTATTGGTTGAAGTCGGAGATACTTAGGTTGGTATCTTCCTTCCAAGTCGAAAAACTGGCGTGATCTCAGATTTTGAACCGACGTGATTTTGAATTGTCAACTATCGCGTCTGTTGGCTTTTCACATTAACACGTGGAGAGCGGTTACATTGGTAACAGCGCACTCTTTTAATGAGTGAGTTATTTGACGATTGTGCCCCTGGGGTCTTATAAATAGTTTCCCTCTTTTCCTCTTTCTTCTTTTTCGTCTTCCCTTCGAACTTTTTCTCTCTTTTGCGCACTTTGTTCTTCAAAACATTGGCTTCCCAGTTCTTTGGTGCTAGTTTCGTCTTCATTGACAATCTCCTTTCTTCGAGAAAAGGTTAGTTTCTCACTACCCACACTTTTCTTGACCTTATAAAGCTCCTCTTGCCTTTGTTTGATAAATTGCGTGCTTGATGAGAGAGAGATTTCTTGTGTAAGTGATACACGAAAACTTGTCTCGCAACAAATTTTCTACGGGCAAGTGCACCAGATTGTCGTCAAGTAAAACTCACTATAGAGTGAGGTCGAATCCCACAGGGATTGGTTGGTTGATCAACTTTAATTGGAGAATTATTCTAGTTGAACTGAATCAGATTGAATTAAGGGTTGAAGAATTTAAATTGGCGGAAAACTTAATGTGCAAGAAATGTAAATAATTGAAGGTAAATGACAGAAATTAAATGGCCGAAAGGAAATTGCAGGTAATTAAAATGCAGAAGCTTAAATTGCAAGAAATTAAAAGGGAATGGGGTTGTTGAGCATCAAAGTAAATTGCAGAATTGAAAGAATGGGTAAGATCAGAAGTGGGAAAGCTCATTGGGGTCAGGAGATGTGATAATCCTCCGGATCAAATTTATTTTCATCTTTTCTTCAATCAATGCATTCATTGATCTCTTTGCCAATCTTAGGTGATTAGATCCCAATTCCTTGGCAATCTAATCTTTCTAAGCATCAACAATTGCCCAATTCCTTGATTTAAGTGCTCATGGGAAAAGATGAAGTTTGGTCACTAATTATACCACACACATTCATAGATCAAAGTATTAGTAGGATTACATGTCATTATATCCATCCAAACCCCAATCTAATCCAATGTGAGAAAGATTTCAAGCATGATTCTGTGATTTCTCTTCCAAGACTATCACAGAACCCAATTACATTCAATTTCTCTTCCAAGACAATTGAATGATTGAATGAAGAACGAAATCTTTCTAGTAGATCAAGACAAAAGATAGAAGAAGAATAATGAAAACTAATATTGATCCATTGAATTACACAGAGCTCCCTAATCCAATGAAAGAGGATTTAGTTCATCATAGCTCAATTCAAATTACAAAGAAAGAAAAAAGTGCAGAAAAGCAGAGGAAAGTACAGAGAAAAATGATTGTGGAATTTCCCCAATTGGGTTTCTGACTTCCTAACCCCCTCTCCTAACTTAAACTCTAAGCTATTTATAAACTTTCTTCAATTGGTCTTCAAGTATCGGATGTGAGCCTTGGCCTTTTGAGGCAGATTCAAGTGGCTCTCCATGGTGTTGAGGATGGACATTGGTTGATGGTAAAAAATTGATTTCCGCACAAACTAACCAGCAAGTGAGGTCGATCCTACACGAGTTGATAGATCAAGCAATTTTAGTATGGTGATTAGTCTAGTTAAGCTAATATTGATGAATTGAGTGAATTTTGATGAACAGGAAATAAATTGCACGAAATCTAAATTGCTGAATGTAAAATGCCTGAAACTTAAATGGCAAGAAATTAAATAACTAGAACTTAAAGTGCAAAATATTAAAAGGGCTGAATCTTAAATTGCAAGAAATGTAAATAACTGATTATAGAGTGCAAGAAAGTAAAATTGCAGAATCTAAAATGCATGGAAACTTAAATTGCATGAATATTAAAGGGAATTGGGTATTGGGACTCAGAACAGCAATGGACAATTGTAAATTAGAGTGAAATCAGAGGGATTTAAAATAGAGAAATTCAAAAAAAATTCATTAGGGATTGGAGATATCATAATCCATCATGAATCAATTGGGTCTCAACTCCTTTCTCAATCATATGAGTAGATCTATGGCGGCTTGAAATTGATTGGATCCCAATTCCTTGGCAATCCAATCTCTCTAATAACAATCAATCTTGCCAATTCCTTGATCTAATTGTCATGAGAAGAGTTAAAGAACATTCTCTTATCCATAAGCCAAACTAACTCTCAAGATCTCAATTCCTCCCGAATGGTGTTGATCAAGAGAGTAGTGAAGGATAGAGCTCCGATTCTAATACAAATGATTCCCCTTTCGAGGCTCACACAAGCATTCAATTGAATTAAACCCCCTTCCGGAGTGAGTAATTCACAATCAAAACAGAAGTTATCTAATAGCTACACAAATGAATTAAGAAGAAGAAGAATTTCATTAATTCATTGAAATTACAATAGAGCTCCTCCCCCTAATGAAATTGTGGTTTAGTTCATCATTGCTCTAGTACAAAAACAGAAAGAAGAGAAAGTGCAGAAAAATGCAGAAAAGGAAAAAAAGTGAAATTGAGTGCAGAGTTTTCCAATTAGGGTCTCTCACTCTCTCAGCTAGCCAGCTCCTAATTAAATCAAATTCTCCTCTATTTATACACATTCTAATTCAGTCTTCATGTACTTTGATTGGGCTTTTTGGCCTTTATTGAAGCAGGGCAGAATGGGTCTTCAGTAGGTTCAGTTGGTACGGTGGGGATGCTTCCCAGGATAACGTAGCGCTCTTGAAAGCAACGTAGCACTCGTTCACCGATGCGTACGCGGTGCCCACCCCCACGCGTACACCCACGCCCACGCGTCCCTGGGAAGGCTCTCTTTGAGAGCGTAGAGCTCGCGCCAAGAATTCAACCTAACACGTACGCGTCACCCACGCGTACGCGTGGATTGCAAAACATCACTTCCATGCTGCTGCGTCACCCACGCATTTGCGCAACCCATCACAAATGTCATACCCACGCGTACGCTCATGCACGCGTACGCGTCGGTGGCAAATCTTCAATCCCAATTTTGAAAGTGTCGGAGGCGCTCGTTAAAAGAGAGCGTATCGCTCTTTACTGAAGAGCGTTGATCCCCACCCTCGCGTACGCGTCACCCACGCGTACGCGTGGATCTTCGAAAATACTTATCTACGCTGCGCGTCACAGACGCGTACGCGTCGCTGAAGAGCGTAGCGCTCTTTGAAAGTGAGCATAGCGCCAGTGGTTATGGTGTAGGAGAACGTAGCATTCTTCAACGAGCATAGCATTCTTCTCCCCTGCTTCTTTCTCTGCTTCTTCCTTGCATCTTTTCATCTATCATTAATCAAACACATGCAATCAAAGTCTTGCTAAAATCATAAGATTTTGCATCATTCATAATAATCAAAAAAATCTGGCCTAAATCTCATGATAATGTATAAAATTAACAATGTTTGATTAAATCAAGACAAGCATGAAATTCCATTCCAATAACTTACTTAAAGTACATGAAACCTAATAAAAACAAGTAAAAATTGCTAGTAAAATTAGTCTAAGATAACTTGTCATCATTGGTCAATTAACATTTCTGCTTTGCATTGTGCCCAAAAAATGAGTGCTGGTGGTGGTGACGTTTGCTTCAACGTTGGAGATCCAACGTTATATTCAACGCTGCTGACTTGTGCGTACGCAAGCTGCCTTGTGCGTGCATACACCTTTAACTTTTTCTACTTGTGCGTACGCACACTAGGTCGTGCGTACGCACACAAGGCATTCTGGGCAACTTGAATTTGAAGAGCTATCGAAGGCATTAGACCAAACATTGGACTGCAAACGTTTCTTCTAACGATGTCACTCGTGCGTACGCACTCTTCTATGTGCTACGCACACTCTCCCCTTTTCTTCTTGTGCGTGCGCACATTATGCTGTGCGTATGCACATATAGCAGACTTCCCAGCCCCAGTTTTTGAATTTGTCGCGGACGTTTGACCCTGCGTTGGATTGGCAACGTTGCCTCCAACATTGCTTCTTGTGCGTGCACATACTACCTTGTGCGAGCGCACACTTTGCATTTTTCTTCTTGTGCGTACGCACACAAGGTGATTTTCACATTTCCAGAATTAAGTCCCCTTGAAGATGTTGGAGGTAACGTTGGTAATCCAACGCTCCCTCCAACGTTGGCACCAGCAATATTAGAATGTTGCAGCCTCTTCCTCCAACGTTTGAGGCAACGTTGGTGGTCCAACTTTGGCCACCAACGTTGCTTCTCTTCCTTCTTTTCATGGCCATTCTTCAACTTTCTTCTATGTCTTTTTTTACCTATCATCAAGCAATACATGTATCAAAGCCTTGCTACGTTCACAAGAAATTGCATCATTCTTAGCACACAAGTAATTATGGCATAAATCTCATGAAAAAGCATCAAATTAACTATGTTTGAATGAATCAAGGTACGCATAAACTTTTAATCCAAATGCTTACTTATAACTCAAGAAAGTGCATAAAACTAATAAAAACAAAAGAAAAAGGCTACTGAAACTAGCCTAAGATGCCTTGGCATCACAACACCAAATTTAAATCTTGCTTGTCCCCAATCAAGTAGTAAAATAGGAAAGAGCATCTGTCCTTATTAGCAAGTAATGAAATTGGTTCATGGGGTTTCATGCAGAAAGTGTTGCAGCTCAACCTTTAATTAGTTTTCAAAAGTGAAATGTCTCTTTAAGTACTAACTAAGATGCTACTGTGAAACCTTATTATTCACTCATCCTTGATATCCTATTTCTATGTTTTTCTTTTTCTGAGAACTCATTCTTTAATTATAGGAGCTCAGTGTTCTGTTTTTGAGGCAACTCTTTAAAGTAGGTTTTCAGTCAACACTCCCGAACCAGTTGGTTCAAGGTGCTAAGTGTTGAAGAACTCCTAAGGACTTAATCACCCAAGTCTCTCCTCAGCACATATTCACTACAGGCACATGGTTTGTTATTCATTCCTAAGACCTTGGTGTCCAGCACCTCTTTGGGTTGCTAAATGTTGTGACAAGGTTGCTCTTGATTGTGAATTTTTAGTTGACAATCCGGGTTAGTTAACCCAAGTTGTCAAGTGATGAAGCACTCCTAAAAACTTACTTATTCAAGCATATCCTTGCACAAAAACACCACAGACACATGCCTTAAGGCTCAAACTATTGGTGCATAGCTTGTTATTCTTTGTTTCTTTCATTTTTTTTGTTCTTTTTTTCTACCAAGGATGTTTATTCACTAAGGTTTTTACATATAGCAGCCAAAATCACACTACAAAAAGACATTCTTCCTTTCATACTTTATTAGTGAGCTAGTTACACAATCACACACACACCACCACTAATTCTTATTCTATTTCCTTCCAATTTTGAACTTTCACACTTCCTGTTTCAACATATTCTTTCATTTAAATTTAAAAATAAGGAGACAAGACATACATTTTTGCAAGATGAAGTTAAACCAGGCACTTAGACTAGTACACTTGATTGAAAATTAAAGACATTAAACAAACAAAATTCTAACACAGGTAGATTACTCAGCAAGGATACATTTAGACTTCCAATTTAAGACATTTCAAAGCAAGAGCAGTTAAGTGACAATACAAACTTTTGGCTTCTTCTTAGTTGTTCATCATCTTTCCTGGCCTTGGTATTCTTTTTGTCTCCCTGGATGATGGTGTATAGTCTCTCCAAAGGCTTGATTGCCTTTCTGCAAAATTTATTGGAAGTTGCTTGTTCCCCAAGCACTTAAGAAATGGTTAGTCTGTATGTATAATTGTGAATTTATGGACCTAAGTTGGTGTGTGAACACCAAACTTAGTTCTTTTCCTACTTCTATATGCAGCAAAGTGACTACATACACGAAACATCAAGTGCTTTTATTAAGAAAATAAACTGTGAACTAAAAAAATCAAACATTTGTTAAGTAAATTCTCTCATCGTTTAGAACTCTTAACCAGTTATGCTGAGGGGTGCAATGTGCTCTTAGTGAAATTTATGGCGGAACTCCAAACTTAGAATTACCACTTTTGGTGTGAAACACCAAACTTAATTCCTTGCAATGTATAGAAATTCACTTTATTCTTTTATTGAGAGTATTACCTCTAGTTGGGTTACCTCCCAACAAGCGCTATTTTAACGTCACTAGCTTGACATTTGATCTCTCTTAGTTGAGCTTGTACTTCACCTTGCAACCTTCCCCCATATCTCCCAAGTAATGTTTGAACCTTTGTCCATTCACAGTGAAGGTCCGTTGTGAGCTTTCTTCCATGATTTCTATGTGTCCATAAGGTGAAACTTTGGTGACAAGAAAAGGGCCTGACCATCTTAACTTTAGCTTGCCAGGAAAAAGTTTTAGTTTGGAGTTGTAGATGAGTACTCTTTGTCCCTCTTCAAAGGTCCTTGGTGCCTGACAAACCCCATTTTGAGGGTTTATCTTGTGCTAATTTCAAAGGGTTTATCAATGACTTCACACATTTTCTGCATGAAAATATAAGGATTTGCATTCTTTTCCTAAGTTTTGCCTCATAAAGGAAAACATGCTTATTTTGCACTAAATTAGACACATTTCTAATCTCTCCTTGATGCCATTCGATGCCGTGACTCGTGTGCTAAGTGGTTTCAGGACATAGACTAGGAATGGACAGGAAAAGATAGGGAAGAAGGGTGCAAAAGGAAGGAAGCATGAAAATTAAGCATTGGAGATTTCCGCATGGGCGCATGCGCGCACATGGCGCGCCCGCACGGATGAGAGCAATGTGAAGCCGAAGCTGAGAGCCAAGCCACGAGCCGGCTAGAGTAGCGGCTAAGCCAGGATCTTCATGGACGCGTACGCGTACACTCCGCTTCCGCGCATACTCCAGAGCCGCATCCAGGGCGCGCGCGCGTACCTTGCGCGTGCGCGCCGATGTTCGAAAATGATTTTTTTAAAAAGTCACGTGACTTAGGCGTGGAGTTGGTTGGAGATCCCAACTTTTGAGGAGTGCTTTGGCGGGAAAAGACTTAAAAGGACCAAAGGGGCAAAGGTTGAGGGGACTTAGTTCATTTTCTAGTTTTTGGAGATATTTTGGGTTAGTTACATTGTTAGAGAGAGAAGCTCCAACTTCTCTCTAGGATTCACCAACTTCTCTCAAGCTTTTACTAGGGTTCCTTCTCATCAAAGTTCTGAATTTTTGCCCAATTTTTGGTGAGATCCATTGCACTTTCATTTCACTTTGCTCATGTAATAGATTTTCCC
>NC_029778.3:41399501-41405758 GCF_000817695.3 Arachis duranensis
AATCACATGCTTGACACTCAAGTATTGCTCGGATACATATGTCAAGGGATGCGAGAGCAAGATAGAACCCTCTTGGACACTTCTAGCAATGGTTCTTTGTCCAAATATAAAACCGCGGAAGAGGCATGGCAACTTATTATTGACTTAGCCGAATCTAATCAACATATGAGGCGAAGAGTCAATCGTCCAAGGACCGTGAATGAGGTATCAACTAGTAGTGAAACCACCGCTCTAACTCAATCCTTGAGCGAAATGACATCCATCTTGAAGCAACTCCAATTGAACCAACAACAACCACAACCTCAATCATGCCAACAACACCCTCCACCACCTCAACAACACAACCAACAATTGGTCCCTCAAAAAGTGTGTGGCATTTGTTCTTGCTATTCTCACTACACGGATGAGTGCCCAAGCCTTCAAGAAGATAACACCTTGGCGGCTACCCATAATTTCTATGACCGCCCAAATCAATGGTACTACCAAGGCGGTAATCCTAACCAAGGGTACTCTTATCAAGGAGGAGGAGGCTACAACCAAGGAAGTGGACACAATAATCAAAATTGGAAAGACAACCATCAACAAGGGAATAGGGACAACAACAACAATGGAGGAGGTCAAAGATGGGGTAACAATTCACAAAACTTCTCACAAAACCGACCATACAACTCACAAAATCAACCATACAATCAACAAAACCCACAAAGAAACTACCAAACATACCAACCACCACATCAAAGACCACCACCCAACCAATCACAAGCTCCTCAACTCACATATGCAACCACCCCCTCTAACCAAGACGAAACACTCCGGACCATCATTCAAGGCCAAAAGGAACTACAAAACACACTTACTTCCGGCCTCACCGGCCTCACCTCTACACTACAAGCTCTTCTTGCACGCATGGATACACCATCAACTTCCACTCCTCAACCCCCAATCCAAAGTGTCATTCCTTCTCAACCTCAACCAAATCCAAAGGGAGGCATCAATGCCATCACCCTTAGATCCGGTACGCAACTAAAAGGGAAGGAAGCAAAGGATTCAAGCCCTATTACAACCGCTCAAGAAGAGGAGAGAATAAATATAGAAGAAGTAGTGGAAGAGGAAGCACCACAAGCCATAATTGAGGATGAGGTCCAACCAACAAGAGAGACAACCAAGGCCAAAAGAACCTTGGAAGAGGAAGTTGCTCAACCACTTCCATTCCCAACACTTGCAAAGAAAGCTAAAAAGCGCATAGAACTTGACCCCAAAATGGTGGAAGTGTTCAAGAAAGTTGAGGTAACCATCCCCCTCTTTGATGCTATCCATCAAGTTCCTAGATATGCTAAATTTCTCAAGGACTTATGCATACATAAGGACAGAATTCTTGAATTGGAAACCATTCCATTGGGGAGTTCTATTTCCGCTTTAATGGGAACACTACCCGAGAAGTGTGATGATCCGGGTCCTTGTATGGTTACGTGCACAATCAATGGAGTTCACTTTAAAGATTGCATGTGTGACCTCGGAGCATGTGTTAGCATCATGCCACTATCCGTTTACCGGTTATTGAACTTGCCACAACTAAAAAGATCAACGGCAAGATTTGTCCTAGCGGATAAAAGCATAATAACCGTAGCGGGTGTTGCAGAAGATGTATTGGTGAACATAAAAGGGTTGATATTCCCCCATTGACTTCTATGTCCTTGAAATGCCATCAAGCGAAACCGAGAGAGCATCGTCTATCCTACTTGGAAGACCATTCTTGAGAACTTCTAGATTTAAACTTGATGCTTACTCGGGGAATTACTCATTTGAAATAGATGGGAGAATTGTAAGCTTTAGCCTAGAGGAAGCAATGAGGCATCCACCGGAGAACCACTCTTTGTTTCAGTGTGACCCAATCGATAACATAGTGGCCGAAGTGCATCTAGCAAAGTTAGATGAGAAGCATATGGGTGAAGAAGCAAATGAAAAGTCAAGCGAACTAAACACCACACATCATGCAACTCATCCGGAAACTCGAACTTCCAAGAAAAACAAAAAGTTGGAATTGAAGCCACTACCACCTCACTTAAGGTATTCATACCTTGATGAAGCCCAAGAGCTACCCGTGATAATAGCCCAAGAGCTAACTCCTCAACAAGAAGAGAAATTGCTTAATGTGTTGAGAAGAAACAAAAAGGCAATCGGATGGAGTTTGGCGGATCTAGTGGGAATAAGCCCCAAAGTATGCGAGCACCGCATATTCCTTGAAGAAGGAGCAAGACCGGTCCGGCAACCTCAAAGGAGACTCAATCCTACCATCCTTGAGGTAGTAAAGAAAGAAGTCACTAAGCTACTTGAAGCGGACATCATCTATCCTATCTCGGATAGTGAATGGGTAAGCCCGGTCCAAGTAGTGCCCAAAAAGTCCGGAGTGACAACAATCAAGAATGAAAGTGGTGAACTCATAGCAACAAGAGTGCAAAATTCTTGGAGAGTATGCATAGACTACCGAAGGTTGAATGCGGCCACAAGAAAAGATCACTTTCCACTACCGTTCATTGATCAAATGCTTGATCGACTAGCCGGTAAATCATATTATTGCTTTCTTGATGGTTATTCCGGATACTTCCAAATTTATATTGCTCTAGAGGACCAAGAAAAAACCACATTTACTTTCCCCTTTGGGACGTATGCTTACAAGCGTATGCCATTCGGCCTATGCAATGCACCGGCAACGTTCCAAAGATGCATGATGAGCTTATTTGCGGATTTTCTAGAGCAATCAATGGAAGTTTTCATGGATGATTTTAGTGTGTATGGTGATTCATTTGAGCATTGTTTAGATAACCTTGAGAAAGTCTTAGAGAGATGCACCAAAACAAACCTTGTCTTAAATTTTGAAAAATGTCATTTCATGGTCAAACAAGGAATTGTTTTGGGACATATAGTATCAAAAGAAGGCATCTCCGTAGATCCGGCAAAGATAAATGTCATATCTAGTTTACCTTACCCCTCCTCCGAGAGGGAAGTCCGTTCTTTTCTTGGACATGCAGGATTTTACCGGAGATTCATCAAAGACTTTAGCAAGGTGGCTCTACCCCTCTCTCGACTACTCCAAAAAGACGTTGAATTTGAGCTAAGTAAAGAATGTATGGAAGCATATGACAAACTCAAAGTAGCATTGACACAAGCTCCTATAGTGCGAGGCCCCAATTGGACTCAAACCTTTGAAATCATGTGTGATGCTTCGAACTATGCGATAGGAGCCGCGTTAGCACAACGCGAGGGTAAGATTCCCGGGCGACACCACTCCCATCAATGATTCCTTTCCTTTAGATACCTTGCACGCAATCTCGGAAGTGGTTCCTTGGTATGCCCCAATCGCAAACTATTTGGTTTCACACACTTTCCCTCCCAATCTTGACAAAAACAAAAAGGATAAGCTGAAAAGCGAATCCAAATACTATATTTGGGATGACCCCTATTTGTGGAGGTGTGGAGCGGACCAAATAGTGCGACGGTGCATACCCCAAACCGAATTCCAAGCAATCTTGGACGCTTGCCATGCTTCCGAAGGAGGTGGTCACTATGGGCCCCAAAGAACGGCAAGAAAGGTCCTTGATTGCGGATTTTAGTGGCCAACCCTTCTCAAAGATGCTTTCTCTCTATTGCAAATCTTGCCCCCAATGTATTAGGTTTGGAGATATTTCCAAGAAGGACGAAATCCCCCAACAAAATATGCTTTTTTGTGAAATCTTTGACGTATGGGGAATCGACTTCATGGGACCATTTCCAAACTCCAATGGCTTTCTCTACATCTTGTTAGCCGTCGATTATGTGTCAAAATGGGTGGAGGCAATCCCCACCCGAACGGATGACGCTAATGTGGTGTATTCTTTTGTGAGGAATAATATCATTTGCCGTTTTGGTGCCCCAAGAGCAATCATAAGTAACCAAGGATCACACTTTTGCAACAAAAAAATAGACGGCCTCATGAGAAAATATGGCATCATCCACAAAGTCGCCACGGCTTACCATCCTCAAACAAACGGCCAAGCCGAAGTCTCAAACCGGGAAATCAAGCATGTTTTGGAAAGGGTTGTGAAGCCGAATAGGAAAGATTGGAGCACTAAACTCTCCGATGCACTTTGGGCGTATCGAACGGCTTACAAGACACCGATCGGCATGAGCCCCTTCCGGCTTGTATATGGTAAAGCATGCCACTTACCGGTAGAGATTGAACACAAAGCATATTGGGCCGTAAAGGAGTGTAATATGAACTTGGGTGGAGCCGGCATATAAAGAAAGCTTCAATTGGCGGAATTGGAATGTTTGAGACAAGAAGCCTACGACAATGCTAGACTCTACAAGGAAAAATTGAAAGCCATCCATGACAAAAACATTAGGAGAAAAGAGTTCCAACCCGGTGACTTAGTTCTTCTCTACAATTCAAGGTTGAGACTACTACCCGGAAAGCTAAGATCAAGGTGGGATGGACCTTACCAAGTGGAGAAAGTAGAACCTTATGGGGTCTACCACCTGCGCCACCCATCAAGCCCGGATATCTTCAAGGTAAACGGTCACCGTCTCAAATTGTATCATGGTGAGCAAAGAAAGAACTCCAAGGAGATTGAAGTGTTCCTCTTGAAGGATGCAAATCTTGAACAAGCACAATGAGCCACTGAAAGTCCAACTTAAGGACGTTAAACAAAAGTGCTAGGTGGGAGACACCCCACCATGGTATGATCTTCCTTTGAACTTTGTACATAGACAATTGACTTCATGTTTGTTAGTTAGATTTTATTGTCAATTTTCCATCATTTGTTCAATTCACTGCTGATTTGCCAAGTCAAAGGCCCTGTTATAGTGCTTAGGCAGCTGTGTGGAAAGGGGAAGTTGTAATGTCAAAAGTGGTATAAACACATGCACAATTAAGAAAAGCAACCCCTTTGCGCGTACGCGCGCCTGGCGCGCACGCGTCCTTAAGGTACTCGAAGGTCACCCACGCGAACGCGCACCGTGCGCAGACGCGTGGATCGCAAATAACAGCCCTCCATACATTTACCCGAGAGTTGCGCCACACCATGCCAGGACCATGCCTAAAGCACAAGAATCTCGCGCGCCCGCGCACGTGGCGCGTCCGCGCACTTGGACAAAGTCTGTCGATCGACGCGCAAGCGTAGTGTGCGCGTCCGCGCCGATTGCCCTGCTGCAATCCTGGTACATGTTCCAGAGAGTTAGGCCGCTCTCAGGCCTCTACCAAGTCACAAGCCCAAAACCTTGACCGCGTGCGCGCGCGCTGTGCGCGCACGCGCGGATGCTCGGCGCCAAACAAAAAGAGGCACACTCACCCCTTCACTTTCACTTCACATTTCCCCCCCCCTCATACCTTCTACTGCACCTCCAACTTCAAAGAGGGGCACACTCTCTCTTTCACCTCCATTCCCTCTTCTACACTACTTTCTACCACTCACTACCTTCTCTACTACTCCCCCTCAACCCACACCACAACCTCCTCTCTCATTCTCTTCATCTCACAAGGTACCATCCTAAGCTACCATCTCTTGTGTTGTTATTCCTTTAGTTTCACATTCATTTAGTTATCTTCTTTCTTCTTTTCTTTTAGTTACTTCTTTAGGATGTTTTTGTTCTTGTCTTCTTTTCTCCTCCCCTCTCATTCATACTAACTCTTCATGGGCATTTAGGTCTTTATTTCACTTGCATTTGTAGATGAGTTGTGTTGTTTGCTTTTCTTACACTCACTGTGTACTATAATCATTAGTAGTGGATTGTGACTTACTACATTGCTTTCACCATTTTCAAATCACACACTACACCTGGATGCACACCAAGTGTTCGATGAAAGGCATACTTGACTTTTGCACCAACTTTGACTAAATTGCCTCTCATCTTCTCACTTTATGCGCATCCCCATTTTCTTAACTTGCTTTCCTTGTGTGGCCCTTAAGGGTATATGCTTCTCATGCTCCCTACTTGCATGCATAAATCACCCTTACACCATATGAAAATGATTTGCCTTGCTCTTTTCATGTTATCTTAGTCACATGTTGCAGCTGTCATGTGACAACGATACCCATATTCTATGGCTTAACTTTTCATCGCATTAACACATTTACTTTCACCTACTTGGATTTTGATGTTTTCCCTTCTTTACTCTCATAGGATGGTTATCAAGAAGAACAAAGGGAAAGCTCCCAAGAAGCCAACTCCCAACAAAGCGCACCAAGAGCAAACGGCCAAGCCACTCTTGAAGAAGACTA
>NC_029778.3:41406291-41441453 GCF_000817695.3 Arachis duranensis
TATTGATTTGGTGCATCTTAACCGAGAAACCGGTCAACGTTTCGCATGTCATCCGCCAATCCATGGGGCGCATTCATGCCAAAGGAAATCTACCATTCCCCGCTTTGGTGACCGAATTGGTTGCAAAAGCCGGCGTCAACTGAGAGGCTAAAGATAGGAGAGCCTCAATTCCGGTCGATGGTGATATAATTCCGACCAAGAGATGCCTCAAGCCTCCGGAAGCTACCAAGGACAGCGGATTAACCACACCAACTCACAAAGCCACCACCTCATCTACATCACAAAAATCGGCCGCCCAACGCCTTGAGGACCTTCACAAGAAACTGGACCGTTATGAACGGCGTAACCAACGCCGATATGCTCATGTGAAGAAGCTCCTAAGCATAGTCACACCACCTATGGAGGAACCCGATATCTCAACATCCACCGCAACTTCAGGCAGAGAGAGCGATGACATTGGAGATATGGGACACTCGGAGCCCGATCAACCACTGCGCCTTACCTACAGCACGGAGGACCGTGCTAAGTTTTAAGTGTGGGGAGGTCGGCCGACCGATCTCCGTAGGTAACATCTGAATAAATCTGAATACATTAGGATAGGTTGCATGATTAGGTTTTAGTTGACACCATCTGCATGATAAATTTACTTGGTTGGAACAATGAATTCTTTCTTAAAGAAACCAACACTTTGGGGACAATCATGGGGCACTGCAGAATTTTAAATACTTTAATGCCAAAATTGCATGAAGAATTATATTTTGGAACATAGTTTTGAGCTAAGAACACAAGCAAGTGAGCTTTGAGCCTAATGGTGTGGTTCCATCTCATAACCACTTACTTTCCTTCTTGTGTGCATTATTCTCCTTCTATGATTGTAATCTTCGCTTTGTTTCATTCTTTATGTCCATTATTTTGTGTAGTCATGCATTTATGTGATTGAGGCCATCGTTTCATTAGCCCACTTACCCAAATAGCCTACCTTTTGTCTTCCATTGTTAACCAATTTGAGCCTACGATTAACCCACTTGTTTTTTTTAATTTAGCACATTACAAGCCGTAAAGCGGAAAACAATGAAAGTCCTCAATTTGGATCTTTGATTGGCTTAGGCTAGCGTATGTGAGTATCATTCAAGTGTGGGAATTTTGGGACATTGGGTGGACAAAAGAGTAGTTTTGCTTTGTTATTGGAAATATTAAGGAATTGGGTACATACTCATGTATTAATCAAATGTAAAACCTTATGCATTGAGGGTCTCGTATATAAAAAAATGAGAAAAACAAAAGAAAAGGAAAAAGAAGAATAATATGGAAAAAAAAAGAAGAAGAAAAAAAATTTAAGAAAAACAAAAGAAAAAGAAAAGCAATAAAAAGGGGACAAAATGCCCCAAAGCAAAGTGTAGCTCAATGAAATCAATGCATATGTGTGTGAAATTAAAAAGGAATACATGAGTATGTGAAAAAGTGAGGAATGGGTAGTTAGATTAGCACTTAATTGTATAGGTCATTATGTAGGTTAGGTGGGAAGGTTTAAGTTCATCAAAGATCCAAGTTTTAAGCCCACTAGCCATATATGATCCTACCTTGACCCTAACCCCATTACAACCTAAGGAGAAGACCTCATGATAGATGTATGCATGCATGAAATACATGTTGATTGTTAGAAGAAGAACAAATCTTAGAAAGCATGATTAGGGGAGAATTGAGAGAGTTGACCCTAGACACTTGAGCGACTAGAGTGCAAATACTTCCGGTAAGGGTTCGACGCTCAATTCTTTGATTCCCGGCTCTCGCGAGCATTCTTCATGCAAGGCTGCATAAATTGCATTTGATGCTTAGAATTTGGCAAGATCTATGCATTGACCACCATTGTACCCCATGAGCTTGCACATGTCCTAAGGAAGCTGATTTGTTCCCAACCAAGTAGATAACAGGCATTAGTTGTAGTTGCATGCATATAAGTAGGTTGCATTTCATGAGTCCTATGCGTTTGTGACCCTCGGTCTTCTATGTTTCCTTGCATTTTCCTAAGCATGAGGGCATGCTAGAATCTAAGTGTGAGGAGGTTGACAAACCCCATTTTGAGGGTTTATCTTGTGCTAATTTCAAAGGGTTTATCAATGACTTCACATATTTTCTGCATGAAAATATAAGGATTTGCATTCTTTTCCTAGTTTTGCCTCATGAAGGAAAACATGTTTATTTTGCACTAAAATAGACACATTTCTAATCTCTCCTTGATGCCATTCGATACCGTGACCCGTGTGCTAAGTGGTTTCAGGACATAGACTAGGAATGGACAGGAAAAGATAGGGAAGAAGGGTGCAAAAGGAAGGAAGCATGAAAATTGAACATTGGAGATTTTCGCATGGGCGCGTGCGCGCACATGGCGCGCCCGCGCGGATGAGAGCAATGTGAAGCCGAAGCTGAGAGCCAAGCCACGAGCCGGCTAGAGTAGCGGCTAAGCCAGGATCTTCATGGACGCGTACGCGTACACTCCGCTTCCGCGCATACTCCAGAGCCGCATCCAGGGCGCGCGCGCGTACCTTGCGCGTGCGCGCCGATGTTCGAAAATGATTTTTTTAAAAGTCACGTGACTTAGGCGTGGAGTTGGTTGGAGATCCCAACTTTTGAGGAGTGCTTTGGCGGGAAAAGACTTAAGAGGACCAAAGGGGCAAAGGTTGAGGACACTTAGTTCATTTTCTAGTTTTTTGAGATATTTTGGGGTTAGTTACATTGTTAGAGGGAGAAGCTCCAACTTCTCTCTAGGATTCACCAACTTCTCTCAAGCTTTTACTAGGGTTCTCTCTCATCAAAGTTCTGAATTTTTGCCCAATTTTTGGTGAGATCCATTGCACTTTCATTTCACTTTGCTCATGTAATAGATTTTCCCTTCCAAATTCAAGTTGTAATTGTTGACATTCCTTGGATCTAGGATTCAATTCTATGGTTTTTGGATTCATTTGATATCTTGAGATTTTGATTCTCATTGTTGTTCCTTGATACTTGTTGCTAATTTCTTGTGTTGCAATAGTTCTAATTTTACTTTTCTCTTCATTTCACCATGACTTTCCTTCTTGCTCATTACATGTTTGATAAAATGTCAATACTAGCTATGGAGTAGAATTTTTGTACTTGGCATAGGGTTTGGACATTGGGAGGAATTGAATAGTCATCTCAATAGTTGATTGATAATTAGGGATTGCTAATTGACTTAGAGTGCACTAAAGCTAGATTCCCATAAGGTGAAGCTAGGATTTGTGACTCAAGTTGATTGTTTTCATTTGATTTTTCTCTATACCTAGGGAATGACTAAATGAAGCAAGGCCTAATGGTTATCAACATTGAATGAGCTATGAGGATAGAATTCCCAATGCCAACCCTATGTCAAGTCCTTTTGATAATTGATTGTTTGTTCTCATTACTTGTTAAAATCTTCAAAGAACTCAACTAGGCTTATTACATCAATAAGATGCATACTTTGGCAATTCCAAGGGAGAACGACTCGGGAGATTGATACTCTCGGATATAAATTGTAGTTTTGTTTGATGATGGATTTCGCGTTGGTTTAGACTATACTACGATTGATCACTTGATAAATTCTATACCAACAAAAATTCATTTGTCAGTGCCACATTGAGATCATGCTTTTTCTTAGCTCTTTCTTTGTAGATTTTGGCATTTTCATAGGCCTGGGACCTGAATTCTTCCAATTCTTGCAGTTGCAAGATCCTTCTTTCACCAGCAGCATTGCTGTCAAAGTTTAGCAACTTGAGAGCCCAGAAAGCTTTGTGTTCAAGCTCTAGTGGCAGATGACAAGCCTTCCCATAAACTAATTAATATGGAGACATCCCAATTGGTGTCTTGAAGACTGTCCTATATGCCTAGAGAGCATCATCCAACTTCTTTGACCAGTCCTTTCTTGAAACTCCCACAGTTTTTTCCAGGATCTTTTTGAGCTCTCTGTTGGATATCTCTCTTTACCTAATTGTTTGGGGGTGATAAGGTGTTGCAACCTTATATTTTACTCCATATCTCAGAAGGAAAGTCTATAATAGTTTGTTGTAAAAATGGCTTTCCTCATCACTGGTAAGAGCTCTAGGCACCCCAAATCGGCTAAAGATGTTCTTTTTGAGAAAATGCATCACTACCTTATTGTCATTTGTTGGAGTTGCGATTGCTTCTACCCATTTAGATGCATAGTTCACTACCACCAAGATATATTTATTTGAGTATGAGGTTGGGAATGGTCCCATGAAATCAATACCCCATACATCAAATAGTTCAAGTTTTAGGATGAAGTGTTGTGGCATCTCATTTCTTTTGGGCAAGTTTCCAGCTCTCTGGCATTCATTATAACTCTTTAATAGTTCTTTTGCATCCTTAAAGATATTGGGCCAAAAGAAACCACACTGCAACACCTTGGCTGCAGTTCTCTCTCCTTTAAAATGTTCTCCATAGCCAGAGCCATGACAATTCCATAGGACGTCCCTTCCTTCTTCCTCTGAGATGCATCTTCTGAGTATTCCATCTGAGCATTTTTTGAAAAGGTATGGTCCATCCCAGATGAAATATTTAGCATCGTTAATGATATTTCTCCTATGATGATTGTTAAATTCCAAAGTCACCTCCCCAGTGGCTTTAAAATTAGCAATGTCCGCGAACCAAGGTGCCTTGTGAACCAACATTAATTGCTCGTCAGGAAAACTCTCATTTACAGTTGGGCTGAGTGTGCTTTCTTCTTCACATGTGACATTGAATGTTCTGCCAATGGCTGATGAGTAGATATTTTATATACTTTTTGGCACTATTTTCTCAATGTTTTTAGTATATTTTGTTAAGTTTTATTATGTTTTAGTAGGTTTTAGTGCAAAAATCACTTTTTGGATGCTACTTTGAGTTTTTGTGGTTTTTCTATAATTCAAGTTATTCTTGAGTGAATTTGGCAAGTTTTGGCAAAGTCTAATTCAGAGGCGAAGAAAGAATCGCAGATGCTGTCAGATCCTGACTTCCGTGTATACAAACGAGCATTTTTGGAGCTACAAAACTCCAATTGACACGTTCTTAACGGCGTCGGAAAGCTAACTTCCATAGTCTTTTTCCAGTAATATATAATAGTCTATATCTTTCTTTGGAAATGACTGCCCAAACTGGGCGTTGAACGCCCAACTTACCCCCTTTCTTGCATTCAAATCCCTAAGAGCACGAAACCCAGCGTTGAACGCCCAAGACTGGCGTTCAACGCCAACCAAGGGAGCTCAAGGCAATGCATCTTACCCCCTAGCGGGCATTCAATGCCCACTCCTCCAAGTTGGACGCCAAGCTCAACCCAAACACTCACCAAGTGGGACCAGAAGTGGATTTTTGCACCTTTAGCTTAGTCTATTTTATTTTTTGTAATTTTTAATTATTATTAATATCTTTATAGGTTTAATATTAGTATAAATAGAAGGAAGATCACCTTTGTTAAAAACGTTTTTATCTTCAGCTTCTCAGAACTTATCTTTTCTGTAAATTATGAGTGACTAAACCTCATAGGTTAAGGATAGAAGCTTGGCTCATTCCTATGGATTGATCTTATTACTTTTCTACTTTAATATATGTTTGATTTCATTGTATGGTGTATTTTTGTTCTTCATCTTCATGAATCTGGGGTGGAATGATAGTATGACGCTGGTGCGGAATTTAAAACTACAAACTAACCGGTAAGTGCACCAGGTCGTACCAAGTAATACCTCAAGTGAATGAGAGTCGATCCCACAAGGATTGATGGATTAGGCAACAATAGTTAAGTGAATTGCTTAGTTAGACAAACAGAAAACGGTGTTTGAGAGTTCAACAACATTAAACAATAATTCATAGAATTAGAAAAGCAAGCAGTAAACAAGTTGTGAAGTATATATGGAGAAACAGTTAAGGCTTCAGAGTTATCTATTTTTTGAATTGACTTTTCTTATTGACTATTTTAATCATGCAAGATTTAATTCATGGCAAACTATATGTGACTAAACCCTAATTCTTAGACCTTTTTAGTCTCCTCTAACTCTCATCAACCACCAATTCCTTGGTCACTTAATTCCAATTGGAAGGTGAAGCTCAATTCTAGTTTATGTGCCACAAAAACCCTAATTACCCAAATATAAGAGGATTATATGTCATGTATCCCATTAAGTCCAGATAATTAAAAATTTAGGAGAAATTGTTTTCAAGCTGTTGTTCAAGTAAAGAGCTTTTCCAAGTTATACAAGAACTCAATTAGAACAAGGATCATACTTCCGTTCCACCCAAATTCATAAGATAAAGAACGAAAACAATTCTTGAATTATAAATCAGTACATGAATTAAAATAGAAAAATAATAGTATTAATCCATACAATAGACAGAGCTCTTGACCTTAACAGAGGAGGTTTAGCAATTCAGAATTGCACACAACTCAAAGTAGCATTCATAGTGGCTAAAATATATTAAATTTTGATTAAACTTAGCAATTCAAGTGCAAATTTACATGGGAAAGACAAAGAAGATGCTCACGCATCAGACCCCTTATTCTACATGAGTTCTTTACGAGTCTTAACTCGGATAGTATTGAGCTACAGCTTGAGAGTAGATCACATGTTCCAATAAGTTACTTGGGCTAATTAGGATATGTGACATGAAATCTCGTTAGTCAGGGTAATTGAGGTTCCTGTGGCTCTAAGGCTATAATCAAAGAACATCATTCTCCGATCTGGAAAATCTGACCTTGTCTGTGCCATTTTGAGTAGGATCAACAGAGATTGAATTGCGTGAGCTTCACCCTCGTTTAAATTGAATGATCAGTGTCCTGGTATTTGGTTTGGACCATGGAGATTAATGACCACGACTCATAGCTTAATCACTTACAGCCTTGCCATTGAATGAATCGCTCATCGTTAAAGTAGTCAGTAAAAAGTATCAATCTGGAATAACAAGCATCTCCAAGACCTTAATTGCTTTCGTACTATTGTTTCTACGTTAATTCATTATTGCTTTCTTTATTATTCTATTTTATGTGCCTACAACAACCACTACCTTTTCTATTCGCCTGACTAAGATCTGCAGGATAACCATAGCTTGCTCAATCCAGCAATCCTCGTGGGATTCGACCCTCACTCACCTGAGGTATTACTTGGACAACCCGGTGCATTTGCAGGTTCAGTTATTGTGTGAGTTCATTTTCCAGAAATACATTTTTAGCAATCGCACCACCCACTAATGACGCTTGAGTGGTGATGAAATTCCTTTAGAAATACATTTTTAGCAGATTCAGTGTCCCGAGGACACTGATTAATGATGGAGGCAGTCATTTCTGTAATAAATAACTCAACTCCATCCTGCATCGTTATAGCGTTCACCACAAAGTGGCAACCCCCTACCATCCACAAACTAATGGGCAAGTCAAAGTCTCCAATAGAGAGCTCAAAAGAATCCTGGAGAGAACAGTGGGCACCTCTAGGAAGGACTGGGCAAGAAAGCTTGATGATGCCCTTTGGGCGTATAGAATAGCTTTCAAGACCCCTATTGGAATGTCGCCCTACTAGCTGGTCTATGGCAAAGCATGTCATTTACCAGTGGAGCTAGAACACAGAGCTTACTGGGCAACCAGATTCCTCAACTTTGATGCCAAGGCTACAGGAGAAAAAAGGTTGCTCCCGCTACATGAGTTAGATGAATTCCGACAAGCTGCATTTAACAGTGCTAAAACTTACAAGGAAAGGGCCAAAAAATGGCATGATAAAAAGATCTCTTCCAGAGTCTTTGAGTCTGGCCAGAAGGTTTTACGCTTCAATTCTAAACTCAAGCTCTTCCCAGGAAAGCTAAAGTCACGATGGACGGGACCTTTTGTGGTCACTAATGTATCACCTTATGGTCATATAGAGCTCTAAGACAAACACTCTGATAGAAGATTTATAGTGAATGGACAGAGAGTCCAGCATTACCTAGGGGATAATGTTGAGCAAGAAAGCTCTACGCTGCTGTTAACATGACAATAGTCAAGTCAAGCTATTGACGGTAAAAAAGCGCTTGTTGGGAGACAACTCAACCATTAGTAGTATTACTCTTTTAATTCTTTTATTTATTCGTATTCAAATTCATTTTTAGTTCATATCCTGTTAATTTCCATAGTTTTCCTTTTCTTTTTAAAGTTTGTGATCATGTGCAGCACTTAGCATAAAGACAGAGATATTTAGAATTGAAAATAGAAAACCCTATGGAGAACCCCTTGCTGGTGTTAAACGCCAGGCAAGGAGGATGTTGGGCGTTCAACGCCCAATATGGAGAAGAGAACTAGCGTTGAACGCCAGAGAAGGAGTACTCTGGGAGTCCGACGCCCATTAAGGGCTATTCCTAGCGTTGAACGCCAGCCAAGGAACAAGCCTGGGTGTTCAACGCCATCTAGGGAGATAAGAATGGCCATTTTCTGGTCCCTAGCTGGTGTTCAATGCCCATTCCTGGCGTTGAACGCCCAACTCAAAAAAAAAGAAGGGAGACCCCCCACCCAATGCCAGACCTGGGCATTGAACGCCCAGAAAGGGGAGGGGCAACCATGCGAAAAAGCCAAGGAGGATGGAAAGGTTGACTTTTTTAAACTATATCTTTTCAAAATCTCATCTTATCATCTATCATATCTTCACTCCATATTTTCTTTTAATTTAATTTTCATTTCATCAAATCAAACACATTCAATGCATATCTTTTTCAACAACTTATTTCCAAGAAGAAAACCAAGAAAGGGTTCCAAGGCTTTTGAGCATCAATGATTAGGAGTGTCAGAAATTGGCCTAAAAAGCTCAAACTAAGCTGTTATTCCTAACTATATGCTTGTGGTGTAAAGGTGCTAAGCAAGAAGCTTGAGATTGAACAGTTAAAGTCGTGATCCAAAGCTGAAGAGTACGCTTAAGAACTCTAGGCACCTTTGTCTTGGAATTTAAGCAAAGCTTAATTTGAATCCAAGGGATTCCCCCCAGTCAAGTGCCTGTGGCGTTTATGTATCCGGTGGTAATACAAAAAAACAAAACGCTTAGAGTCACAGCTAGGCTCAAAAGGTGCAAAGCGCCAAAGAAGCTGTGTTCAAGAATCAAGAAGAGCTTAAAGAAGAGAATCAATAATGTCATCCAGATTCTAGTTCTGAGAGATGCCAATGCCTCTAAACTTCAAGGGAAGTGAGATGCCAAAACTGCTCAGAAGTAAAGAGCTAATAGCCCCATTAAGTATTTGGAACTGAGCTTCATGAAAAACTCTAAGACTTATTGTATCTATCTCTTCTCTTTAGTCCTAATTTGTTTTTGATTACTTGAGGATAAGCAATATTTTAAGTTTGGTGATCTGATGAGTGGATATTTTATATACTTTTTTGCATTATTTTCTCAGTGTTTTTAGTATATTTTGTTACGTTTTATTATGTTTTAGTAGGTTTTCGTGAAAAAATCACTTTTTGGATGCTACTTTGAGTTTTTGTGGTTTTTCTATGATTTTAAATAATTCTTGGGTGAATTTGGCAAGTTTTTACAAAGTCTAATTCATAGGCGAAGAAATGATAGCAGATGTTGTCAGATCCTGACCTCCGTGTATTCAAACAAGCATTTATAGAGCTACAAAGATCCAATTAACATGTTCTCAACGGTGTTTGAAAGCTAACTTTCAGAGCTTTACAGAAATACATAACAATTTATACCTTTCTTTGGAAATGACTGCCCAAACTGGGCGTTGAACGCCTAACTTACACCCTTTCTTGCGTTCAAAGCCCCAAGAGGACTAAAGCCAGCGTTGAACGCCCAAGACTGGCGTTCAATGCCACCAAGGGAGCTCAAGGCAGCACATCTTACCCTCTAGTAGGCGTTCAATGCCAACTCTTCCAAGTTGGACGCCAAGCTCAACACAAACACTCACCAAGTGGGACCAGAAGTGGATTTTCGCACCTTTAGCTTAGTCTATTTTATTTTTTGTAATTTCTAATTATTATTAATATCTTTATAGGTTTAGTATTAGTATAAATAGAAGGAAGATCACCTTTGTTAAAAACTTTTTGATCTTCAGCTTCTCAGAACTTATCTTTTCTATAAATTATGAGTGATTAAACTTCCTAGGTTAAGGATAGGAGCTCTACTCACTCCTATAGATTGATCTTATTACTTTTCTACTTTAATATATGTTTGATTTCATTCTATGGTGTATTTTCGTTCTTTATCTTCATGAATATAAGGTGGAACGACAGTATGACCCCTTATTCTACATGAGTTCTTTACAAGTCCTGACCTGGATAGTATTGAGCTATTGCTTGAGAGTACATCAAAGGTTCTAACAAGTTACTTGGGCTAATTGGGATATGTGACATGAAATCTTATTAGTCAGGATAATTGAGGTTCCTGTGGCTCCAAGGCTAGAATCAAATAGCATCATCCTCCGATCCGGAAGATCCGACCTTGTTTGTGGTGTTTTGAGTAGAATCAACAGAGATTGAATTGCGTGAGCTTCACCCTTGTCCAGATTGAATGATTAGCATCCTGGTATTTGGTTTGGACCATGGAGATTAATGACCACGACCCATGGCTTAATCACTTACAGCCTTGCCATTAAATGAATCGCTCATCGTTAAAGTTGTCAGTAAGAAGTATCAATCCGGAAGAACAAGCATCTCTGAGGCCTTAACTACTTTCGTACTATTGTTTCTACGTTAATTAATTATTGCTTTCTTTATTATTCTATTTTATGCGCCTACAACAACCATTACCTTTTCTATTCGCCTGACTAAAATCTGCAGTATAACCACAGCTTTCTCAATCTGGGAATTCTTGTGGGATTCAACCCTTACTCATCTGAGGTATTACTTGAACGACCTGGTGCTCTTGCCGGTTCAGTTGTGCGAGTTCATTTTTTTGCACCACTGGCGTTCCAACTCTTGTGCTCAATGACGCATTTTCTATATTGTATGGACAGAATCTTCTCTCAATCTGGCAAAATGTTTACCTCTGGTATTTTGAACTTGTTGGCATTCAAAACCTAGGGAAGCTTGTTGTTCCTCAATAGTATTGGGATCAATTTCATGTCCATCTCCATCAAGAGTTTCCTTGTGAGGAGTGTCTGAATTGATGATTGATTATATCTCATGGTCAGCCATGGTATCTAGTATGTAAGGTCCCCATAGACAGCATCAAAGGTTTGTACTTTTTGCCGAGGTCACGATCTTACGAGATCCTAGGATCCTAACTTGAGCAGCGTTGATACCAGGTCAGGAGAGCAACCTACAAAGACACTCTGATAATTAAGTCAGCAACATTTTTAGGTGATAATAGTGAGCAATGTCTTACTGGTGGACGAAATTGTGATCATCAATGTTGTATTCTTTGTTGTTGTATGGAATAATTATAATGGCTCTTCTCTATGAGTGGACACAACTCCGTTCAACTAACCAGCAAGTGTACTGGGTCGTCCAAGTAATAAACCTTACGTGAGTAAGGGTCGATCCCACAGAGATTGTTGGTATGAAGCAAGCTATGGTCATCTTGTAAATCTCAGTCAGGCGGATAATAATTGATTATGGATTTTTGAAAATTAATAAATAATAAACATAAAATAAAGATAATTAAAATAGGAGAGAAATACTTATGTAAATTAATGGTGGGAATTTCAGATAGGCGTATGGAGATACAATCCCAGAATCCTACTTGGAATACCACAGACAAGGTTTAGACTTTCCGGATTCTCATGAATGCCGCCATCAATCTAGCTTATACCATGAAGATTCTGTTTAAGGAATCTAAGAGATACGCGCCCGGCCTAAGGTAGAACGGAAGTGGTTGTCAATCACGCGCGTTCATAGGTGAGAATGATGATGAGTGTCACGGATCATCACATTCATCAAGTTGAAGTGCAACGAATATCTTAGAATAGGAATAAAGAGAATTGAACAGGAAATAGTAGTAATTGCATTAAAACTTGAGGTACAGCAAAGCTCCACACCCTTAATCTATGGTGTGTAGAAACTCCACCGTTGAAAATACATAAGTGAAAGTTCAGGCATGGCCGAATGGCCAGCCCCCCAAAACATGAACAATAGTCTCCTTAGATGAAGAATAAAATAAAACTGAGACCAAAGATGTCTAATACAATAGTAAATTATCCTATTTATACTAGACTAGCTACTAGGGTTTACATGAGTAAGTAATTGACGCATAAATCCACTTCCGGGGCCCAGTTGGTGTGTGTTTGGGCCGAGTTTGATCTATCCACGAGCTCAGGCTTCTTTTGGAGTTGAACGCCAAGTTATAATGTGTTTTGGGCGTTCAACTCCGGGTCGTGACGTGTTTCTGGCGTTTTACTCCAGACAGCAGCATGGAACTGGCGTTGAGCGCCAGTTTACATCGTCAATTCCCGAATAAAGTATAAACTATTATATATTGCTGGAAAGCTCTGGATGTCTACTTTCCAACGCCGTTGAGAGCGCGCCATTTTGAGTTTTGTAGCTCCAGAAAATTCATTTCGAATGCAGGGAGGTCAGATTCCAACAGCATCAGCAGTCCTTTGTCAGCCTCCTATCAAAATTTTGCTCAAGTCCCTCAATTTCTGCCAGAAATTACCTGAAATCACAGAAAAACACACAAACTCGTAGTAAAGTCCAGAAATGTGAATTTAACATAAAAACTAATGAAAACATCCCTAAAAGTAGTTTGAACTTACTAAAAACTACCTAAAAATAATACTAAAAAGCGTATAAATTATTCGCTCATCACTTACCTACTGAGTTCTCCTTTTCCCTTTATTACTCCTTCCAAATGTAACTATTAGACATTTACGGTCTTTTATGTATGTTTTAATGTCATGATTTGACAGCTTTATTAGGTAATGATTTTATTCGCCTCAGTGGTATACCTATTAGCCATTAATGAGCTAGTAACGTTCTCATTTAATCGTATTCTTGGTTTACCATTCTTGTCTAGAACACCCTTATTACTCCAAAATTTGATGTTGATGCTTCCTTTTAATTTTGTTTTAAGTTATCCTCCATCTCTATTATTTTATTTTCTTTGATAAGAGAAAAAAAAGCACATAAAAAGTTGAGAATAATTTGAAATAACATATAATAAAAAAGTGTTGGAGGTTCAAATTCTATTTTGTGTATGCAACAATCTATTGGCCAGTAGCAAACCCTTAAATAGAACTTCAATTTGCAACAAATTAGTCTTTAATCTATCGAGTAAAACCGAAAAAACATATAATAAGAAAGTGAAATTATCAATTAAGGAATTCCAAACATACAAGTTGCAGAAATATGATTACTAATTAAAACACTTATAATCCCACTAAAAAATAACAATCATGTTAGGTGTATATTAAAATCAGTCACTAAAAATAGACATTAATGTATCTATTTAAATAAAAAATACACATTAAATGTGAATTAAGACTGTGTTTGTTTCTGAAAACAGGATAAAACAAGACATTGAGAACATAATATAAAGAACAGAGACACATAATTTAATGTTCTTATATTCTATTTGGTGATAAAGTATAACAAATTATGAAAATATAATTTATTCTCATTTTTTTATTCAAAAAATTGAGAAAAAATACAATAATAAAAAATATAACTATGAAAAATTAAAAAGAATAATGAAATAAAAAACGAAAAATAAGTTATATCTTTTGTTAGTGTCTTTGTGTCATTTCTGTCAGAATAGACACAAAATACATTAATTCAATGTCCCTGGATATAATGTTTCTGTCATGTCTTATCTGTCAAACACAATTTTGTATCTCTATGTGTCCCTATCTCAGTGTTTCTTATTCCCTATAAACAATCGCACACTTTTTATTTTTATTATTGAGATTGTGGTGGTGTTTTTAAATAATGTGGAGAGTTGGTATGCTTTTTTTTTTGTATAGATGATCACAAATCTGACCCTCAGATTTGTGGTTTTCATTTTTTTTAAAAAAATTTACAAATCTGACCTTTAGATTTATGCTTTAACGTTAAAATTTTTTTAAAATATGTAAATCGGACCCTCCGATTTAGAGAATTTTGATTTTTTTTACTCAAAACTTACCCTCAGTTTTCTATCCCTACCCAAAACTGAGGCTCAGTTTTCTATTCTATCCAAAATCTGACCCTCAGTTTTCTACCTCTACCCAAATCTGAGCCTCCGATTTGTAGTTTCTAATTTAAAAAAAAATTACGATTTGTAGTTTCTAATTTAAAAAAATAATTATCTCCATATCCATAAAAAATACACCAACTTTTTATAACTATGCATAACACACCTCTCCAATCCATTACCAAAAAAATTAGCCACAATCGCAGCCTAAATTACATATCTACTACTTGTATAATTGGCGTGGCTCATTACCCCACGTGTCATTCTCTCAATTAACCAGAATTAAAAAAAGAGGGAACGGCGGTATTGTAAACACGTTACATTACATTCTGCCTTCTAATCTTCTCCCCCTGTCCGTGCGTTTCACTTCAACCCGTCCCCTTCTCTTTCTCCTTGAAAACCCTAAATTCCATCCTCCTCTTCGTTCTTTCCTCGATGACCCACTCCATTCTTGTGGTCGATATCATCACTGGCTATTGACGCTTCGTTTGCCTCTCTCACCGAGTAGTTTGATACCCCAGTTCCCGAAGAACATCTCTCTGAACCCCGATTTGAAAACTCTAACCAACCGAGGTAGGCGAATTATTCGTCTGGGAGAACGGTTCTGGCGTTGGCGGCGGTGATGGTGAGTTTCAGCCAGGGAGATGCTCGCGATGATGATCCACTACGATCTCTGTTGTGGGCTTAATACGCTCAGGGAAGTGAACAGCTTTGGTAATTCATGTTCGGTTGAGATCTCAACCATAGCTGTCCTCGTGGAGGTATTCTGCTGATCTCATTGTTTGTCTGGTGCTGTATGTTTAGAGTCGGTGATTTAGGGTTTCCTTTGTGGGTTGGTGGTCTTTGATTTGGGGTTTGGCCAAGGAGGGTTCAGCTGTAACTCTCTGTCGCCATCCCACTCTCTACGTGAAACCTTAACTGGTGAAGGAGCTTTGTCTCTCTCATACTCCCAAACCCCATCTCTTCAACCCTGTTTTCCAACTTCTAATTCGTATTTCTCTTTAATCTTGGCCAGTTTCTTCGTTGTTGGAACCAGAAAAACAGAGGTATTCACAAACAGAACCTGATCGAAAGGGCTGAAACCAGATCAAGCTGAGGATTCTCATAGCTGTGGTGAAGCCCTTAAGAATCATATGTTTATAGCTATTTTTATAATATATTCTGTTGTATTCTGATTCATTTGTGTCTTCATAATTTTTTGGCATCTTGATTAGTTGGTTATATGTAAAAAAATATTCCTTCCCTTTTTCCAATGTGCTCAAAGCCTACACCCGCCTCCGAAAAGTCGCGAAATAACCCTTCGTTACATATTTCCTTCATTTCTTTATTCGAATTTTTATCTCATTGAATTCATTTTTTGATGTGTTTCAGTGCATTGAGTTGGTTTATCAGGTTGGAATATGTGGAGAGCATGGTGGGAGCCATCTTCTATTGCATTCTTTGCTCAAATTGGTCTTGATTATGTCTCATACTCTCCTTTTAGGTTAGATTTGTAAGCTTACATATAAGTTAGAGTTTTAAATGTTCAACTATTAAACTCAAATTTGAAGACTCTTGCAGGGTTCTAATTGAAAGGCTTGCATACACCTCAAGTTGTAGTTTAGGAAATTTGTTAATCTGGTGTAAGAGGGATGAATGACTAGCTTCCGGTTCTTTTACTGCTCTATTGTTACAGCTCCTTTTAGTCCTTAATTGCTTTGTTACATTCTTGCTTTCAGTCATTTCTGTTTTATGTGAGCATTTGTTGTGGAGCTTCTGTTCACTATGTTTTTTGTATTTTTTTAAGTGCTTTTATTACTTTATAGTTTTTGTTACAAATTGATGCTGAAAGCTTGCAAAGAATTTGGCCTAATTTTACTATATTCAAGTATTGTTAGTTAAGTTGGATCAGATAATTAGTGATATTCTGGATTCTATTTCTTCAAATAATATTCTGGCTTTATTTACAAAATGCGAATTTAAATTTGGCTTTATTAACAAACTTACGGTGGTTTCTTTTTATTTGGTCAATTTAGACTTCAACTCTAAATCTAATAACTTATTCTTCATTCATATGTGTCTATATTTTAGGTTGTTGTCTACGCTGCTATGAGCTTCAATTTAGATCTTTCTTTGTGGTTTCTAATTGAAATGATTGGTTGTTATTCTTGGTCTAATATAAGATAAGGTTATCAACACTCATAGGTAGGAAGCTTATTGGGAGGCTCCTCAAAATCTTTTCTTACCATGGTACACTATAAACCCGACAACAACATATGAAAACAGAGGAAAAAAGAATTCGTACCCCTTTTACTTTTTCCCCACCGTTCTTATGTATGTGTTCTATTATGTTGTCTAAGTTGTGTGTTCTTACTGTTTGTATAAGTTTTTTGGAATTATCCCTTAATAGTTCATTTATTTTACATATCTTGGAGATTTTTTAAGTTTAGATTTATATATTTGATCATTCCTCCAGTATATCAAGTGACTTTTGCAAATAAGTTGAGCTTATCTTTTATCATACAATCCTAATCTTACCATAACTTGATCTATTATCGTGTTTTGCAGTTGCTCAATGTTCCAAATCCTGCTGTTCTTGACATTCCTGTTTGTGCATTGGGGGGTGGATATTGGAATTATATATTATTATATAGATTGCCTAAAAACTAGGTAATACCATTATAAAAACAAGTTTGTTAGGTACTCATAAAGATTTTTTATGCCTTTGAATGATTAATTTAAATTTTTAATTTAGTCAAAAGAAAAATACTGCAAGAGCATTATGTTATTCTTTTGCATGTCGTCAGATAGGTATATCCATGATGAGGAAGGAAGTTGAGAACGATGAGTCTGTAAAAGTAATTCGTTTCCGTTGCTACTTTCATATATTCTTTTTAACTCAAAACAAATAAACAAAGGCCATGCTTTTATATCAGCTGGATTTGATTTGAAGAAAATGATTTAGGTTTGGAAATATTTGACAATTTTCTGTGGTCAATTATTTGAGCTGGAACTAACATACGGACTTAAGAAATTTTTGTTTAAAGGTTTTTGTTCTGATTTTTTGCAGAAATCTTCATCTCTTAGAAAAATACCAGTGGTATCTTTTGGCCGTGATCTTCAACTTCCTGTACATGGTAAAAGAAATTCAAAAAATATAGTCATATTGAATAAGCATACAAATTAGAAGTTTTTAACAATTGTTGTATTTGTGGGTAGGACACTATTAGGATTTCATTATTAGAAATTCAGAAAACGGGTAAAATTATAAAGAACTTTATTCATATTTTTAGAGTTTTAGAAATATACTAACATGTTACCAATGAGATGTTATTCATAAGAAATCTTATTTGAATGGTTTCTACTCATTACAATATTGTGCAGTTAGTTGGAGATGATCTCTTGATGACTAATGCAAAACGCATTGAGAGAGCAGTACTAGAGTATGCATGTAATGCTCTTTTTCTTAAGGTAAGTGATTTAAATGGACTTTGATGGGTTCCTTTGTTTAGTTCAAAATTGTTCTCACTTTTTCTTCATAAAATTAATCATATTTCGTTAATAGAGATGTTTGGATATCCAGAGTTTGAAAAAAGTTGCTTTTTTATACAATACATTAGAAGATAGAGTTTACAAGTTTTTTACCCATATTAAAAAACTGTTGCATGAGCTATTTTTGATAAATTAATTTTTGTAATTGCTATTTTGCTATTTTTTATTGCTGTTCTTCCTCTGCCATGGATTTCTATAGTATTTTACTTATGCATTTTGTTTTTGTCAATCTTTAAACGTGCATAAATTTAATTTAATTTTTACGATAATTATAAATACAGAGCAAAGTCCAAAAACAGCCAATTAGACAGAACCCAGAAGTTACTCTTTCCTGTGATGTACGCTGTAAGATTGTAGGAAGAAGTGAAGTACCCAATGTCTAGATAAGCAATGAACAAACCACTGCGGCTGCAACGCTTTCCTTCATTCAAACTTCAATTTCATGGTAATAGCTACTACCTCTGTTGATAAGTTTACTTTTTAATTGATTTTTTGATACTTTTTCTTTCTGTTCTTCCATTGCCGTTAAAAATCACGACATAGAAGCGCAAGTATGAACTTACTGTTTTGTTAAATTTTCATATAATCTTTGATGCAATTTCTGATCTTCCTATAAGTTTGTGACTTAAAAAAATATATATTAAAAGGAGATTAGAACATGAAATTAAGAAAGAAAACAAAGCTCAAACAGATTGACCTTTGTTGTTTTTTTTTCTTTTCTTTATTCTCCATTGACCTTAATTTTATCAAGTCTATAGAGAGAGATACATGCAGTACCAGTCTTATAATAGTGATAATTGCTATGGTGACCAAAAGTTAATGTATTTAGAGGGTGCAATTGTATTCACTGGTTTATTGTTTTTTTTCTGGTTTTCTGATTTTATGGTATTTTATCTTCTTGATTATTTACTTTCTAAATACAAATTTTGTTTACCTCTCTTATGAAATAAAATTAGTAAGAAACTTATGGTTATTTGTTTCTCTCTTTTATTTATTTCTTTTTTCCTTGTCTGAATCTTTTTTTCCCTTCTATTTTCTTGGGTGTTGAACTAAATAATTAATAAGTGTTGCTGTTTTGTCTTTTTTTTTTTCACCATTTGTTTCACATTGGAGCTGTTTATCTCTTATATTTCTAACTGTTAAATTATGCCTTTTTATGCATTCAATTTTGAAATACTATTCTGTTAAAACAGTGGAAAGTTCTTTAAAAATCTGTATGGTGTAATTTCAACCGCTGGGTTCCTTTATTTTATTTTGTTGTTTCTCTGATCTTTTGGTTTTTATCTTCTTGGGTACTTATTTTATCAATGCATATTTTGTTTCCCTCTATTCTGACGTGTTATGAGTGATAGGCGTGATGGATGACGGTTTGCTTTTGATGGTCCGCTCTGGTTTTGTAGTGGCGGCGGTGCCACTGCTAGGTATGACTCTTAATTCATATTACTTTTATTTTTTGTTATTTTTCACCTCTATGCCTTATTATTTATATATAGGCGTGCATCATGATTTTTATTTGGAACCTGTTTAAAATACTCTCTCACCTTTTAGGAGGTCTTAGTATTTCTCTTTTTTTTTTCAAAATAGGCCAATAAGATTATAATAGATTAAGTCTTTTAAGCTATTGTGGAGCTAATGAAAATTAAATGTGATTATTATGCTAAAATTATGCCATTTAAATATTTTCTTTGGTTTAGAGAATGTATCCATTCTTGCTGTGAAGAAAACAAAAGAAGTTTACTGAATGAGAAAAATAGTAGACTTATATTAAGAATTGTTGGATATCAAGATTGTTTTTCTAATTTCCTTTTGTTGTCACGCAAAGGTACGAGATTGAAACCATTCTTTTCAGATCTCATCATATGTTGTTACTAGGATTTAGAATGTTGATTTATATAATTGGTTGATAGATATTTAGCATTGCATAAGGGATCAATTCATGTTACTACTTTGTATTGTAATTATGTCAATGTACTACTCATTTGATCAGAAAATGTCCATTGATTTGGGAAAAAAGGGATTTCTGAATTTTTTCTCATCTCATTAAACACCATAAAACGGAATATGGTATTCTTACTGAGTGTGCTAATATAAGTTATGTTACGTATTTTTCACATGCCATTACCAAATAGGCAAAAGATAAATTTTATGGGGAGAAGGTAAGGTACATTATTTAGTTGTTCAAATAAATAAATTCTGTTCTGTGTTTATCACATGCCATTTAGTTGTTTGAATTGGGTAGTACTTATTTAGTCACATGACATGCTTTCAAATTAAAGGCAATTCCTAACCAAATACATACCATGAATGCCTTTAAGCTAAGGGATGTTATTGCAATTGAGTTAAAGAACTGAAATTTTATTTTGTTCGTTTTGATTTTTCATTCGTCTTTTGGAGGTTATTTGTGGAGCTGAAAATACTAAAATATCTTCAATTACATGACGAGCTTCCAAATTTTTTAATTTTATATTCTTTCCATTCCAAGATCTCAGATTTTTTTTGTTCTTTGTTCTCAGTCTTGGTGTATTATTTGGAGCTTTTATTTATTTTTTCGTCGTCTTCATTTCTTTATTTAATTATACATGATTCTATGTGAATGATTTTTTTATACTAAGCATCTTCACTGTATTGTTATCTGTCTCGAGAGCTTTTCATTTCATTTTCTCCTTATACTATGCATCTTGACTGTTATTTTTCATTGGTTGGCAAGTATTCTGTTGTGGACTTGTGGTAACTACTTCATCACTTGAAATTGTTTGTATATATTTTTAGTAGGCAGAATGATTCAGTTAGAGACGAGTTAATAAATGCAGCAGCATATGGGGAGCAAATTGATAGGATTGCCAACTTATTGATTCTTAGGTTTGTGAATGTAGCTTTGAAGCTTAATTTGTTAAATATTTTTACATGAATCTCCCATTTTTTTCTTTCCTGCTTCTTCTCCAAGTAATGTAGTAAAAATGTTTGTGAAAGTGGATCTGTTAGGGTCAGTGAATTTCATTTAAAAATGCAGTGGTGGTGAAAAAAAAAATCTAAAGTTGTTTCACAACTATAGGACTTATTTTAATTTAAAAAATTACTAAGGTTTATAAACTAGGAAGGATATGCTGTCTTTCAGAATTTTAAAATCACAAATTAGTCATTTTATACAAAATTCATGCATATAAAGGGGAGGACTAATATGCTGGCTTTTATTTGATATTTTCTATTTCTTTATGGTTATTTCTTTGTTATTTTTTGTGGGCCTTACTCTCTTTTGTTTAGTTCTTTCTCTCTTGATTGAATCTTTTATTTTTTTTAGTTTTTTATTTCTATTGGGGTAAATAATCGGTTTGTTATTTCTACATGATGTCCATGTTGATTTTATAGGTATCAAACATTTTTTTTTATTTTTGTTCTGAAAGTTTGGACAGAAAAGATTTGAGAGTGAAATTTTGCGTTGTGCCTTTCTTATTTTTTTCATATTAAAATTATTTGTTTTTAGTAACCAGATTTTATTTGTATAAAATTAGTAAGGATTTGAGGTCCATATTGATTTGACAAGTATCATGAACATTTGATTTCATTTTTCTTTCTTTGAAATTTTGCACACACGAATTGAGAGTCAATTTTAATTTTTTGAGTTTTTTTTTTAATTCTGATTAACGCTACATGTCGTAGGTTAGTAGCCATATTTGATTAGTATAATAAGCGCTGCTGTTGTGAATGTGGTAACTGACATACGCTTATATACATAATTGTACACCACTTGAGTTTTACTTGGATAGTTGGATGCTATTTATATACTTTTTGTTCCTGACTCACCTGTTCTTTAATTGTGGTGCAGCTCTTGGCTTGGGAGAAAAGGCTTTTTGGGCAAGTAAGTTATACTACTACTTGCTTATTTTTATATAAAATTTAAGGCGTTAAATATTTATATTTGGGTGTCTCGTGCAGTTGTGCTATTTGGTGATGTTTGTGTATTGTCAGGTTTGCTGGGACTAAGAAAAGAATGAGTGTCTTCAAAGGCAATGGGAAAGATGGAAAGTGAAAAGGTGTCAAAAGACCCTAATAAACGAAAGAAGCAACTGAGTGGTTTCTTTGTTTAGTCCGAAAGGGTAAATCATTCTTCGGTCTTTACTTTTTTTTTTTCACTATAGCATGCTAATTCTGAATGCATCTTGCTGGTTGTCTTGTGCTTTATTGTGCATGATGCATCTAGCTTTGATTCTTTTAATTAAAAAAATTACCAAGGTTTAAAAACTAAGAAAGGATAAGCTGTTTTTCAGAATTTTAAAATCACAAATTAGTCATTTTGTACAGAATTCATGCGTACACAGGGGAGGACTAATATCTCAGCCTTTATTTGATATCTTATGTATCTTTAAGGTTATTTCTGTGTTATTTTTTGTGGACCTTATTCTGTTTTGTTTACTTTTTCATTTCTTTATTGAATGATCTATTTTTTTGTTTTCTCTTTCTGCGGGGTAAATATTTGGAATTGTTATTAATGAGTTCCATGTTGATTTTATAAGTATCATAAATACTTTTCCTTTTCTGATTTTTGAGTATCATAAATACTTTTCTTTTTCTGATTTTTTCAGTGAAAGGAATTCATACTTAGATTTATATTTTTGCCTTTTTATTTTTTTTCTTCTAACTAAAATTTTATTTTTTAACTTAGTAACCGAATTTCATTTATATAATTAACACTGTTGTTGTGAATTTTATAATATGTTGGCTTTTATTTGATATCTTCTCTCTCTATAGGGTTATTTCTTTTTTTTTTTTTTTTGTGTTGGTCTTACTCTCTCTTGTTTATTTTTTTTATTTCTTGATTGAATGATCCGTTTTCTTGTTTTCTGTTTCTGTGGGATTAAATGCTCGGGATTGTTAATATATGAGCTCCATGTTGGTTTTATAAGTATCATGAACATTTTTTTTATTTTTTTTATTGAAAAGAATTTATAGTTAGATTTAGATTTTTGCCTTTTTATTTTTTTTCTTCTAATAAGGATTGTTATTTGTATGAAGTCCATATTGATTTTACAATTATCATCAACATTTTGGCCATTTTTCTTCTTTTGAAATTTTGTACACAAAGGAATTGAGAGTCAAATATAGTTTTCTTTCCTTTATTTTTTTAATTCTAATTAATGCTGATTATGTTTTTTCGTGTGTTTTTTAATGTTTATTTTTAGAGAACTTTTGAAATATTTTTACAAGTGATACATTTTTATACATTTAATTTCAAAAAGTTTCTGTGTTAAAAAAGTAGAATATTCTATATTTCGTTGCCGTATTTTTTAAAATCAAATTAGTAAGAAGGCTATTCTTATATGTTACTCTCTTTTGTTTATTTCTTTAATTCTTGATTGAATCTTTCATGTTTTTGTTTTCTATTTCTGTGGGAGTAAATAATAAGGGTTGTTATTTCTATATGATGCCCATGTTGTTTTTATAGGTATCATAAACATTTTTTCAATACAACTACTTGCTTATTTTTATATAAGTTATTTTTGTGTGTTCTTTTAAGTGGGTTTATAATCTTTACTTTTTCTAATATATGAAAGCTCATACATGAGCAAAAAATAAGTTAATAAATTTATTTTTGGTTTTTTAAATTCTTGATTAGTTACTTTATAAATACATATTTTGTTTTTCTCATTATTGGAATAAAATTAGTAAGTAGTTTATCCTTATTTGTTACTCTCTTTTGTTTATCTCTTAATTTCTTGATTGTATATTTTATTATTTTTCTTTTAGCATAATTTTCTAAGTTTATTGATGTCCTATCTCTTAAAAATTTAGTTAAATAAATAATTAGCTTGTGTGTATCTTCGTTGGAATATGATATATTTTTTTATTAGAAATCTAATTATATAGAAAGCCTACTAAAATTATGATATTTAAACAAAAAGGTGTGCTCATTACTAAGCCTGCCATCCCCTAGATTTATGCATAGCAAAAAGGTGTGCTCATTACCTAAGCCTGCCATCCCCTAGATTTATGCATAGGCTTTTTTCTTTTGATTCTTGCTTTTATCCTTATACTGACATCGTGTTGTTTTTGTTCTATTCCTCTTCTCTCTCTTTATCTATGCATTAGGTTAGGGTTTAGAGGGAACCGTGTTAATTTACGTGTTATTTTTCACATCTCTTTGCTCTATTTTTCTCCTAATATTAGGTTAAGGTATAGGATTCCAAGTCTGTCCTCATTCTTCGATCTGAGCAATTGCTCTATTTATATTTGCTGTATTTCTCTCCTAATATTAGGTTAGGGTATAGGATTTATAGCAGTTTCGCTATTTTGTTCCACTTTGCCCCCCTTTTTTTGAGCCCGCTTAAATTCAAACTATTCTTATGTGCTATAATAGTGTGCTCTCAACAGAAAGTCTATTCATGCTGTGAGAGACAAGTTAAATGAATTAGATCATTCTAAAAATTCATGTGATGAAGTTGATGAAAGTTAGGAGGTGAGTAATGTTAAATTATTTTTCTAAAAGGGTATTAACTTTTATTTTTGGATTTGTTTGACTATGGCTATTTGTAATTATCTCTATAATTTGGTTTCAATTTTCATACATTTTTTTAAATTAGGAGTATGTGATTGGTCTTAAACAATGCTCTGTTGAGAAAAGAGGAGCATCTTTCCTTGGAAGAGGTTGATAAGATCCTTGATGCTGGAATTTGATGAGTCTCATGGCTCTGGAGATGAGTCTGCGTGTTAAATGAGATGACTGCCCATGCCAGTTAACTAGAGCTACTGATTAGGACTAACAGGGCATTAGATATTTTGGTTGTGTCCATGTAAGCATTTCATATTTTGGGTTGTGATGTAGGAGATGTGTGGATTAAAATGTTTTTATCTTCTGTATGGAATGCTTTGTGCATTTGTATTGGGCTTATTTCAAATGTAATTAATAGTGTTAGGATGTGGAGTGTGGACACAATATCATTAACCGCTAGGCAAATTAATTGTGCAGTCCTTTATGTTGTAGTTCAGTTATTTCTTTGAAATTCAATAAAGTGAAGTACCTCCTTTATGATGTTAAAATCTCATTCCATATTTTAGACTATTGCTTCACCTATTTGCTTTTGGCAAGTGAATGTTTTATAGGATTTAGATGAATGTATGTGCATGCTTGAATTCTTATGCAATTTCTCTATAAAACAATTTGTAACTGATTCTTTGTTAACTGTCTTTTAGATGGATTTCTTAGAAACGTGTTGGCCAAATTAGTTAATTTAGCCTAAGTGATAAAATAGTATATTTTTTGTTTTAACTTTTTATTGACACTTCCCTTTAACTTTACCAGAGCTCTATGAAAAATGTTTGATCTATGAAATGTTTATTCTGCTCGAGTTTAGAGATTTTGGCTTTATTTTTCACATATTTCACTTTTGCTCTCAGTTCAAGATTGAATTCCTAATCTAAATATATACATCATATCTCAATTTTGTGATAGGGATATTATTGATATTTTAATTTTCTTTGTCCCATATTAGTAAAATTAAAATTTATTTTCTAAAATATTTTTAGGAAGGCAATACGAATACACTTCATGTTTATTTTATGTTTGCTTTATTATTATATTTCAATTTATGCCACAAACTAATCATTATAAACTTATAAAATCAGTTGTTAATTACGATGACTATATTTTTCATTTTTTTATGTTTATTTAATATTTTGTAGTTTTTTAAATTGAATTAATTAGTTTTTGAATCACATGATTAAGTATATGTTACATATTATGTTGGCATAATTATACCAAAAGAAAAAGATAATTCAAATTTTGAATTGATATGGTCATAAAAAAAATAATCTTAATAATTAATTAGTTAAAAAAAATTCAATAGTTACTTTTATTTTTATATTACAATAAATGTATTTATTTGTTTTTAAATTTAGTTAAAATTTTTCTTAAAATTGTCAATTCAAAAAGATAGTAAAAAGATACAAATTAATGTTAAATTATTTAGAGACATAGGTATTTTTTTTGTTATAATTTTTCGGGAGAACATATGACATATGGAAATAATCTAAATACATAACTAAAATATTAAATAAAAAAGTATGCACCATTAGCTTTAAGCCATGCCTCTTTTAAAAAAATTATTCAAAGGATAATATTTTGATAAGTGTCGAATTTTAGTGTGTCTTTTGTTAAAAATGATTTAATTAAAATATTATTTATTTTTTAAATCAAAATATATTACACGTATTTTTTTAATAAATAACAATAATTTTTTTATAAACATAATTAAATAAAAGAATTTAGCAAATAGAAATCTTCCACCCGTGCATGGCACGGGGCTTCTGCTAGTCTATTTATATAGAAATACATTATTACTGATTTTTTGTAGTTAATTTTAGAGTATAACTCATATTTTTGGTAGCATTTTTGAAAAAAATAATTAATCTTTTTACTTGTTAATAGAAAGGAAAATGCAACCATTAAACTCAGTAACTGAAATTGTTATCAAAAACAATAAAATATATAACATATGATTCTGGTTAATTACTAATCATGTTGAAATAAAACCATGACGTGAGAACTCAAATCTCTGCCGACACCTATAGTTCTTACTTCTTAATTATTATTGTGATCTCATTATCTTCACCAAGTGAAACCTGTTAGTTTCTTGAGAAACTGGTGAGAAGTGCCAAAGGTGCAAATATATAATCTACGCGTTGGAATGTCAACCTTACGCGAAGTGAGTGCTTAGCACGTTTTTGTGAATCCAAAATGCCTTAAATACGTGCATAACTCCTCTCATAACAATGCACCAAACATTATTTCACCCAGAAACATGAAGCACCACTATTGTTTTTCCTTGTTCCTTATTTTGGTCATGTTGGAGCTTATCACCATTTCAAGTGTGGCTTATGGTCAAGGAAATGTGCTCAAGAAAACATTGAACTCTTCATCATTACATCGTCCCAAAGCATCGTTGTCAATTGATTACTATCATAGAAAATGCCCCGATGCTGAAGGCATTATCTCACAGAAGGTTTCCGCATGGATTAAGAAGGACCCCACACTGGCCCCTGCCATAATCCGCTTGCACTTCCATGACTGTGCCGTCAGAGTAATCACATAACTTAATCTCTATTAATTAATTTCTGTGCTCATGCATTATTCCTTTATTCCAATTTCAAATAGAATAAGAGTTATAACTCAAATGGCATAGTCTCTCCATACTCATCTAAGAGAGATAACGAGTTCGAATCTGAGTAAGTTCCCATTTTGGTCCCTGAGATTCACGCAATTACTTATTTTGATCCCTGAAATTCAAAATTACCTATGTTGGTCCTCCAGATTCAAGTCCAGGCACAAACATGGTCCCTCAATTCTTTCCGTACTGAGATTGCACCCTCCTTACCACGCTGGATGATGAGTAAACGACATCGTTTACTTTTGGCGTCCAAACAAGTTAGAAATGAAGAATAGTAGAGGTAGAGAAGAAGACGAATACTTTATTTTGGGTCTCCATCGTTTCTTTTCCCTTTATATACAAAATGATGAGATTTCTGACTTGTTTGGGTGCCAAGGATAAACAACGTCATTTACCCATCATCCATTGTGGTAGAAAGGGTGTCATCTGAGCACTCCGTTAGCCTAATCATCACCGAAAAGAATCGAGGGGCCACATTGGTGCCTAAACTTGAATCTGAAGGACCAGTATAGGTAATTTTGAATTTCAAGAACCAAAATGAATAATCACGTGAATCTCAGGGACCAAAATGGGTATTTATTCGTTCGAATCTCCCTATCTTTGATAAAAAAAAAATTTCAAATTGGACAATATGTTTCAAATGAACGAGTATGCAAAATTTATTTTATTCCAAAATCTATTGAAATAGAGTTAATTATTAATTAGTTTGACTGTAATAAGTTCAATTTTTAATAAAATGGCTCTCAAAAGAAAGAAAGAAACAAGAAGATTATTTCAATATAACAAATGTACTATTTTTCTTTTTTATAAGTGATAGATAACAGATTCACTTGATACATATTAGGTAGGAACATTTTGACGAGCAAAAACATAGGAAACTAAATTTTAGTTACTAACATTAGTTAATTCTTTTAATTGAAAAATTCTAATTTTTTGAATGAGTTAGAGTTCAAAATTTATAATTTAAAATTTAGTATTAAATATTTATGATTTAGGATCTAAAATTTTAACTAAATAAAATAATTTTAAAAAAATTAATGTTGGCTAAAAAAAATTAACTTCTAAACATTGCTCTTCTTTTTAAAAAAAGGAAAAACTACCATTTGTATCCATGAATTTTGCAAACGTTGACAAAAGTACCCATCAAACAAGAAAACTAACGTTGTACCATGAAAGATGGATTATGTGTGACAATAGTACCCAAACCATAATTTTTTGTTGACTTTTTAATAAAATTCCCAAATTACCCCTTTTATTTTCTTCCCCAAATTTCAAACATTCACCACTCTCACCCTTCGTCTTCCTCTGCTGTTGCCAGCCACCAAAAAAATTAAAAAGATTAAAAACTGTAGATTATTAATTATCTGAGATTATTGTTTAAATATTATGGATTTGTAGATTTGATGCAGAAAAAGAAAAAAGAAGTTTGAAATTAACAAAAAAAACATACATTTTGGTTTCTTGGTGTCACTGTGGGAACAAGAGGCGCAGAATCAAGAGCCTTTGGGAATGGAAGGAAGGATAGGTCGGAGTAGAAGATGTGATAGCCTTGATCGCATTTGTTGCAGAGGAAAAGCTTTGCTGGGAACTCACCGAAAGAGTAGTACTTGCTGATGATATCATCGTCAAAGGTGGGCTTGGGATCAGAGTGTGGGTCCTTCTTCACCCTGCATTCTCCTGGCCATGTCTTCGATCATACTCGGCATGTTCAGAAGCTCATCCTCATCAATGTATCCCGCCACCATTATTTCTCCTTGTTCTCCAGTATTCAAAATGAAACAAGATCCTTTAACAATAACGTTACTACCACCACAACCTTCTAGAGGGTTCTGCGGTGGCCTCAGAAGCCTAGCCTGAGCAGCAACGGTGGCTGCAATGCGAATATCAGTCCACCAAATAGCATGAAGATACTCTAACAGTAGCTCCTTTTTCTACAGATCGACAGCTGAGCAGTGTTTGGAGTCATCGTTGGAAAGGGACCGTCCATGGCCACTGGCCTCTTGTTGGTTCTGGTTGCTGAATTCTGCTATTTATAGCTTTGGAATAAAAAGAACAACAATATTCAGGTTGAAGATGTTGAAGAGTTTGAAAAGGGTGTGCTTTCTTAGTATTGTTGTTGCATCCTAAGAAGAAAGAAACAACAAGGGTAATGATGTTAAAGTTGATTTGGATTTAGATTTGGAGAACAAATTAGGATTGGAATAAAGAGAGATGGAGATTGAGGATAAAGGTTGGAGGAAGACATCAGGTGCTTAGTCTTAAGGGAATGGTGACTGGCGGTGGCAAAGGAAGACAAAGGATGAGGGTTGTGAAATTTGGAATTTGGGGAAAAAGATAAAAGGGGTAATTTAGGAAATTTATTAAAAAGTTAACGAAAAATCACAATTTGGGTATTATTATCACACGGAACCCATCTTTCATGGATACAACGTTAGTTTTCTTGTTTGATGGGTACTTTTGTTAGCGTTCACAAAATTTATGGGTACAAATGATAGTTTTTCCTTAAAAAAATTAGCCATTTGTGTTTAAAATCTAAAAAAAGATTACTTAAAGTAAAATCACTAAATTTAGAGGATCAAAAACTTATTTTTTTTAGAAAGACTTATAAAAAATCATATCAAAATTTATTCTCTAAAACATTTATAAAGTATGTTTTCTCGTATTTGGTACCGTTTGTCAAATAAAATAAATCTTTCAAAAGCTAATATGTCATTTCTTTTTTAAATGTCCATTTTGCCAAAAATTAAATTTTTGGGAGTCAATAATAGTTTACTACACAAATATATAGGACTTAATCAGTTTTCTTTCTTTGGTAACTCCTTCCTCAAGTATATATACTGCTAACGTAATGATAATGAATCGCTAAAACTTCTATTAGACGTGACATGAATTGTTTGCTTGTTTATTTGATACCTTGCAATTGATCAAAATCTTGCAGGGATGCGATGGATCAATTTTGCTTAACCATAAAGGTAGCGAGAGAAGTGCATTTGAGAGCAGAACCCTCAAAGGTTTTCAATTGATTGATGAAATTAAATCCGAGCTAGAGAGAAGGTGTCCAGAAACAGTCTCTTGCGCCGACATTCTAACTGCCGCTGCAAGAGATGCCACAATTCTAGCCGGGGGACCATTTTGGGAAGTCCCATTCGGCCGCAAAGACGGTCGAACTTCCTTAGCTAGGGAAGCTAGTATGGTCCCCCATGGCCATGAAAACATCACAACCCTTCTTGAATTCTTACAAGGAATTGGCCTAGACATGCTTGATTTGGTTGCTCTCTCAGGCTCACACACAGTTGGGAGGAGCACTTGCCACTCGTTCATGGATAGGCTTTATAACTTTAATGGTAATATATGCTATCATACATAAAGACTCCATTTTATTCACATATGCATATTATATATTTAGATATGTATTTAGATCATTATATCAAACATTGCTATCTTAATAAATTTATTAATTTTTTAAACTTTTTTTATAATAAATATAAATGAGTTAGGACTAATTGTGATTGTGCGACATGTAATATATGAACAATTTTTTGCTTGATATTTTTCTCTTATGAAAAATATGTGTATGTGAGAAGAAATATATTTTAATAAGGAAATCCAAGGAGAAAGTATTACGAAAATATTACACATTTCACGTAATTCTAATAATACAACGCTTATCACTACTACTTTTTTTTAATAACAGTTAAGTCTACTTTATTTATTGAACTCAAATTTCTTAAAATCGGATAAGTCGTATATTATATCGGTAAAACTAAAAATTCAAAATTTAGAGATTTAATAGAGATTGAATGAATAGAATGTAATAAATAATATATTTATAGATAAAATATATTTTTTAAAATATTTTATTATTCAGATTTCCTAAAAAAACCATAGAAAATTTTATCTAATTCACTAATTTTTAACCAATTTGCTTATACTTAATTTTTGGCATGTGAGATGATTTCGATTAATCAAGTTATATGGTCAGTTTGATCCGATTCTCAAAACTTTAAATGCACCTAAACTTACACTCGTTACAACTTCATTTTATATATATATATATATATAAAATAAAATTAGTATATTCACGCATATCATATTGTGCCATGTTTAAAATTTGTACATATATTTGTGAACACAGGTACCGGGAAGCCTGATCCGTCATTAAATGTGAATTACTTGATGTTGTTACGGAAAAGGTGCAAAAGGGAGTCGGATTTGGTGTACCTTGATGCCATAACACCAAGGACTTTTGACACAACATATTACACAAACCTTATGAGGAAGGTTGGGTTATTGTCAACAGATCAATCACTCTATTCAGATGCAAGGACTGCTCCTTTTGTTGAAGCATTTGCAACACAGCCTTTCCTTTTCAGAAGCCAGTTTGCAGTGTCAATGGTGAAGCTTGGGAATGTCGGGGTTCTCACTGGGTCAACTGATAAAGGTGAAATCAGAGTGAACTGCAACTATGTCAATGGTGCCTGATTCGATTTGGAAGTGGTGTGTGGGAGACCTACTTATGTGTCGTTAAATGGTTCATCTTTTCAATGGTTCTTTTTTCAATAACTAAATAATTTTTTTATATATATATTTATGTGCAACAATGCAGGAAGTTAGTACTCTACGTATTTTAAGTGTTAGTTTGGATTGCTTATTAAAGTAAAAAATATATATTTTTAATAAAAAAATATATTTTTATTAAATTTTAAATTTGTTTGGATATATTTTTTAAGAAAAGTATTTTTATTTAAAAAAATTTATATTTTTTTAAAAGCTAATAATATTTTATTTAAAAAAATAAAAACAAAATACATTTTTAGTATTTAAAAACTTTCTTTAAAAATATATCTAAACGTAAAATAATTTTTGCCTACTATAAAAAAATTTTTAAAAAAAGATAAAAGAAAAATAAGTAATTTTTTAAAAAATCATTTGCTAAAAGTTATTGTGAAGTTTATTTTTTTTACTTTGATTGTTTACGGTATTTTCTAACGCGATAAGACAAAGACTAATTTGTCGCGAATTTGAGTGTTATTTAAGGATTTGTCGTTGGCCAACAATGTGAATAATGGCCCAATAAAGTAAAAACATATTATACTCCTAAATTATCCACCTAAATCTTAGAATAACCATCCGCACATTTAGTGAATTAGTTGTTCATAATGTTCAAAAAAGTCATTAGTTACCTAACATTATCCTTATTTAAATAGACAAGTGAACTAATTAACCACTCAACCAACTCAAGTTGATTAAGTTCATTTCTATATTATTGTGCTCAAGTTCAAGCAAATAGCCTTAGAAGCCCAATAATGTTGCTAATAGTTGTTCAATGCATCAAGTTTTTACATTTTAGCAGATTTTGCACAAACGCATGCATTATAAATCAATATAATGTGCACTCATATTGTATAGAGTCTCATCTGCACATACAAACTGAAAGAGATCATGCACATCTAAGTTCCAAGTTATAACTCAAATAGGATTAAAATATTAAGGGATGTGAAGTTAAAAAGTGGTATAAAAAGACCTATACTAGTTATTAGGCTATTGATATCTATGTTTAATCCTTAATCAAGTTAAGAATTTTACTGTTTGAATAAATATTATAAGATATTTTTTTCCTTAAGTATCTTAAGATTAGGATGACTCATATCACTACTAATCTTGAAACAATCTATTTATTATAATTATATTATAATATATTATTAAAAAAGAGTTTAAAGTAGTGTTATGATGAATGAAATAACATATAAGATTTTAAATTTTATACAAAATTATCATGTCATTCATTGCAATAAAATAAAAAGTATCTATTTTAAAATTATATTTATTTTATCATGAAAAATAATATTTATATAATCAATTTAACATTAATCTTATAGTTTTACATACTAAATTATCTAAGTCTACAAAAAAATTATAATATAAAAAATATTAATTTATGATTTAAATTCTAATATTACATATTTGAAAAAATATTTTATTTTACGAAATTTTTTTTATTTATCTATCTATCAATTTATTTATAATGTATAACAAAAAATAAAATAATACACCTTAAGAAATCCCAATTTTTTAAGTTTTTTTGCCTTGAGTACTTAATATATTTCTTTGGGATCTACACTGACTATGGTGTATAACAAGTCCCACTCTAAGGGAATCATACTCTAAGTCTCTCAACAAGAAGAGCTATAAAATTCTCCTTTCATACTTGAGTTATAATAAAACGGACACGTATATATTTCTTAATTTTGTGTAAAAAATATTTTGAATTATATAAAAATTGATATGAATGTCAAGTATCCTTAAAATACTTGTTGTTATCTAAAAAGATGCTTCATCACACTTATTTATAGCAATTTCCAAGCATTAGAATATTGTTAGGTAGGTATATATTTGAGTCATTTAGTCAAAATTAATTGTTATAGACTTTCTGTCAAAGAAACAATAGATTCTTTTATGTAACAATTGATTATTCAACTAGCTGCTATAAAATTTGAATTTCAAACTAACAATTCATTCTTTAAAGCAACAATTGATTGTTTAACTCCAATCGGTTATCAATAATAAGTACTTAAACAAATCATAACACTTTAATAAGTAATATAGAACTTATTATATATTTATTGACTTGAACGACGGAGTATCTTTTATAGAGTATTCAGCCATTGTTCTTTTACTGCAACCTGACGAAAAATTTATTGTTATTTGTCAAAAGACGAACTATACCTCAAAAATCCATCCACATCAGAATAAAAAGTATAACACAATCGATTAAAATGTGCGTTAGAATATAAATTTTTTCGTATTCAATCAATTAGAAATACAACACAATCTATTAAATTTCTTACAACGGTATGTTTTTTTAAGATTTTTGTAGCTTTAGATGATAACTTTGTACTTCTGTATGATCGTGCATATGTTTGGAATTGACTTCAGCCGATGGTTCAAGTAACTTGGATGGGTATTATATGCTGTCACTTATTAGTTAGAGGAAAACTAATCCGACTTAACACATCGAAACTTGAACTTGAAATAGTAATAGTAACTTGACTGGCTTCACCTTGTCGCCAGCATAAAGAATAAAATGATTAATATTATTTCTGATATAGCTTTATCTGTATTTGTTGTTGACACGCGTGTTAATTTTCTAAAGTATTGACTATTTCTCACATGCATTTAACTGTTAAATTTTGATTAAATTCTCGTGATTAAATAAATCAGGATATATAATAAAATATTTAGTTAACAGAAAAAACAAAATAGTTAAAAACAAAACACTAACCCGGTGTACGGGCAGAGCAAGCGAGAAAGATCCGAGTGCGAGTGGGGCGTGAAGTGTGGCACGTCGGCGGAACGAAAGGCGGTGGTCTCGCCCATGGTGAGGTGCGCCAAGTCAGCGTGAGTTTCTACCGCCTCCATCTCCGTCTTAACAAGGTGATCCGCACGGTGCTCTTTCGAGGTAGACGACAAATAGTTCGAAGCACACCGCTTCTCTGTTTCCATTACCTCCACGATGAAACAAAACAACAAAAAAAAAGAGTAAAAGTAAGTGTAACGGTATAACGGTGGTGAAGTGAAAGAGATAGTGCAAGCGAATAACCGAACAAATAAAGAGAGAAGAGTTTCCGAGACCATGCAGCTGTTGCAGCTGCATCTGGCCATGGACATTGCTCTTCCATTCACAAGATCCTCCACCTTTGTGCTCTCATTCAGCAAAGCGAGTACATTGAAGGATTAATAATTTATAGAATAAAAAATAAATTTAAAATTAAATAATAAATAAAAAATTAATTTATAAATAAAATTAAATATAATTATAAATTATTTGAATTATGTTTTGTTAAATTTTATATTAGCCTTTATTTATATTATTTGATTTTAAATATTTTTTTCTGTGAGTATTGTACTATTATTCTATTAAAATTTATTTTGAATCTATCTTTCTTTTATTCTATAATTTCATCGATCCTTGGTACTTCTCTTTTTACACTCAATGCATTTTGTTGTCATTCTTTTCCTATTTTTAACACATGTCATTGCATTGCTTTCATACATTGCAGACTTGCAATTATTAAATTCACCTAAAGTTATTAAATTTATGCAAAATTTTTATTTATCTTTTCCTTTTCTTCAATTTACTCATTCAATCAATATTTTTTTTTATCATTTTTTTAATTTTTTTAATTTTTTTTCTCATTTCTGAGGTACAAAAATAGTGCTCTATCTATCTTTCTCATTAATTAATTTAATTTTAAAAAAAACTGTTATTTTTTTCTTTGATATATTTTCTGTTTTTTTAACATGTCTATATCTATTAATGATAGATAAAAAAATTTCATAAATATTTTATTTATTCATTTTTTAA
>NC_029778.3:41441762-41453021 GCF_000817695.3 Arachis duranensis
ATATATAATATTATGTTTAAAATTTGAGTACATAAATATTTGTTTTAAATTAAACTAAAATAAATGAATTATGTTAAAAAAATTTATTTATTTTGTCTTATACAATATTATTTGTTTGATATCTAACTCTTGTTATTTAATTGACATATATATATATAAAGAAGCAAAAAAGTTTGTATCTATCAATATTTTGTTAAAATATTAATATATTAATTTTTTAAACTATTGATTATATAGTGTGCTATATTTGATATTTAAGTACATGCAAATTTATTTATAACTAAACGAAAGTAAATAAATTATATTATAAAAATATTAATTAATTAATATTATTTGTTTAACATGTAACAATGATTATTTGATTAACATATAAATAATACAAAAAAAAAACATGCACCTATCAATAATAAAATAAAAAAATCACATGTATATTATGTTAATTTCTTTTTTTATTTTTAATTTGTTTTATATTGAATAATAATATTTTTTGTTAATTATTATATTGACGTATGACATTAAAATTGTGATAAGATAAGAACATTTGTTAATTAATTTTTTAAACAATTTGATAATCAATATTGTTTTAGCCTTCGTGATTATTTTTTTTATTTTTTTTCTTCTACATTTTGGGTTACCTAATATTGTGGCTCATTTTTTTTATTATATTTTTGAAGACGTGTTACGTATAAATAAGGATAATGGGTGTGTTTTTAAATAATATGAAAATATATTGTTTTTTTAATTTAAAAATACAAATCAAAGGCAGGGCAGGGTTTTGGAAAGTATAGAAAACCGAGGTTTCGATTTGTGTACTGACAAATCTAAATTCGGAGGGTTGCAAATTGGAGCCTCTGATTTGAGGTTTTTTGCTTTTTTTTTTTGAAAGTTGAGAAATCGGTGGGTTAGTTTTAAATATTATAACATTTTGAGTCACGGTAAAAAACTGTGATCATAAATTTTTTATTGTTACGATTTTTTAACGTGATAAAAAAATTATGGTCACAGTTTTTTGAAAAGAGTGACTATAGAGTATTTATGATAATAATTTTTTAAAAAATGGTGGCCTAAAAGGGTCTATAGTCACGATTTTAGAGGATGACTTAAAAGGATCTATGGTCACAGTTTTAGAGAGTGGCCTAAAAGGGTCTATAGTCACGATTTCGGGGGTGATCTAAAGAGGTCTATGGTCACGGTTTTTCAAAAAAGGGTGACCTAAAAAGGTCTATGGCCACGATTTTGGGGGGTGACCTAAAGGGATCTATGTTCACGATTTTGGGGGGTGGCCTAAAAGGGTCTATGGTTACAGTTTTGGGGTGACCTAAGAGGGGTCTATGGTCACGGTTTTTTACAGTGACCAAAAAGGGTCTATGATAATGGTTTTTCAAAAAATGGTGAGCTAAAAAGGTCTATGATCACGGTTTTGGGAGGTGACCTAAATGGGTCTATAATCACGGTTTTTGGGGTGGCCTAAAAGGGTTTATAGTCACAGTTTTGGAGGTGACCTAAAGGTGTCTATGGTCACGGTTTTTCGGAAGGGTGACCTAAAAGGTGGTCTATGGTCACGGTTTTGGGGGGTGATCTAAAGGGGTCTATAGTCACGGTTTTGGGAGGTGACCTAAAAGAGTCTATGGTCACGGTTTTTTAGGGTGACCTAAAGGGGTCGTCACAGTTTTTTACAGTGACCAAAAGAGTCTATGGTCACGGTTTTTTAGAAGGGTTACTTAAAAGTGTCTATGGTCACGATTTTGGAAGTGACCTAAAGGGATCTATGATCACGGTTTTGGGGGTAACCTCCTAAAGGGTCTATGGTCACAGTTTTGGGGGGTGACCTAAATGGGTCTATGGTCACGGTTTTGGGAGTGACCTAAAAGGGTCTATAGTCATAGTTTTGGGGGGTGACCTAAAGGTGTCTATGGTCACGGTTTTGGGGAGTGACCTAAAAGGATTTATGATCACGGTTTTTTGAAAGGGTGACCTAAAAGGGTCTATGGTCATTTTTTGAGGAGTGATCTAAAATGGTCTATGATAACGATTTTAAGAGTTAATCTAAAAGAATTTATAGTCACAGTTTTAATAATTTGAATTTAAATTAATTAAGATTTTTATATATTTTATATATTTAAAATTTTTATGTGATTTACTTTAAAATTTTAAAATTTTAAATCTAATTTTATATATAACAAATTAAGTTAAATATTATTAATTTTAAATTAAAAAATGATTTAAAACTTAATAATTATTAAGTTTTGTGCTTTAAAAGAAAACAATCAAACGTTAAAACCTAAAACTAAAGAAGCTAAGGAAACCAACGCAACCACACCCACAATCACCCAGCACCACGATCCTCTCTTCTCTGAAACTACACAGCATCAACGAACTAAACCTAGCCTCTAGCCACCCAGCACTGCAGCACGCCTCCCGCAACCATGGCAGTTTCTGCCGCCACTGCAGCCACGCAGTCCCCGCATCTGTCCCCGTAGCCGCTGCACCTCCCCGTAACCTCCACAGCAACGTAGTACCGTAGCGGCACAGCCACTGTAGGCAGATCCGTCGCCGTCATTGGAAGTTGTGTCGCCGTGATTGGAAGCTCCGTTATAGTTAATTTCAGTTTGAGATGGTGATATGGTGTTAGGAGACACTCAAAGTTCAAAGCACATGTAGTGTAAGACCCCAAATTTTGAAAATTAAACTATTTATGATTTATTTTATTTATTCCATAATATATTTTCAGAGATTTTTATATTAATTGAGTACCTTTTATTAGTAATTTAAAATTTTCGTGATTGAAAAATAATGAGAATTTTATTCTACTACCCGTAAATTTTATTGTAATGATCTCAACTGCCTCAATTCTAACCCTAATTTCAAAACACACACAAAATCCTAATCTCCACTGCCATTTACCACTGCCACATCGCTTCCCCTTTCTTCTAACATGCCAACATAAGCAAGAAAGAAAAGGGAGAGAGAGAGAGAGAGAGAGAGAGAGAGAGGAGAGAGAGAGAGATCATAGAGTGAGGCTGCGATAGGAAAAAGAGAAGAGAGGAGGGGAAACTGTTGCCGCACTGCCACCGCGTGTTGATGCCACCGTCGTCTTCTCGGTGGAGCCGTGCACGAGAGAGGAAGGCCGAAAGAGAGATAGAGATTCGAGAGAGAAGAAGAAGCAGCGCTGTCACCCAGCCGCCGTGCCTCCTTACTGCCATCGAGTCACCCATTCTCGTCGCTGTTATGGCGCAGTTAGATCCATGTCGCGTCGCCGTGGCCCGAGCTTCTGCCGCCGCCGAGGAACTCGCAAAGGGAGAGAAGGAATCGCAAGCTAGAAGAGCCGTTGTCGTTGCCGTTGTTGCCACCGCTACCACTGTGACCGTGGGTGGAGTCTGCCGTTGAGCTGTGTGCCGCTAATGGTGGTGAATCAAACGTTGCCCTTGATACTGGAAAAGAACATCGGAGTTGCTATTCTGGTTCTGATTCCTCCATTTTTGAAACTGTAACCCTCTCATCCTCGTTCTGCTTCAAACTTGTTCCTCTGCCGTGTTCTTGTTCTAATCATAGTCAGATATATTCTTATTTTAGTTCCGCCACTTTGCTTCAAAATTTTTGTTACAACTAGTATTGGTGTTGATGCTATTTTGGGACTGTTGTAGCTGTTGTTGGTTCTGTGTGAGGTTACTGCTGCTGCGAGATAGGAAAAAAAAAGAATTTGTCGCAGTTATAGATTTTCTCGAGTTCCGGTTAATTAAGGTAGGGGATTTATTTTAAAATTAACTGTTTAAATTCATGAATGCCAATGAAGTATAGTGAGTAGCTGCAAATAATTTATGAATGTTTTGTGATTAATTGATAGAAATCAACTTGATTTTGTTGTTATAAGTGATTAATTGGCGGAATTAGCTTTGTTTGAGGTTGTAAAAAAATGTGATCGGTGTGGTATTGAGACTAATTTTGACTTGAGGTTGTGATTCGTGAATAATGATTTAATTGTTTGAAAGTGATTAATTACTCGAATTCCTGGTTACACTGACTTCTTGATTTAGTTGTGGAATTGAGATTTATTTGGATATTGTTGCAAACTTGTTTGAGAATCATTGGTTATTGGATATGTTAATTTAATTTTACTGGATAATATTATGTTGAGTGTTGAATTGATTTACGCTTGTGTTCGGTCTAAAATTATTGTAATGATGGTTTAATTGTGACTGTTTTCTGAATATTAAGAATGAGTGCTTGTTGTAAATTTTGGTTATATTATCACTAAATTTGATCACTAAATTGAATGGGTTGAGAACCTTGCTGTTCTAATTGTTGTTGAGAAGAAAGTTAGTGAATTGTGGAGATTGAGGTTTGATGAACCCAAAACAGATTGAGTCTGAATTTCTAAACTGATTTCTTAAAATTAATTTCTTAACTGAAACAATAATTTTGAGGATTTATAAATAATTTAAAATTACTAAAATTATATGGCTATAAAATATGTTGATTATTAAGAATTCTGTTGATTTGGTAAAATAATATTTTATTTTAATTAAATTAAAACTGTTAAAACTATTTTTTCTTATTCAAGTTTCTATTATCATATGTATGTATTTGTTGTTAAAATTGTTAATCTTCTTCTCAATTCTCATCCACCACCACTGAAAGTTCAGATTTACACTCACATTTGTCATACCTAGAAAGCATTCGCTGTTTTTGATATAAAAAGTTTACTTTTTTGAGAACTGGGTAGATTTGGGTTCTTTGTTTTGTGTGTTATCCATAGTCAAAGATCTGAGCTTTTTGGGTTTGGTCTCTTTATGTAAAAGGGGTGACTCATGTTAAGAGATTTTAGAGATATGGGATTTGTGGTTTTGACCTTGTGAATCTGAGTCCGTACAAATAGGTAAGAGTTAGAAAGACTATGTTCGAATGGTTGTATTGCTTAGAATGCTTATGCTTATGTAATAATATCTACTAATACAAGTTGGCTTATGATGTGATTATGTTTTTAAAAAAAATTAAATTTTATAAAACAAAATAGGCTATGGTCACCATTTAAAAATAGGGTGACCATAGATAAGTTATAGTCACGGTGAAAACGGTGATCATAGATAAGGCTATGGTCACGGCAAAAAATCGTTACCATAGATAAGGCTATGGTCACGGTTTTAAGTAAGGGTGACCATAGATAGGCTATGACCACAGTGAAAATCGTGACTATAGATAAGGCTATGGTCACGGCAAAAAACCGTGACCATAGATAAGGCTATGGTCACGGTTTAAGGAGGGGTGACCATAGGGGCAATGGTCACGGTGAAAACCGTGACCATAGAGACTATGGTCACGGCCAAAATCGTGACCATAGATAAGGCTATGGTCACAGTTTTAGAGAAGGGTGACCATAGAGGCTATGGTCATGGTTTTAAGGAAGGGTGACCATAGAGGCTATGGTCATGGTTTTAAGGAAGGGTGACCATAGAGGCTATGGTGTGAAAACAGTGACCATAGATAAGGCTATGGTCATAGTTTTTACGGGTGACCATAGATTAACCTATGGTCACGGTGAAAAAACGTGACGTAAAGTGTCAGATTTTGAAAATTGAAACCGTAACCATAGAAACCGTGACCATAGACCTATGGCCACGAGAGAATAGGCAACAGTAAAAAATTGTGACCATAAGTCTAAAACCGTGACCATAGATCTATACTCACCCTTTTTACTAGCTATGGTATCGTGACCATAGGCTTTTTTTTTTAGAAAAAAATTAAGAAGCTCAATACCAATCTTTTGATTTGTGGTCTCCCTAAATGGAATAGTTCAATTTGTTTTTAGCCGTTTTTCAAATTTCACCTTCCAAGATAACACACAATGAACCAATAATAACGTATAACACCAACATTTTCTCAATATGTAAATTAAAAAAATTAATATTATTTTTCTTGTATATCCTCTATTTTTTGTAACCATTTTATTTAATTAGAATTATTTATTTATTTTATTGTATATATGTTTAAATTTGGACAACTTATTGAGTATAGCTGAAATAAATATATTAAAATATAATAAACAAAATCATTAATTCAATATTTATTAATGAATAACTACTAAAAAAATATTTCATAAATAATAGAAATGAGTTAATAATATACAAACTAATTTAGAAAACTAAAAAAATAAATAAAAAAGATATAGAATTCTACCTTTTATTATGGGTATAAAAATAATATATAATATAATAAATTGCAATATTCTCACACATAAGAATATGAAATTTAATATTATTCTTTTCTCAAACTCCTCTATCTTTTTTAAGATCTTTATACTTTTTTATTTTAGTTTTGTTGGAAGAATATCATTTAATAACTTTAATTTTTAATTTTTAAAATAAATAAAAAATAGAATAAGTTAAAAATATTCAGAATTAAAAAAATTATTTAATCACAAAATTGAATTTATTCAAAATTGGAAAGAGAGAGAGAACTTTTAAACTAATCGTAAAAAATTATCACTATCAATCTATTAAATTTGAGTAATATCAAATAAAAATTAAAAAATAAACCAGAATGATGAATTTAAAAATTTTCTGTCTCTTTATATGATATTTCATTTTAAAAAAATATTTTTATAATAAAATATAATTTAATTAATATGCCCAATAAACCAAACTTAAAACTTATATAGAAGCACGCAAATGTAGAAAGTAAAAACAATTTTCTATTTTAAACTATTATATTAAATTATAACTTAAATATTTTTTATTTATTAAAATTATGCATAAAGATAAAAAGTGCGTTGAATATAAATTTTTACCTATATTTTAAATTAAATACTGTTAAAAAAATAAATAGATAAACTTAACAATGTTTATAAATATTTCTCTTAATTTTGTTACACATAACTTTTTTTAATATCTTATTAATTTAAATTTATAAATTTTATACATTTTAAAAGTTAAATAACTTATAAATTTTTTATATTTATTATTATACTTTTTTATTCTTAACTTTTAAATTATTTTATTAAATTTATAATTTTAAAAATAAGAATATAAAAATTAACCTCTTAAAAATAATAAAAAAACGTATATACAAGAGCAATTCATGAACTTGTGTTGGAATAATTAATTTTCAATAGGTTTGACCATTAATGACCATTCTAAATGCAAGTTTGGTTGAGGATTCAAATTGAACTATATTATCATTTGAAAATGTTTGGTAACAAAAAAAAATCAGTCAAAAACAGCTAAAACTTATTTTATTTAACATTCATTAATTGTTACGACAATTGATAAATGCTAAATAAGGCAAATTTTTACTTTTTTTTTTGTCTACCTAGTATTACTCATTATCATTTGGCTTAATAAAATAAGGATTTTACTATTTTACTAACCAAAAGTGATGTTTACAACTGCCGACTGCACGTTTATATCCATACTCGCTAGTTAAAATGGCCATTATCTGCTTCCTATTTAAATCAAAGAGATGTACAATTATCGAGTTCTATTTGCTCTACTTCGTTCTTCATTTCTTCTTTCCTTCCTCCGATTCCACAACCACATTATCTCCTAAAGCCACTACCTCAATATTTTCGAAAACATACTATCTAAATTTTATAAACCACTCTTTCATAATCCCTTAGCCATTTCAACAACTAAAGAGTGGTACCACGAAAGCAGTCGAAGTGGCATTGACGCGATTGAAGGGTGGAGCGAAAAAGAATCCACAGGTCATGTATATAAATAGTGGTATATTATTTGTACTTGAAGATTTTTGTCTATTTATAGGCCATGATTGAAGTTGTCGCACGTTTACAGGTTAAGGTTGAAAAGGTGAAATTTGTCTAAAAGCCAAAAATAGTGGTATATTATTTGTAGAGCTTCAAATGGTCTTTTTTCCTCCCGTCGCACCACTTCGCCCGTGGACACACCAGTTTGACTCCTCTCCAACAGGTTATGGGAGTTATGTATTCTCCAAAACTAATAACCTCACAGGGTCCATGCAATTTATAGTTGCACCACCACCTTCTTTACATGGCTTGTGGACAAACATTGTCTTTAACCATGTCCCATGAATACACAACAGCTTCAAATTACGACCCATGGTCACAAAAAACTTCATGCACAACCCGTGGATGTTCGTAAAAGATTCTAAACTCTTTTTCTGTGGAAGTAGCACCCCTTGTAAACATGGCCTATGAATTTGCGTGCTCTCAAATCATGTGTACATCTCCGGATGTGTACACACAAATCATGCTTGTACATATAAGGATGTATATGCATCCATGTATTTTTAGATAGCATTCATTTTTTTTCGTACAATTCTCTCCTTGCTTATGCTTTTTTCAATCTTTAAAACAACTAATGTTCCCTAATCCTGAAATATCTTAAATAAGAATATATCATGGCTTAACAAATTATAGTAATAGAAAACATTATTTTAACCATAAAACTTAATGAGAGAAATATACATAAATATCTATAAAAATGTCAAAAAATATATAAATTATTTAAAAAATTCTATATTTTTTAGCATAAAATAAAATGATAAAATAAAATTTGTCAAGATTGTTCTTCGTGCCACCTTTTGATTGCTGAGATGACTAAAGAATTATGATAGAGTGATTTATGGGATTATAAGAATAAATTTTCAAAAACTTTTAGGGAGTGGTTTAGAATATGATGAAGGAGTGGAATCAGAGATAGAAAAGAAGTGAACAATGAAGCAGAGCAAAGAGGATTTTGTAGTTGCTCATTTCTTTGATGTAAATGGAGGGACAAAATTTCCTTTTTAACTAGCAAATATGGATACGAATATGTACTTGGCAGTTGTCAACTACTCTTTTTGTTGGCTAAATAGCATTTTGCTAAAAAAATATTAAATGTTTGATAATGATTTTTAAACTACATTAGTTTCTCTTTTATATATATTATAATTAAATAGATAAATAGATATCTATACTAGTTTTGATCTAATTAAATGTTAGAGAAACTTTCACTCCCCTCCCCTGCGAAATGCTAAAATGACACTCATCCCCTCTATTTTATAAATATACATTCCCCTCTCTTCTAACTTTTAAAAAACCTTCTCTTTAATCTATTTTAAATTTTGTGTTAACTAATATTAACTTTATCCATTTTTTAAGAAAAAATATCCATTAACAAAAATTTTATTTTTTATCATTAAATTTTTCTTATCAAAATACCCTTTAATAAATTATTTTTTTACTAAAATACTTTTAAAAAAGTTAATAATTAAATTATTTTTTTTCTAAGATACCTACTGTTCATATCCTGCGTCGAGCTGTCCGACTCAGGATGTTCTACCGACAAAGTGACCGACCTCTTCAGGTCAGAGACAATCCGACCTCTCCTCAAAGAGCTCGGCCAAACTACTAAGAGAGCCCAATAAAGGGCCCAAACAGAGGAACACGACCCGAATCCAAGGGCAGCCCAAGCTTATAGAGATAAAGGCGGTTCCCTTAAAGATAAGATGACCTCGCTCGAAGATAAAGATAAGATAAGATAACTAACTTATCTTATCTAAGGAAGGTCTCTTTACACCATTATAAATACACTGGAGCACCCAGGTATAACTCATACTCTGATTCTACTCAATACCTGCCTAATACCCTTGCTAACTTAAGCATCGGAGTCCCTTGCAGGTACCCCCACCCTCCGGGGACGAAGGAATCAGCACCACTATCAGGCCCAATAAATCGGACACAACAGCTCCGACCATTATAGAAGATCTCATCCGAGATCGATGAAGAGAGGATTTTTGCGTGGTCTAGAATTCAGAATAAATTCCCGTTGCAAGTATAGCTTCTAAACCAACAAGAATCCTTTCTTACAAATGTTTTGGTTATCACAAGTAACAAACCCCTAAATAAATTGATACCCGAAGTATTTAAACCTCAGGTCGTCTTCTCAAGGAATTGCAGGGAGGTATGTTCTTATTATTGGTTATGAGTTTTGTAAATCAGGGGTTTTGAGAATGAGGAGCAGATATGATAAATGACAAGTAAACTAAATAAATGACTGTAAAATAAACTCTTGGCAAGGTGTGAGAACTGGAAGTCCTATCCTAGTTATCCTTATCAATTGTGATGAAAATTGGATTTTTCTCCCACTTTGTTAACCTCTAACTATGAAGGTAAGTCAAGTGAACGAATTAATTCGAATCCTCAAGTCCCAGTCTTTCCTTGGGAAAAGTTAGAGTTATTGGATCTCGAATTAATTCTTGAAGAATTCCAATTTTCGGTCAACAATGAGTTTGATAACTCAAGAGTCACCAATTAATCAACCAGAGCCAAAAGGTAGAAAAATCTAAATTATTTATATCATAAATAAGAGAAACAAATCATAGATCTGAAAATACCTCAAATAATATTTATTAAGAAAATCATAACATGAATGTCATTAAGCCAAATTGGCAACATATATAATTAAAAATAAGAGAAGTCAAAATAAAGGAATATTAAACCTGGAGCTCAGAAGAATTATAAGTTGAAATAATAATAAATCCTAAATCCTTTAAGAGGAATTCTAATCCTAAATCCTAAGAGAAAGGAGAGACCTCTCTCTAAAAACTACATATAAACTATGAAAAGTGAATTATGAAAGCATCCTGATTCTCTGCAAGTTCCCTGACTTTAATCTGTGTTTCTGGGCCAAAAACTGGGTTGAAATGCGGCCCAGAATCTCTGCCAGCGACTTTTATAATTCTGCAGATCACGCACGTCACGCGATCGCGTCATCCATGCGGACGCGTCATTCGCCTTTTTCCCTGCCATGCATTCGCGTCGTCCACGCTTCCGCGTCACTTGTGCTTTTCCAATCCGCGCAGTCGCGTGAGCTATGTGGCCGCGTCACTGCGATTTCTCCTCTCTCACGCAAACGCGTGATCCATGCGGCCGTGTCACTTCTCGCTGGTTATCTCCTCAATTTCTCGTGTTCCTTCCATTTTTGCTAGCTTCCTTTCCAATCTCCAACTCATTCATGCCCTATAAAGCCTGAAACACTTAACACACAGATTACGGCATCGAATGGAATAAAGGAGAATTAAAATACATAATTAAAAGTCTCTAGGAAGCAGTTTTCAATCATGTAATAATTTCAGGAAGGAAATATAAATGCATGCTAAATTAATGAATAAGTGGGTAAGAATCATGATAAAACCACACAATTAAACACATTATAAACCATAAAATAGTGGTTTATCAACCTCCCCACACTTAAACATTAGCATGTCCTCATGCTAAACTCAAGGAGACCAAATAAATGAGTA
>NC_029778.3:41453073-41468540 GCF_000817695.3 Arachis duranensis
GGAAAGGCAAGACTCATGCAATGCAACCTATGAATGTGAATGCAACTACATGCTAAAATGATTCTACCTACTTGGTGAAAAGTAAATAAATCCTTCAAGAATAGATATGAACTAGATTTCACTAATTCAAATCACAAAATACAATATAAGTAACTTGTAAGAAGAAGATGGCTCATGAGAGCAGGGAACATAGAATTAAGCACTGAACCCTTACTGGTAGTGTATATCACTCTAACTCTCAAGTGTCTAGGGTCAATTCTCTCAATTCTCTACTAATCTTGCTTTCTATAGCTTGCTCTTCATCTAACAATCGACAAAAATTTAATGCACCAATACACAAATCAATAGGTCTTTTAAGGGTTGTAATGGGGTTAGGGTCAAGGTAGGATTGTATTTGGCCAAGTGGACTAAAATTTGAATCCTTAATTAATATAAACTTTCCACCTAACTCAAGACAATTCATTTAATTAAAATACAAAATCTAACTTCTCATTAACTGTGCTTTCCACATGTTCATGCATCCTAAAATTGAGTTTAGTAAATATGCATTGATACCAACACTTACTTTGGGGCATTTTGTCCCCTTTTATTACTTGCTTTTTTTTTATTCTTCTCAATGCATATGATTAAGGTTTTGAATGCATAAACATGTTCTTAACATTTTTCATATTTTTACACAAAGTCTAACATACTCAATTCCCGAACCAAACGTTTCCAAACCCACTTTTCCCCACACTTAATTCATGAGCATTCTCACTAGTCTAAGCTAATCAAGGATTCAAATTAACATAATCTCTATCTTAAGCTAACCAAAGATTCAATTTAGGATTTTTACGTTTGTTTTTCTACTTAAGGCTAGTGATGTGGTTATAGAACAGAATGGGATTAAAAAGGCTTAAGGTGGCTAACAAGGGTGATGTAAAGGGTAGGCTTATTTGGGATAAGTGAGCTAAAATCAAATAATGGCCTCAATCATATGCAAACATGTAAATACACTAAATATTGGACATATAGAATGGAACAAAGCAGAGATTGTAATTATAGAGAAGGAAACACACAAGAATAAAAATTTATGGTTAGATAATGTAACCATATAAATAAGCTCAAAATCTCACAGGTTGTGTGTTCTTTGGCTCAAAAACCATAGATCAGTTATGTATATCATGCAAGTAGAAATTAAGAGTTTCCATTTAACTCAATGTGAATCTTTGAATGGCTCTTATAAAAATAAGTATCTTCCTTGAAAAATGTTGTCATTTACCAACATTTATTGCTATATATATATATGGTGTGTGGATTATTGTGATTCTGAAAAATTAAAGTTTCTAGTTTACTCTTTATTCTCAAAAAACATTGGTGTTGAAATAGGAAATAACTAACCCATGGAGATCGGTATCGACCTCCCCACACTTAAAGATTGCACCGTCCTCGGTGCATGCTAAGATGTGCAGGTGGACGGGTTATTCCAACTGATGTTTTTCTCCAAAGATTGTGCAGATAGACTTGTCTTCTCTCCCCATGTAAACGTCTTCCGCTTCCCTTCCGGGTGGCCATCCTGAAGAAAATAGGGAAGAAAAGTAACCCAGAAATAAAGATAAGAAAATAAATAAAGTATGGTTGGGTTAATGCCAAATGATAAGGGTCTCATTTACATGGAAGCTTCAACATGTACGTGAGAAAACAATAGAAGCCATGGCATGCCAGTGGGATAAAATGTACAACAATGGGGAAGATAGTGGGTAATGAAAGACAATGTAAGTTCATGCCAATATAAAAGGAATATAGGTATAAAAGATTGACATTGACAGAAAATTAACATTACCCAACATTGTAAAACAAGTCACTAAGCATCAAAATGACACCAGAAAAGATGCAATAGTTAAATAAGAAAATCAACACCAAAGGAAAAATAATAAATTTAGAAAAGAAAAGAAAAATATGCACTAAATTAAAATGCAATGAATGAAATATGCAAATAAATAAAATGAAAGATAAGAAGAATGAGAAGGGAAAGAAGTGACTAAGAAAGGAGGGAGAGAAAAATTAGGATTGGGGAAGAACAGATAAGATATTTGGCAAATTAGGATAAGCTGTGCGGCGCAAGTGACGCGGACGCGTGGGGCACGCCGTCGCGTGACTTGCGCTTTAAGTTATTCGACGCGGTCGTGTTGGTCACGCGGTCGCGTGACACATGTTATGCTTCTGGCGCGAGTGCAGCCTCGCGTCTGCACAACTCTCTGTTCGAATTATTTTATTTGCCGAATTTGGGGTGACGCGATCGCGTGGGGCATGCGATCGCGGAAGTGGGCTTTAGAAGGGAATGACGCAGACGCGTGAGCCATGCATCCGCGTGGGTAGAACTATGCGTTCAGCACCAATCTAGCACCAGTCTCGCACAATAATTCGTTGTGCACCCTTTTTACGTCGAAAATCAGGGCACGCGGCTGCGTGGGTCAAGCGGTCGCGTGGGAGGCCATTATTCCCATGTGACGTGGACGCGTCGGCAACGCGGTCGCGTGGGTCGATTTGTGCCACTAGCACGCCTCCAGCCACGCTCCAGCGTGACTCTCTGTTCGTTTTTATTTCTCCCCTCTCCTTTCGACGCGGACGCATCGCTGATGCGGTCGCATTGCGTGGCATTTTTTTTAATATGCAGTATGCAGAATGCAAAATAATATGAATGTTATGAGTAATTCCAGGTTCAATGAAAAACTTGAAAACAAATAAAACTAAATAAAAATGAAAAAGGAACGATCATACCATGGTGGGTTATCTCCCACCTAGTACTTTTAGTTAAAGTCCTTAAGTTGGACAATTGAGGAGCTTCCTGTTATGACGGCTTGTGCTTGAACTCATCCAAAAATCTCCACCAATGTTTGGAGTTCCAGTAGCCTCCGGGGTCCCAAACTAGGCATGTGAAGCTTCTGAGCAGCTTCAAACAGATTTTCAGGCTCCCGGGGTGATGAATATCAGAATATATTCCAGGATCCCAAACTTTGGTTCCAAATCCGCTTTTGTTTGATCTATTCTTTTCCATCCGGGCGGTTTGGAAATTAGATTCTCACCAAGATGACCAAACGTTTTCCGAGATCCATTCGATTGAGCATGATACCAATCCTTGCACTTCGAGTTGAAGCGTGGAACCTTATTGAACCTTGTGCACCAGCTCTGAGTACGAGCCATTTCCCTCTTACTCTTAAAGCCGGCGAGAAACAAATAAACAAATAAGGGGGAAAAGGAGAAACAAATAAACAAGTAAAAGAAAAATAATTACAATAACCAATAATAAGGCAGACGTTTGCAATTCCCCAGCAACGGCGCCATTTTGAAGAGAGAATTTTTGCGTGGTCTAGAATTCAGAATAAATTCCCGTTGCAAGTATAGCTTCTAAACCAACAAGAATCCTTTCCTACAAACATTTTGGTTGTCACAAGTAACAAACCCCTAAATAAATTGATAACCGAAGTATTTAAACCTCGGGTCGTCTTCTCAAGGAATTGCAGGGATGTATGTTCTTATTATTGGTTATGAGTTTTGTAAATCGGGGGTTTTGAGAATGAGGAGAAGATATGATAAATGACAAGTAAACTAAATAAATGACTGTAAAATAAACTCTTGGCAAGGTGTGAGAACTAGAAGTCCTATCCTAGTTATCCTTATCAATTGTGATAAAAATTGGATTTTTCTCCCACTTTGTTAACCTCTAACTATGAAGGTAAGTCAAGTGAATGAATTAATTCGAATCCTCAAGTCCCAGTTTTTCCTTGGGAAAAGTTAGAGTTATTGGATCTCGAATTAATTCTTGAAGAATTCCAATTTTTGGTCAACAATGAGTTTGATAACTCAAGAGTCACCAATTAATCAACCAGAGCCAAAAGGTAAAAAAAGCTAAATTATTTATATCATGAATAAGAGAAACAAATCATAGATCTGAAAATACCTCAAATAATATTTATTTAGAAAATCATAACATGAATGTCATTAAGCCAAATTGGCAACATATATAATTAAAAATAAGAGAAGTCAAAATAAAGGAATATTAAACTTGGAGCTCAGAAGAATTATAAGTTGAAATAATAATAAATCCTAAATCCTTTAAGAGGAATTCTAATCCTAAATCCTAAGAGAGAGGAGAGAACCTCTCTCTCTAAAAACTACATCTAAACTATGAAAATTGAATTATGAAAGCATCCTAAGTCTCTGCAAGTTCCCTGACTTTAATCTGTGTTTTTGGGCCAAAAACTGGGTTGAAATGTGGCCCAGAATCTCTGCCAGCAACTTTTGTAATTCTGCAGATCGTGCACGTCACGCGATCGCGTCATCCATGCGAACACATCATTCGCGTTTTCCCTGCCACGCGTTCGCGTCGTCCACGCTTCCGCGTCACTTGTGCTTTTCCAATCCGCGCGGTCGCGTGAGCCATGTGGCCGCGTCACTGCGATTTCTCCTCTCTCATGCGAACGCGTGAGCCATGCGGCCGCGTCACTTCTCGCTAGTTATCTCCTTAATTTCTCGTGTTCCTTTCATTTTTGCTAGCTTCCTTTCCAATCTCTAACTCATTCATGCCCTATAAAGCCTAAAACACTTAACACATAGATTACGGCATCGAATGGAATAAAGGAGAATTAAAATGCATAATTAAAAGTCTCTAGGAAGCAGTTTTCAATCATGTAATAATTTCAGGAAGGAAATATAAATGCATGCTAAATTAATGAATAAGTGGGTAAGGATCATGATAAAACCACACAATTAAACACATTGTAAACCATAAAATAGTGGTTTATCAATCGACCTACAGTTTCAGGTAACCCTCGGAATATTGAAACATCGTCACAAGGTTTGGGGTTCCATACTCTATCACCACAGATAATGGTACTCAGTTTACAGATGTAGGCTTTAGAAAGCTAGCGGCCGACCTGAATATAAGACAATAATTCACCTCTGTTGAATATCCCCCAAGCCAATGGACAAGCTGAAGCTGTCAACAAACTCATACTGGCTGGGCTGAAGCAGAGGTTATAGGATGCAAAGGGAGCCTGGCTCGAGGAGCTCCCACAGGTCTTATGGGCATACCGAACAACGCCACATTCCACCACAAAGGAATCACCCTTCCAATTAGCATATGGAATGGAGGCAATGATCCCAGTGGAGATTGAAGAAAGGTCGCCTAGAGTGATCCACTATAGCGAAGAAGCCAACTCCCAACTTCAAAGGGAAGAGCTCAACCTACTTTCGGAAGTTTGAGAAAGAGCTCGGATAAGGGAAGAGGCATTAAAATGACGAATGGCTTCCAGATACAATCAAAAGGTAATACAGCGGGCCTTTGTAGAGGACGACCTCATTCTAATTCGAAACGACATTGGAACAACTCGCCCTGGAGAAGGAAAGCTGGCAGCAAACTGGAAAGAACCCTACCGAGTCATAGAAGTACTGGGAAAAGGGATACTATAGGCTTTCTGAACTCGACGGGCGAAAGCTTCCTAGGTCATAGCACGCCTGCAACCTAAGAAGGTACTATAGTTAGGGATGATAAATGATCTTGGGACAAGGCGGACTCTTTTTCCTTAAAAGGTTTTTTAATGAGGCACCAAGCCAAGACCTACAAATCCCCCGACTTAAGGGAATTAACCCCCCGCATGTATATATTTGCATTCTCTTTTAATAAACTCTGTTTAGATCTTCTACAAACGCTCAAGCCGCATTACTCTGAAACATTCATCGTCCGATTATAAAGCTACAGATCGACGACAGAAAGTGAAAATCAAATTCACTGCGCGATCGCGATAAAGACCAAAGATGAAAACCAAATTCATTAAAAGGTCAACCAAACGAGGGTTAAAACCCAACCTCTACAAAATTGGCAAAGGTGAAAACAGAATAATGCAAGAAGTTATAGAAAGTGATCCATAGAAAGGACCTGACGAGGTCCTAATAAAATGGATTGCTATAAAATAACTTAAAAACTGGCTGGCATAAAGAAGTCAGACCAGCCACAATAACCAAAGTTATAAGTAAAGCCCTAAAAAGAGGTTTGGCCAACCCTATAAAAGAAGATTACTACAACTTAGAAGAGCCCAACATGATGAAGTCGAACTCCCACGACCAAGTTACAAAGATAATCCCTGAAAGAGACCTGAACAAGGTCCAAGAAAGAGGATTACCAAGTAACTCGACAGGGCCCGACATGACGAAGTCGGCCCAAAAAATAAAGCTACAAAGATAATCCCTGAAAGAGACCTGAACAAGGTCCAAGAAAGAGGATTACCAAGTAACTCGACAGGGCCCAACATCACGAAGTCGGCCCAAAGCATATAAGTTATAAAAGTATTCCCTGAAAGAGATCTGAACAAGGTCCAAGAAAGGGGATTACAAAATAACTTAGGAGGATTCGACATGATAAAGTCGACCCAAAACATAAAGCTACACCTGAAAGAAACCTAAATGAGGTCCAAAGAAGAGGGTTACAAACAACAACTTGGACAAAAACCGAGTTGAAGAAATCGGCAACCTCAGCATTATAATTCCTAATGAAGACCTGAACAAAGTTCAAATAAAATGAATTGCTGAAAACAGCGTCAGGCAAAAGAATCAAGCCGATCATGTCAGACAAAGTTCCAACACTCTCAAAGCCTACGAAGATACCAAGACAAGCGCAGACAGACATGATATAAAAACAAAAAGTTATAATAATAACTAGCTTCAGAGGCCACCAAGTTCAGCCCACAAAGCCTGGAAACTACTTTGTTTATCAAAATAAAGTTGCTAAACCAGCAACTAGAAAAGTGTCAAAAGTCAGCAAAATAAAGAGTTCAAAAGCCCATAAACCGGGCTATCTACACAAGTAATTACAGAAATCAGTCAAACACCCGAAGGCTTTTCGGCAGCACCAGCACGGGGTGAAGGAGGGCGAGTCTGGAGAGGCACTGTGTCCACTGTCCCGTCATCCCGATTCAATATCTGGCAATCAGGATCTAATTTGGGACGAGCAGGAGCTGAAGAAGCCAACACAACAGAAGCTTTGGCAACAGGCTCAGAGGGAGGCTCAACATCATCATCATCATCAGGATTATCGAGGACGATCTTGCCATCCTTCACAACATTATCCAAACTAAATAAAGCAAGGTCGACCTCCGGGGCAAGAACCCGGACCTGCTCCTTCAGGTTCTCATAAGCAGCAGTTATGCTGCCTACAAGGTGACCCTGGAGCTCAGAATAATCAACCCGGGCCGACTCTAACTCCTCCCTGAGACGCATCACTTCTCGATAAGTCATGACATAGCTATCTTTGTGCTTCAATGCTGTATCCTCATCCAACTGCACAGAAGCCGCCAAGGCAAGAGAGCTGACCTTCTCCCCTTTCAGCTCCTTCTCCAGTTTAGTCACCTTCACTTCGAGCTCCTCCTTCAGACCCTTTATCCGATTGAACTCTCACTTAGCTTCCTCCATAAAGGCTTTGGTAGCATGCAGAGGAAGATTTTGAGCAGTTTGATACAGAGCAGCTCCCATATGATCCATCTTAACGCTGCTTCAAGTTATAAAATCTAAGTGATGAAGGAGAGAAACATCATCCATGGAGAGGGCACCATAAGGAGCAATCTACTGGTCAACAAAGCCAATGGGGTCAAAATCAGGGGCATCCAGATTGAAAAGTTCAACGGTTTGAGGTCTTTTGGGAGGAGGGACAGCCAAAGAAGAAACCACAGCAGCAGTAGAAGATTGTGGAGGATCCACTAAACGAACCCGAGGAGTAGGGATCATTCTCCTCGGGCCAGGAAAACTCGGCACAGACGACTTCAATGGGATCTGAGAGGAGCCTTCCCCATCCACCCGTGCCGAGGTGTTTTGAGCTGCAGTAGCTTTTTTTGCCTTTTTGAAGGCCTTCATTGCATCATTATTCTTGGCCATCTCTGAAAAAAATGAAAAACAACAGTTTTACAGACTGGGAAAAAAGAGAAAGGCAAAAACAAGAAATAGTATATATCAAGTAATACCCAATACATCTCGGACGAGGGAGGGGTCTCCCAAACATTTTTTGGTATCCAAATGAGGAGGTTCCCCCCAAAGATCCTCCAAAACCGTCACAAAGGCTTGTTCGATCTCATCAAGCATTTTCCACGTATATCGAGATACTACTACATTCTGCTGCCAATGTAAAGGGAAGGATGGCTTACCATTCGCTTCCAGAAAAAATGGACGAGCTCCCTCAATAGCTCGAACCTTGAAAAAATAATTCTTAAAATCCCTAAAGGACTCATCGTACATGGTAAAAACCTTATGTTCCTGTGCAGATCTAAAAGAAACCCACGAGGCTTTCTTTTTCGAAGAAATTTCGGGCTTAGTTAAAACAAACAAATAAAGGAAAAGAGTCTGAGAAGGGGTAACATTCAATTCTTGACAAAGAAGTTGAAAAATCTTAATAAAGCCCCAGGAGTTTGGATGAAGCTGGGACAGAGCTACATTACACGACCACAACAAGTCGGTCTCAAACGAAGTAAAGGGAAAAGTGATGTCCAACTGGTTGAAGAAATAGTCATAAGCATAAAACAAAAGGCGCTCCCCTTGGGTCAGGACAGGGAAGCAAACCCTTTCCTCGGAGTTAGGTGCCACCAACTCATAATTCTTCTCCTGATCTCTACTCTTACAGAGACGGTGATGTTTCCTAAGCTCCACACAGAATTCAGCATTGACCACAGAAACACACATCAAAACCAGGGAGTCTAACCAATCAGACATACCCTCAGGAATTTTAGAGGACGTCTTTGCAATATTTTTGCGAGAAGACATAGCCAACTAGTCCTACAAACAAGAAAAGGAGAGTGGATTACTAAAAACATCTCGGACGAAATCAAAATAACTCAGCCAGCACAGTCCAACACAGTATAAATAGTAAAAAGAAACCCCATGACCTACAGCAAAAAGGTCCAGGGGTATCTTTTGGAGGCAATCAGGGAACAAAGATTCAGGAAAATCTACAAGGCTAACTCGCAGCAAGAACAAAGAGAAACCCTTTCTCAGAAAGCAACATCCCAAAAAAGAAAAAAGAAAGTCATTACCACCAGAAGATCATCAAGATAGCTACCTTCCAAATTCACAGTCTTAGCTTATCAACAAAACAAAAAGCAAAACAACGCGAAGATCAAACGAGCCACCAAAAGAAAAAGTTCTTCTACGGGATTCATCAGCAAAAAAGCTAATCAACATACGGGAAAAACGTCAAAGGAATAATCTTCTGGAAAAGTAAGCAGGTTCATGCAGTCCACAAAAGAAGAAAAATAAGTAGCATGAACCCTAGAATATAGAGGGGCCATCTCAAAAAGAAAGAAAAAACCCCCCAAATAATAAAACAAAGCAGGCGCACAGTGATACGAAAAGGATCAAACTTTCCAGCGTGTATTTAAAAATCAAAGCTTTATAAAAAAAATCGAAGGTAAAGCAACGAAAGAAGTAAGGGAGCAGAAAGCAGGACCAACCTGGAGAAAGGAGAAAAGCTTGGAAAGACCGAAAGACGAGGCAATGAAAGATGATTCTCGAAGCAAAAGCATTAACAATTACCAAGAAACATCACCAGAGAAATGCAAAAACGCAAATTTCAGAATGAAAACAGAAAAGGGAGAAAGAAAAGGGGAAGTTACAGCAAAGAAGCAAGAGGAGAGAAACCGTTTTTGTGAAAAAGTTCAAAACGAACAAAGAGATGGAGCATTAAAAGAATTAATGAGGTTATTAAATCCTCACGCATTCCCAAAGCAGAGAGACGCGCATTTTCAAAAGAATAAAATTCAAAAGAAATGTTCCGCATTCAAAAGGAGAACTCTACAAAGAAGAAATGGACAAAATGCTCGAGTTCGGCTTCACCCGAGGAGGCCCGAAGTCCTACAGACTAAAGACTCGACCTCGAAAGGAAGACCGAGCTCGAGCAGGGGAACTGTTCATACCCTGGGTCGAGCTGTCCGACCCGGGATGTTCTACCGACAAAGCGACCGACCTCTTCAGGTCAGAGACAATCCGACCTCTCCTCAAAGAGCTCGGCCAAACTACCAGGAGAGCCCAATAAAAGGCCCAAACAGAGGAACACGACCCGAATCCAAGGGCAGCCCAAGCTTATAGAGATAAAGGCGGTTCCCTTAAAGATAAGATGACCTCGCTCGAAGATAAAGATAAGATAAGATAACCAACTTATCTTATCTAAGGAAGGTCTCTCTACACCATTATAAATACACTGGAGCACCCAGGTATAACTCATAGTCTGATTCTACTCAATACCCGCCTAATACCCTTGCTAACTTAAGCAACGAAATCCCTTGCAGGTACCCCCCACCCTCCGAGGATGAAGGAATCAGCACCACCATCAGGCCCAACAAATCGGACACAACAGCTCCGACCAATACAGAAGATCTCGTCCGAGATCAACCTACAATTTCAGGTAACCCTCGAAACACCTACTCTTCAATAATTTTTTAATTATTAAATTGTGATTTTACCAAAATTTTTGTTAACAATTATTTTTATATTTTACTATTAATTTTTTTATATCAATATATATTATTTTAACATTAAATAAAAAATCTTACCACTGTTAATATTTATAACAATTAATATTCATATTAAAAAATAATCTTCCTAAAATTTTTTATTTAATGTTAAAGTAATATATATAGATATCGAAAAATTAATAGTAAAATATAAAAAAAATGTTAACGAAAATTTTGGTAAAATTATAATTTAATAATTAAAAAATTATTGAAGGGTATTTTAGAAAAAAATAATTAATAATTATTAATTTTTTAAAAAAATATAATTTAATCAATAAAAAAATTTATTAAAGGGTATTTTAGTAAGCAAAATTTAATTATAAAAAATAAAATTTTTGCTAATGGGTATTTTTTTAAAAAATAATTTATTTTTTCTTAAAAAATGGATAAAGTTAACATTAGTTAACACAAAAAGTTTAAAATGGATTAAAGAGGAGGATTTTTAAAAATTAGAAGGGAGAGGTATGTACATCTATAAAATAGAGGAGAGGAGAATGTCATTTTAGTATCTCGCTGAGGAGGGGAGTGTAATTTTCTCTAAATCTTATGAACCAATTTCAGCGCCATATTAAACACAATTAAATGATGTTCATATTGAATAATCAGTTGCTAAAGACTAATGAAGTTGTATTTCTAGAAAATAAGGTGACTAAAATAATTATTTTAAAAAATCGATCATGAAATTTATTCATTTGGCTAATTTTAAGGAGAAAAAGAGAATTAATTGATGTTTAAAGTAAACAAGACCTTACAATTTATTTTAGAGATTGAAGCAACAATAGTAACAATAGGTAGAGTCGGTTACATAGATAAGACAATGCCATTACATCCTATTATGTACATATCTACAATGAGATTGTTGACACATAAATCTCTTTTAACTACCTCATAGTCTTTTCAGCTCTTCCTCTACCATTCACCACATTCTTACTTTCTATCTCATCCACCCTCTTAATCGGTGATGGAGAGGGAAATGACGGTTCGAAAATTAAATAAAACAATTTCTTCGTTAGTAGCATAGTCCAAACCAACAAGTAACACTCCCAATCAAAGTTTAATTCAAATAAAAATAATCGAGAGTAATTAAACCTCGGGTCGTCTTCCCTAAGAACTAGTGACAATAAGTACATAAAATTGGTTGTGAAATCAAGGGGGTATTCAATAATGAAGTAACAATTAAGAAATAAAAGAACAATCAAAATTGTAACTAATGAACTAATAAACGAATTAAAGAGTTATCTATGTAATATGGACAAGTAAAGTTTTAAAATGATTGAAGTGTGGTTCAAAACATAAATGGAACCTTGACTTGGGATGAGTTATGAAATTTCTTTCTTGCCATAACCACAACTATGGTAATTCTGATGGATTAATCTCACCTAGTCAACCCTTAACATCGAAGAGTAAGTCAAATGAGCATAATTGTTATTAATCCACAAATCCTAGTTAACTTACTAAATACCTTAGTAAAAAGCTAGCGTTAGTGGAAACAATAACAACTAACAACCCAAGAATTATCACTAAATGTCGGACATTATGACTCTAGTATTCCATATACTCATTCCCCAAGTCAAGGAATGAAAATCTACCTCATAATCAAAATTGACATTTCATCAAACACATGGTAGGCATATTCACAAAACATGGCAAAATTGTGAAAATGCTTGAAACTAAGAACAAATGAACAAAATCAACAATGGCAACTCAACAAACATAAAATAACCGCTAAACATCAAATTCATTAACTAGAAATCAAAATTGCAAAAGCACATATGTATTGATAAAGGAAATTAAAATATACTAGAGTGTAGAACAAGTAATGTAATAAAAGAGAAAATTAAGAAATACTTACAATGGAAACAAGCTAAAATCCAAGATCAAAATTGAAAAATGTAAACTTGAAGTATAAATCCTAACTAAACCCTAATAAAATTGAGAGAAAACCTATCCTAAAACTACCCTAAAACTAACTAAAATTATGCCTAAGTGTGTTGTGTAGTGTATAATATGAATGGGTGTGTTGTATGGTTGCTAGCCCCTCCTTTATTAGCTTCAAACCCTTTAGAAATGGGCAAAAAGCCTCCCAAAACGGGAGTCACGTAACTTTTTAATGAAGTCACGCGCAGGGACTTGTGCATATGCACGGGTGTGTGCGTACGCACACTTGCTGAGTTTTCACTTGAGCATATGCACAGGAAGTTGTGCGTATGCACACTTGACTGTGTACTTCTCCTTTGTTTTTTTTTTCATGTTTTCTCCCAATTACATGCTTCTATTCCACTCTTATCAAGCCATTCCAACCTATTATACCTGAAATCACTCATCAAAACTATCAAGGCATCGAATGGAATGAAAGTGGAATAAAATTGATTAAAATAAGCACAAAATAGCAAGTTTTCATAATTGGACATAATAGAGAGAAAAAACACAAAAGCATGCTATTTAGGTGAATAAATGTGGGTTTATATGATGAAATCTACTCAAATCAATCCAAAATTTATCATCAAATGTGGATTTATCAACCGGGTACTCTACTGATCTTCTTTCCACATGTCTAAGCCACCTGAGACGAAGTTTTACCTTCTTTTCTACAATTGGTGCTACTCTAACTTTCTCTCTTATCTTCATTCCTTATTTTGTCTACATATGTGTGTGCACTCATCCATCTCAATATTTTTATCTCTGTCACACTTAACTCATGTTCATGCGGCCTAACACTCTGTTTCATACAACATAGTTAGTATAATAGCAATGTGATAAAATATTCCTTTAAGTTTAGAGGTACTTTTTTGTAGCATATAAAACCAGACGCACTTTGTCACTTTGACCAGCCCGTTTGTATCTGATGTTTTACATCCTCTTCAATTTATCCATTATCCTATATTATACGCCAAAATACTTAAAACTCACTTGTGGTAGGATGGTTTCTCTAATTTTCACTTATGCACTATCATTTTTTTCTTGCCTTCCAAATTTACATTCTATATATACTGTCTTACTATGACTTATGCTCTAATTGTGTCCCTCTAAAGTTCCTTTTTACAACTCTAGCTTTTAATTTAATCTTCTCTTGTTTATCCTATAAGGACAATGTCATCGACAAAATGCATGCACCATGGTACTAGTTTCTGAATATACTCAGTAAGCACCTCCAAAACCAATATGAAAATTTCTTTGCACACCACCTTAAGTCTTCACATTAGTTATAGCCTCCTCGTACATATCCTTAATTACACGAATATATATAATCCTCACTCTCTTTTTCTACAAGACCTTCTATAGAACCTTTCTTGGTACCTGTTACGCGGGTAACCTGAGAACTGTGGATTGGGCTAGAAGGATTAGTCCAAGCGTTACTGGAGGGTGGTCTCCAACTTGGTTCACGTCTGGGAGTCGCCGTCCAAGTTGTATATGTGAAGGAATGGAGGGGGTGGTACCTACAAAGATACTCTGATGCTAAAGTCAGTAAGGGGTTAAGCAGGTGTTTAGAGTATTGGAACTTAGAGATACCTGAGGGTTGTCAGTGTATTTATAGTGGTGATCCAATACCACCATTGGAGTAGTTCCACTTCTGAAGGTGGATAACCATCCTTTTATCTTAGGGTTGTTGAGATATGGCTTCCAGAAGTGGGTCGAGAGATTTTAGGGGTAGTTACTTATTTGAATAAGTGTTATCTGCCAACTATCCTTCGAACCCAACTTCATTCGGAGAAGTCTGTGTCGAATCTGATCTTTTCTAAGGAGGTCGGTGGGTAGAGGAGGCCAATCCTTGGATTGTGCCTCTTGGTTTATTTGGACATGGGCCACAGTATTGAGTCAGGGTATAAACAGTGTCCCTACTCGAGTCCGATCTCTTTTACTTATGAGTTGGAATCGAGTATTGAACTCAGGTTTGTAGCTGACGTGATTTTTAAAACCAATGTGATTTAAAATTCTCAACCGTCGTGTCTAATCAAACATCACGTCTGTTGAAGTTTTCGCATTTACACGTGGGAGCAGTTACATTGGTAACGATACGTTTGTTTAATGATCGCGTCAATTTACCCTTATGCATCTGGCGTGTTATAAATACTTTTCCCTCTCTTTTCTCTGTTTTCTTTCATCTTTTGAAACTTTTTGCTTACTGATGAGCGGATAATTTGTACGCTTTTTGTCATTATTTTTAGTATGTTTTAGTTAGTTTTTATTATATTTTTATTAGTTTTTAGTTGAAATTCACTTTTCTGGACTTTACTACGAGTTTGTGTGTTTTTTTGTGATTTCAGGTATTTTCTGGCTGAAATTGAGGGACCTGAGAAAAAATCTGATTCAGAGGCTAAAAAGGACTGCAGATGCTGTTGGATTCTGACCTCCCTGCACTCAAAGTGGATTTTCTGGAGCTATAGAAGCTCAATTGGTGCGCTTTCAATTGCGTTAGAAAGTAGACATTTTGGGCTTTCAAACAATGTATAATAGTCCATACTTTTCCCGATATTTGATGGCCCAAACAGGCATTCCAAGTCAGCTCAAGAATTCTAGCGTAAAACGCCAGAACTGGCACAAGGATGGGAGTTAAATGCCCAAACTGGCACAAAAGCTGGCGTTTAACTCCAAGAAAAGTCTCTACACGAAAATGCTTCAATGCTCAGCCCAAGCACACACCAAGTGGGCCCGAAAGTGGATTTTTATGTCATTTACTCATCTTTGGAAACCCTAGGCTACTAGTTCTCTACAAATAGGACCTTTTGCTATTGTATTTTCATCTTTTGATCACTTTAGATCTTAGGATCATCTTTGGATGCCTAGTCCTTAGATCATGGAGGCTGGCCTCTCGGCCATGCCTAGACCTTGTTCTTATGTATTTTCAACGGTGGAGTTTCTACACACCATAGATTAAGGTGTGGAGCTCTGCTGTACCTCGAGTATTAATGCAATTACTATTGTTCTTCTATTCAATTC
>NC_029778.3:41469188-41474388 GCF_000817695.3 Arachis duranensis
TGCTGAAGCTTGGCTAGCCATGTCTAATTCCTTTAGACTGAAGCTTTAGACTAACATTGCATGATTCCTGGAATTCTTATTTATCTTCTTTTTCCACATAATTTTCGAAAAAACAAAAAAAATTACAAAATCATAAAAACCAAAAATATTTCTTGTTTGAGTCTACTGTCTCATTTTAAGTTTGGTGTCTTGCATGCATTGTTTATTTGATTTTAGTTGCATTTTGATTTTTCCTCATCATTAAAAATCCAAAAAAAATTTTTAATTTGTGTCTTTTCAAGTCAATTATACAGAGAATTGAAGATTCAGAACATACAGCAGAGGAATTACACAGAAAAAGCTGGGCGTTCAAACCGCCCAGTGAAGAAGGAAAACTGGCGTTTAAACGCCAGCCAGGGCACCTGGCTGGGCGTTTAACACCCAAAAGGGTAGCGTTTTGGGCGTTAAACACCCAGAATGGTATCCATTCTGGCGTTTAACGCCAGGATGGCACAAGAGGGAAGATTTTGTTTTCAATTCAAATTTTTTTCAAGTTTTCAAAATTTTTCAAAATCAAATCTTTTTCAAATCATATCTTTTCAATCATATATTTTCAAAATCAATTTCTTTCCATTTTCAAAAATACTTGCTATCAATTAATGATTTGATTCAACATTTCAAGTATGTTGCCTTTTCTGTTGAGAAAGGTTTAATGTTTGAATCATATCTTTTCTTGTTAGCCAAGTCATTGATTTTAAAAATCAAATCTTTTTAAATTATTTTTCCAAATCATATCTTCTCAATCATATCTTTTTAAAACTATATCTTTTCAATCATATCTTCTTAATCACATCTTTTTCAAAAATAGTTTTCAATCATATCTTTTTGATTTCTAATCTTTTTCAAAAATCACTTTACTTCTTTCTCAATCTTAGTTTTTGAAAATCATCAATCAATTTTCAAAATGTTTTTAAAATCTTTCTTCCCCTCTTCTCACATCCTTCTATTTATAGACTAACATGTACAATTCGAACTCTATCTTTCTAAGTTCAATTCTTCTATCTCTTCCTTCTATCTTACTTTTCCTCTGACACCTCAAGGAATCTCTATACTGTGACATAGAGGATTCCATATTTTCTTGTTCTCTTCTCTTTCATATGAGCAGGAGCAAAGACAAAAGCATTCTTGTTGAGGGTGACCCTGAACCTGAAAGGACCTTAAAGCGAAAGCTAAGAGAAGCTAAAGCACTACTCTCTGTAGAAGACCTAACAGAAATCTTCAAAGAAGAAGACATGGCAGCCGAAAACAACAACAATGCAAACAATGCAAGAAAGGTGCTGGGTGACTTTACTGCACCTCCGACTTCTATGGGAGAAGCATCTCCATCCCTGCCATTGGAGCAAACAACTTTGAGCTTAAGCCTCAATTAGTTTCTCTAATGCAACAGAATTGCAAGTTCCATGGACTTCTATTGGAAGATCCTCATCAATTTTTAGCTGAATTCTTGCAAATCTGTGACACTATCAAGACCAATGGGGTTGACCCTGAGGTCTACAGACTTATGCTATTCCCTTTTTCTGTAAGAGACAGAGCTAGGATATGGTTGGACTCATAACCTAAAGAAAGCCTGAACTCTTGGGAAAAGCTAGTCAATGCCTTCTTGGCAAAGTTCTTTCCACCTCAAAAATTGAGTAAGCTTAGAGTGGAAGTCCAAACTTTCAGACAGAAAGAAGGTGAATCCCTCTATGAAGCTTGAGAAAGATACAAACAATTGATCAGAAAGTGTCCTTCTGACATGCTCTCTGAATGGAGCATCATAGGTATCTTCTATGATGGTCTATCTGAACTGTCCAAGATTTCATTGGACAGCTCTGCTGGAGGATCTCTTCATCTGAAGAAGACGCCTGCAGAAGCTCAAGAACTCATTGAAATGGTTGCAAATAACCAATTCATGTACACTTCTGAAAGGAATCCTGTGAATAAAGGGATGAATCAGAAGAAAGGAGTTCTTGGGATTGATACTCTGAATGCCATATTGGCTCAGAACAAAGTATTGACTCAGCAAGTCAATATGATTTCTCAAAGTCTGTCTGGAATGCAAGCTGCACCAGGCAGTACTAAGGACGCTTCATCTGACGAAGAAGCTTATGATCCTGAGAACCCTTCAATGGAAGAGGTGAATTACGTGGAAGAACCCTATGGAAACACCTATAATCCTTCATGGAGAAATCATCCAAATCTCTCATGGAAGGATCAACAGAGACCTCAACAAGGTTTCAACAACAATAATGATGGAATAAACAGGTTTAGCAATGGCAAGCCTTTTCCATCATCTTCTCAGCAACAGACAGAGAATTCTAAGCAGAGCCACTCTAACTTGGCAACAATGGTTTTTGATCTAATCAAAACCATTCAAAGTTTCATGACTGAAATAAGATCCTCCATTAGAAACTTGGAGGCACAAGTGGGTCAGCTGAGCAAGAAAATTACTGAACTCCCTCCTAGTACTCTTCCAAGCAATACAGAAGAGAATCCAAAAGGAGAGTGTAAGGCCATCAACATGGCCGAATTTGGAGAGGAGGAAGAGGCAGTGAGCGCCATTGAGGAAGGCCTCAATGGACGTCCACTGGCCTCCAATGAGTTCCCTAATGAGGAATTATGGGAATCTAAGGCTCACACTGAGACCATAGAGATTCCATTGGACTTACTTCTGCCATTCATGAGCTCTGATGAGTATTCTTTCTCTGAAGAGGATGAAGATGTCACTGAAGAGCAAGTTGCTAAATACCTTGGAGCAATCATGAAGCTAAATAACAAGTTATTTGGTAATGAGAATTGGGAGGATGAACCCCCTTTGCTCACCAAAGAACTAGATGACTTGACTAGGCAGAGATTACCTCAAAAGAGACAGGACCCTGGGAAGTTCTCAATACCTTGTACAGTAGGCACCATGACCTTCAAGAAGGCTCTGTGTGACCTAGGGTCAAGCATAAACCTCATGCCTCTCTCTGTAATGGAGAAGCTAGGGAACTTTGAGGTACAAGCTGCAAGAATCTCACTAGACATGGAAGACAATTCAAGAAAACAAGCTTATGGACTTGTAGAGGATGTTCTAGTAAAGATTGAAGACCATTACATCCCTACTGATTTCATAGTCCTAGAGACTGGGAAGTGCATGGATGAATCCATCATCCTTGGCAGACCCTTCCTAGCCANGAATCCCTTGTGTTTAAGGCTCAAGGATATCCCTCTGTACACATGGAGAGGAAGCATGAAGAGCTTCTCTCAAAACAGAGTAAAACAGTGCCCCTACAGTCAAACTCTAAGTTTGGTGTTGGGAGGCCACAACCAACTTCTAAGTTTGGTGTTGAACCCCCACATTCAAACTCTAAGTTTGGTGTTGGGAGATTCCAACATTGCTCTGAGTATCCGTGAGGCTCCATGAGAGCCCACTGTCAAGCTACTGACATTAGAAAAGCGCTTGTTAGGAGGCAACCCAATGTTATATTTATCTATATTTTCTTTGTTATTTTATGTTTTCTGTAGGTTGATGATCATGGGAAGTCACAAAATCAATTGAAAAAGCAAAAACAGCATGAAAAACAGAAAGAAAAACAGCACACCCTGGAGGAAAAACTTGCTGGCGTTTAAACGCCAGTAAGGGCAGCAAATGGGCGTTTAACGCCCAGTCTGGCACCATTCTGGGCGTTTAACGCCAGAAAGGGGCACCAGACTGGCGTTAAGCGCCAGGAAAGGGCAAGAAGCTGGCGTTAAACGCCAGAAATGGGCACCAGCCCGGCGTTTAACGCCAGAATTGGCATAAGGGAGCATTTTTGCTCGCCACTTGGTGTAGGGATGAATTTTCCTTCACAGAATCCCCACCTACCCCACCACTCTCTCTCTTCTTCACCCATTTACCAATCACCTCAACACCTCTTCCCCAAAAACCCCTCACCTATCAAATCTCACTATTCTCTTCACCACTCACATCCATCCTTCATAAAACCCCACCTACCTCACCATTCAAATTCAAACCACTTTCCCTCCCAAACCCACCCATAATGGCCGAACCATACACCCCCTCTCCACTCCTATATAAACCCTTCTTCACTCCTTCATTTTCACACAACCTAAACACTACTTCTCCCCCTTGGCCGAACCACAAAGCTACCTCCATCTCCTCTATTTCTTCTTCTTCTACTCTCTTCTTTCTTCTTTTGCTCGAGGATGAGCAACACTTCTAAGTTTGGTGTGGTAAAAGCATTGCTTTTTGTTTTTCCATAACCATTTATGGCATCTAAGGCCGGAGAAACCTCTAGAAAGAGGAAAGGGAAGGCAAAAGCTTCCACCTCCGAGTCATGGGAGATGGAGAGATTCATCTCAAGGGTGCATCAAGACCACTTTTAAGAAGTTGTGGCCATGAAGAAAGTGATCCCCGAGGTCCCTTTCAAGCTCAAAAAGAGTGAATATCCGAAGATCTGACATGAGATCCGAAGAAGAGGTTGGGAAGTTCTTACCAACCCCATTCAACAAGTCAGAATCTTAATGGTTCAAGAGTTCTATGCTAATGCATGGATCACCAAGAACCATGATCAAAGTGTGAACCCGGACCCAAAGAATTTGCTTACAATGGTTCGGGGGAAATGTTTAGATTTTAGTCCGGAAAATGTAAGGTTGGCATTCAACTTGCCCATGATGCAAGGAGATGAACACCCTTACACTAGAAGGGTCAAACTTTGATCAAAGGTTGGACCAAGTCCTCATAGACATTTGTGAAGAAAGCGCTCAATGGAAGAGAGATTCAAGAGGGAAGCCGGTTCAACTGAGAAGGCATGACCTCAAGCCCGTGGCTAGGGGATGGTTGGAGTTTATCCAACGCTCAATCATTCCCACTAGCAACCGGTCCGAAGTTACTATAGACCGGGCTATAATGATTCATAGCATCATGATTGGAGAGGAAGTAGAAGTTCATGAGGTTATATCCCAAGAACTATATAAGGTGGTGGACAAGTCCTCTACCTTGGCAAGGTTAGCCTTCCCTCATCTCATTTGTCACCTCTGTTCTTCAGTTAGAATTAACATAGAGGGAGACACCCTCATTGATGAGGACAAGCCCATCACTAAGAAAAGGATGGAGCAAACAAGAGATCCCACTCATCATGAAATCCCTGAGATGCCTCAAGGGATGCATTTTCCTCCACAAAACTATTGGGAGCAAATC
>NC_029778.3:41474456-41475127 GCF_000817695.3 Arachis duranensis
AGCAACAAAGGCAAGGAAGAGACATTGAGGAGCTCAAGCACTCCATAAGATCTTCAAGAGGAAGAACAAGCCGCCATCACTAAGGTGGACCCGTTCTTTAATCTCCTTGTTCTTTATTCTCCTGTTTTTCAAATTTTCATGCTTATGTTCATCAACTATGCTTGTGTCTTATGATCATTAGTGTCTTAGTGTCTATGCCTTAAAGTTATGAATGTCCTATGAATCCATCACCTTTCTTTAATGAAAAATGTTCTTAATTGAAAAAGAGAAGAATTGCATGAATTTTGAATTTTATAGCAGATTAATTATTTTGATGTGGTGGCAATACTTTGACTTCTGAATGTATGCTTGAACAGTGCATATGTCTTTTGAATTTGTTGTTCATGAATGTGGGCTCTCGAAAGAATGTTGAAAAAGGAGACATGTTACTGAGGATCTGAAAAATCATAAAAATGATTCTTGAAGCAAGAAAAAGCAGTGAATTCAAAAAAAAAAGAGAGAGAAAAAAGATAGTATATGCAAAAAAAAAAGAGAAAAAGAAATAATAAAGTTGTCCAAGGCAAAAAGAGTGTGCTTAAGAACCCTGGACACCTCTAATTGGGAACTCTAGCAAAGCTGAGTCACAATCTGAAAAAGTTCACCCAGTTATGTGTCTGTGGCATGTATGTATC
>NC_029778.3:41475765-41481027 GCF_000817695.3 Arachis duranensis
CCAAACTGGCACAAAAGCTGGCGTTTAACTCCAAGAAAACTCTCTACACATGAAAGCTTCAATGCTCAGTCCAAGCACACACCAAGTGGGCCCGGAAGTGGATATTTATGTCATTTACTCATCTTTGTAAACCCTAAACTACTAGTTCTCTACAAATAGGACCTTTTGCTATTATATTTGACATCTTTTGATCATGTTTTTATGATTGAACCCTTTATGGGAGGCTGGCCATTCGGCCATGCCTAGACCTTGTTCTTATGTATTTTCAATGGTGGAGTTTCTACACACCATAGATTAAGGTGTGGAGCTCTGCTGTACCTCAAGTATTAATGCAATTACTATTGTTCTTCTATTCAATTCAGCTTATTCTTGCTCTAAGATATTCATTCGTACCCAAGAACATGATGAATGTGATGATTATGTGACGCTCATCATCATTCTCACTAATGAACGCGTGCCTGACAACCACTTTCGTTCTACAAGCAAACGAGGCTTGAATGTTTATCTCTTGGATTTCTTAACCGAAATCTTCGTGGTATAAGCTAGAATTGATGGCGGCATTCAAGAGAATCCTGAAGGTCTAAACCTTGTCTGTGGTATTCTGAGTAGGATTCAAGGATTGAATGACTGTGACGAGCTTCAAACTCGCGATTGTGGGGCGTTAGTGACAGACGCAAAAGAATCACTGGATTCTATTCCGACATGATCGAGAACCGACAGCTGTATAGTCGTGCTGTGACAGATCATGTTGAACATTTTCACTAAGAGGACGGGACTGTAGCCATTGACAACAGTGATGCCCAACATACAGCTTGCCATGGAAAGGAGTAAGAAGGATTGGATGAAGACAGTAGGAAAGTAGAGAGACGGAAGGGACAAAGCATCTCCATACGCTTATCTGAAATTCTCACCAATGAATTACATAAGTATCTCTATCTTTATTTTATGCTGTATTCATAAATCATTCATAACCATTTGAATCTGCCTGACTGAGATTTACAAGATGACCATAGCTTGCTTCATACCAACAATCTCCGTGGGATCGACCTTTACTCGCGTAAGGTTTATTACTTGGACGACCCAGTGCACTTGCTGGTTAGTTGTGCGAAGTTGTGATATAGAGTTGAGATTGCAATTGAGCGTACCATGTTGATGGTGCTATTGATGATCACAATTTCGTGCACCACTTACATTCTTTGTTCTTTCCAAAGAAAAACTCTCTAGCTTTCCTTCTCGAAGTGCTCCGCTGTCGTTTGTGACTACTTCTCTTTGCGTCATTCCCTTGCTTATAATGTTCGCAAGTTAATCTATCGAGTTTGGCGATTCTTTTGTTTTGTCATTTTTTTAGGAGAGTCTGCTTTGCCTTTGGGGAGTCTTGTTTCTTGATGATTTTGTCTATTTTTCTTTGTAGGTCTTGTTGCTTTTTTCATCTACTTCTTTTTATTGGGAAGATGTCTTCCCATATCCCTGAGTCTCTGTCAAGGTGGGTAGATGATATCGTGCTTGAGGAGAGTCCCTTAATAGATACTGATTACATCACCGACCTCTGCACCCACTATAGGATTTGTGGTATTGATGTTGATGAGCCCAAATATGAGTTGATAGCCTCAGGTCCTGCAGATCGGGTTTATTTCGGGAAGGCTGCTGATGCTGAGCCTCATTTTTTCTTTATGTATGATTGTCTCCTCACCCGTCTGGGGGTTTTTCTGCCTTTTTCTGACTTTGAGATGAGTTTGTTGTCTCATTGCCAAGTTGCTCCTACCCAACTCTATCCCAACTTTTGGGGTTTTATGAAAATTTACCAACTTGTTAGACGAGAGCAAGATTTCCCGATCTCTTTAAAGATCTTTTTCTATCTTTTCCATCTGACCAAACCGTTTAGTGCACAGAACAATAAATAGCAGTGGGTTTCTTTTTAGGTCATTCAAGGTCAAAATTTGTTTTCTATTTTGGACAAATATTTCCATGATTTCAAAAACTTTTTCTTCAAAGTCCAAGCTATAGAGGGTCACCATCCCTTTTTTCTTGATGAGAATAACCGCCCCCGTTTTCCTATTTATTGGTTAGAGGCTTCCCTTGTAGAGAAGTATGGCCTTGACGATTTGGACGAGGTAGAGGAGGTCATAGTGGGGTTTTATCGAGAGGCTTGGGGGAGAACCCCTAATTTGGATACCAAGAAGTTTCTTTCGAGATCTCCAAGTTTCGTGCGAACCCAATTAGGTAGCTTTTTTTTGTAGAATATTTCCTGACTTGTGATGCTTTTCGATTTGTAAACTAATTGTTTATTTATTTCTTCTTTTCAGAAATGGTGAAGAGCAGATCCAATGCTTCCTATCAAAAAGTCCAGGATGCCAAGAGAAGGGTCTGCGCCCGAGCTGATGCAGCTAGGACTGCTGGCGTTCCTCCTCCTCCTCCGCCTCCTCCTCCTCCTCCTCCTCATGATATAGGGACCTCCTCTCGCCCTATTATGGTAACCTCTGCCTATGCTTCTTCTCTTTCTCCTCCTGCCTCTATCTCCCCAGCCGGACCTCTTCCCGAACCGGAGAAAAAGAAACGAAAGACCTCGGAGTCCAGTTCTGCTGGTGGGGAATCTGACTTTGATGGTCCTAAATTCGTTCGGAAGCACATCTTCTCTCATAGACAGATTGTTATCGATGATGCTTCCCTTCGTAATCATCTTCAAGTCTTGGTTCGGGTAGGGGTTTGGTCTGCTGGGGTTTGTACCGTTCTCCTCGATATCTTGGACAAAACTCCCTTGAGTTCTTTGGGCTCTTCTCAAAAAACTATAGAGGAACTTCAGAGGAGGGTTGTCCTTTACCAAGAGGAGGAGCTGACCAGGCTTCAGGAGAGGGAGAAAAGCTCATGGGTCAGTGTGCTATGGCGGAGGGGTTGAAGGAGAAGGCGGAGCAGAATTATGTCAGGCTTTTTACTGATAACATTGATCTTCAAAAGCAGCTTGAGTTGAATCGGGAGGCCTATCAGGACTTGGAGGATTCTGTGACGGAGAGCTCAGAGGAGGCTTGGAGGATATTTACGGAACAAGTCGGAGTTATTGCTCCTGGCTTGGACCTTTCTCCCCTCCATCCCGACAAGATTGTTATTGATAGAGCTATTGTCTCCTAATAAACCCCTATTTTGTGAGTCATCTTGTGCTTAAATTGAATGTTTTTATCAAATCTTCACCCACTTATTCATGTAAATTGCATGGTTTTACTATTGCTTCCTCATTTTATGATATATGTGAAAACATGTTTCCTATGCTTTAAAAATATTAAATTTAATTATCCTTTATTACCATTCGATGCCGTGATTTATGTGTTAAGTATTTTCAGGCTTCATAGGGCAGGAATGACTTGGAGGACAAAAAAGAGGCATATAAAACTGGAAGGAAAGCACAAAAATGGAGTTTTGAAGAAAAAGCAGCGATGCGAACGCATGGATGACGCGAATGCGTGCTTAGCGCAAAACAAAAACGACGCGCATGAATGGACGACGCGGATGCATGCCTTAAGCAGAACGCAATTGACGCGGACGCGTGACTAACGCGGACGTGGAGAAGAGCAAAGCTCCGATGACGCGAACGCGTGACCCACGTGTATGCGTGACAGACGCCACATGCAAAAATTGTACAAAACGCTCCTAGAAATTTCTGAACCCTCTTTTGGCCAAGATCCTAGTCCAGAAGCACAGATTATAGGCTATAAAGTGGAGAATCCATCCATTCAACAACACAACATTCATAATTCACAATTTTAGTTTTAGATTTAGTTTTTCGAGAGAGAGAGAGAGAGGCTCTCTCCTCTCTCTTAGGTTTTAGGATTAGGATTTCTTTTAGTCATTAGGATTGTTCTTTCATACCAGGTTCAATATCCCTTTATTTTGACTTCTCTTCTACTTTTAGATACTTTAGTGCTTTTATTTATTAATGACTTATGTTGCCAAATTTGGCTTATGAACTTTTTCATGTTGCATTTGATATCTTTATTAATTCAATTTGAGGTATTTCATATTTATGATTTTAATTTAGCTTTTTACACTCTTAACTTTGGTTGAGTAATTAGTAACACTTGAGTTATCAAACTCAGCTGTTGATTGAAATTGGAATTTTTTGCTGATTAATTTGTACTCCAATAACTCTAGTCTTTCTATAGGAGTTGACTAGGACTTGAGGATCAAATTGATTAGTCCGCTTGACTTTTCTTTATTTAGTAAGGGCTAACTAAAGTGCGAGCAGAGTACAATTCTCATCACACCTGATAAGGATAACTAGGATAGGACTTCAATTTCTTATACCTTGGCAATAGTTTTTATTAATTATTAATTTATTTTTCTTATCAATTAAATTACTTGTTCAAACCTTTTTAAAACCCCAAAATATACCTTTGCATAACCAATAATAAGAACACTTCCCTACAATTCCTTGAGAGACAACCTGAGGTTTAAATACTTCGGTTATTATTTATTAGGGGTTTGTACTTGTGACAACCAAACTTTTGCACGAAATGGATTCCTTGCCGGTTTAGAAGGTATACTTGCAACGAGGATTTATTTTGTGAAAATTCTAGACCGCGCAGGAATTCAGTTCGTCAAAATGGCGCAGTTGCCGGGGAATTGCAAACGTGTGCCTTATTATTGGTTATTGTAAATATTTACTTTTGCTTGTTTATTTGTTTTTATTTTTAATTTTTATTAACTACTATGAATTCTCATCCCTCTGGCTTCAAGTTTGATTCCAATATTGTTGTAAGGAATGGAAGCTACAATGAGAATGATGAGCGGATAATTTATACGCTTTTTGGCATTGTTTTTATATAGTTTTTAGTAAGTTTAAGCCACTTTTAGGGATGTTTTCATTAGTTTTTATGTTAAATTCACATTTCTGGATTTTACTATGAGTTTGTGTGTTTTTCTGTGATTTCAGGTAAATTCTGACTGAAATTGAGGGATTTGAGCAAAACTCTGAAGAAGGCTGACAAAAGGACTGCTGATGCTGATGGAATCTGACCTCCCTGCACTCGAAATGGATTTTCTGGAGCTACAGAACTCCAATTGGCGCGCTCTCAACGGCGTTGGAAAGTAGACATCCAGGGCTTTCCAGCAATATATAATAGTCCATACTTTATTCGAAGAATGACGACGTAACTTGGCGTTAAACGCCAAGTACACGCTGCTGTCTGGAGTTAAACGCCAGAAAAACGTCATGATCTGGAGTTGAACGCCCAAAACACGTCATAACCTGGAGTTTGACGCCAAGAAATGCCT
>NC_029778.3:41484013-41484271 GCF_000817695.3 Arachis duranensis
GAAGCTTGGGAAAGATACAAGCAGCTGACCAAAAGATGTCCATCTGACATGTTTTCAGAATGGACCATGTTAGATATATTCTATTATGGTCTCTCTGAATTTTCGAAAATGTCACTGGACCATTCTGCAGGTGGATCTATTCACCTGAAAAAAACGCCTGAAGAGGCTCAAGAACTCATTGACATGGTTGCAAACAACCAGTTCATGTATACCTCTGAAAGGAATTCCGTGAATAATGGGATACCTCAGAAGAAAGGA
>NC_029778.3:41484371-41488218 GCF_000817695.3 Arachis duranensis
AAATAAACAATGCCCTCAGAGTATACATCTTTTATAAATCCAATTACAAGAAAAAAGGGAATCACAATTTCGTCCACCAGAGAACAAGCATCAAGGTTGGAAGAATCAAAGATGGGAGGAGCCACAAGAATTTGATCAATCTTCCTGGCAATAACCCCCTCCAACGCGCTATCACCAACAATTCTGTGATGCATACCAGGACAATAGTTATGGTGGACCCTTTCGTGACAACCAACCTCCACCGAATTACTATGGTCAAGAGCCATTCCGAGGTGCGTACCAAGATGATAGATATAGTGGACCCCCTTGTAGTTACCAACAAGCCCCACCCTATGCTTATGAATCACCTCCACAACATACATTTGAACCACCATACTCACAAGCCACCTACAACCATTCACCTACATATGACCCTAATCCTTATCCACCACACCAACCACCATATGAACTACACCCAGAACCACCACCTCAATATTCACCATATCCATATCCTTGTCAAGAAGAACTACCTCCGTATCATGAATCCTTCCTCTCAAATAATGAACCCTCATATCCACCCCAACCTCCAATGGATAACATCATTCGTGGTCTTCTTCAAGGGCAAGAGAAGATGAAAAGGGATGTACTAGAACTCACGACCGCCTTAACCGAGGTAGTAAATCGATTAGCTTTCCAACATCTGAGTACTCAAAGTACTCCCATGGCTACATGTGGAGAATCGAAAGAAGAGCGTAGCATGATGGAGACACTAGAAACTCCAATGGATAATGAGGAACATGACTTTGTATTGGAACAACTGGAAGAAGCCATAATAGTTGCAGAGAAAGAATTAGTTGAAGATTTAGGAGATGCTGAACCTCCATGGGAATCTATAGTTATGGAAAATTCCGTCAAGGACGTTGCAATTGATGCTAAGGAGGAGAGTGCACAACCCCCAAAGCAGGTATCTTATGAAGAACTGGACGGAACAACTCAAGAAGCACGTTTCCTTGAGAATGATAGTCACGAGTCAAGTTCTCCTATTAATGAACTTGCATCCGCAAGTGAATTTTTTGAGACTAAAGAATCTTCCCTGAGTGAATATGAAGATGATGAGGTAGATTTTTCTCAACCTCCAACTTATGATTTGAGTGATGATGAAGAAGAGATTGAAAACTCCGATCAAGACATGGTTGAAATTGAAGAAGTTAGCAAGGAAGTGGAGAAATTCACAGAAGAATATAAGGGAGTAGAGCTTGCAGAACCACTGGAAACACCTATCCTAAGGCCATTACCGCCCAATACAAGCTTCAAGTGGGTACAATCCTTAACCTTTGTCTTTACTTTTCCACTTGAATATGGTTTACTTGAAACAGATGGCCAGCTTAGAGCTCTCTGCAGCTTCAAGAGCAAGAAGGAAATGGTTAATAATCAGAGTTGGTATACAAGATTCAGTAAGGTTCTACACTTCAATTTGAGGTGCAAGAATTGGTATAGAGTCCGATTGAATGGGTCTCGGAAGATGTTTGGTCATCTTGGTGAGAATACAACTTCCAAACCACCCGGCTGGAAAAATATAAATCGAGACAAAGACGGGTGCACAAACAAGGTTTGGGAGCCTGGAATCTATTCTGACATTCAACACCCCGAAAGCCTGAGAACCTGTTTGAAACTGCTCAAGGGCTTTACATGCCTTGTTTGGGACTCCGGAGGCTGTTGGAATTCCAAACACTGGTGGAGATTTTTGGATGAATACAAGCACAAGCCACCATAACATGAAGCTCATCAAATGTCCAACTTAAGGACTTTAACCAAAAGTGCTAGGTGGGAGACAACCCACCGTGGTATGATTGATGACAAGTCATCATATACTAGCTTTGCAAGCATTTCTCACTTGTTTCATTAGGTTTTATGCACTTTCTTGCATTATAAGTAAGTAATTTGGAGTGGAATTGCATAGTTTCTTTGAATCAATCAACCACCCTTTTATTCACACAAAATCATAAGGTTTAAGCTAAAATTAATTGGTTTTTAAATGTAATTTAACCTTTGTGAATTTTGTGATACTTTGATTGGTTGTTTTGATTACTTGTAGGTGAAGAAAAGAAAAAAAAATAAGAGAAGCGTGGCCCAAAGGAAGAAAAGCGTGGCTCAACACAAGGAGCAAGAGCACAAAGCTCTTGCCAAGAGCTTTACTTCAAAGGCAAGGCCAAGAAAAGGGGAGAACAAAGCTCTCCACAAGAACTGAGCTCTACAAGCAAGGAGGAAGCAAGGCAAAACTCAAAGCTCAGCTCTTGCCAAGAGCTTTGCCAGGAGCTTTTTCCGGCTTGCTTTGAAGAAAATCAAGGAAGAAAAGCTCACCAATGCACTCACCAAGGTTTGAACTCAAGACCAAAGGGGGAGAGTGTAGCGCTACCTTTTCAAGGAAAATAAGCCAAAATTGGCTTGTTTTCACTCCATGGGATTCGAACCAAGGGCTTCAAGGAAGCAAGGACTTAAGCGCTACTCATGTGCCAAAAAAAAATGGTCAGCTCCTGCACTCACCAAGAATCGAACCTTGGAACCTCAAGGGGCAAGCAAAGCTCTTGCCAAGATCTTAGAGCTCTTGCAAAGAGATTTACTTCCTTGTCGCAAGGAGAAAATGCGCGCAACAATTTGGAAGGGAGGCACAAAGCTCGGCTCTCACAAGCACCCGAAATTTGCCCTGGGAGCATCCTATGGGCCAAAAATTCATCAAAAATCCAATTTAATTCATTTCTTCACCAAATTTTAGAGCCCACCCAAATTCTTAGATCCAAATTAGGAAGTGTATAAATAAGTGTTAGATAGATGTAGAGAGGACTTTTTACTTTATTTTTTCTTTTGATCATTTTTGAGACTTTTGAATTTAGAGTTTACTCTTGTTTTGAATTTTCATTTTCTTTGAACTTGAGCTTTGAATTGGGAAGTAGAATTGAGTTCTCTTCCTCTGGGTTTTCTTATTTTCTTTTTCTGCACACTTGCTTGAGTCTTGGGTGTGAAGAATTGAGGAAATTCTATCTCAATCTCACCTTGAGATCTCTTTGTTCACTTTACTGCATAATTCTAGGATTTGTATTCTTCTTTAATGATTTTCATCTTTAATTCTCTTTAAATCATCTTCTGAATTGGATCAAGGAAGGTAGTGAGTGATAAACTACTATTTTATGGTTTATATTGTATTTAATTAAGTGGTTTTATCAAGCTTTTCACCCACTTATTCATATGATTTACATGATTTTACAATTCCTTCCTAGTTTAGTTCTATGATTGAAAACATGCTTCTTTGGTCTTAATTTAGCTAATCTTAATCCTCTATTATTACCATTCGATGCCTTGATCTGTGTGTTAAGTGTTTCAGGCTTCATAGGGAAGGAATGGCTTAGAGAATGAAGAGGAAGCATGCAAAAATGGAAGGAACACAAGGAATTGAGGATATGACCAGCGAGAAGTCACGCGGTCACATGGCTGGTGGACGAAATTGTGATAAAAGAGTTTCAAGCACTGTTAGAGAAGCTCACAACTCCGTTCAACTAACCAGCAAGTGTACTGGGTCGTCCAAGTAATACCTTACGTGAGTAAGGGTCGAATCCACAAAGATTATTGGTTTGAAGCAATCAATATTTATTTTATTAATCTTAGTTAGGATGTCAATAGGATTATTTGGATTAAAAGTGAAATTACTGGAATTGATAAAAGAGGGAACAATGTTACTTTGATATGCAGCACTGGGAAATATGTTGGAGTTTTGGAGATGCTTTGTCCTCTGACTTCAACTCTTCCTTGAAATCCTCTTCTCACACGCAGGTCCCTTCCATGGCAAGCTCTATGTAGGGTGTCACCGTTGTCA
>NC_029778.3:41489835-41490121 GCF_000817695.3 Arachis duranensis
TTTGAACTGCTTTTTCTTGCTTCAAGAATCAATTTTATGATTTTTCAGATCATCAACAATATTTTTCGTGTTCCTCATCCTTTCAGGAGCCAATATTCATCAAATTCAAAGTACATCTTATGCACTGTTCAAGCATTCATTCAGAGAACAGAAAGTATTGCCACCACATATAATTAATTATAAATTTTATTTATTAAGAACTCGGAAAATATAAATTACTTCTTTATTCTAAAAGAAAATCTACTACTTTATTCATGCCTAATGATGATGAGAAAAATAAATTATA
>NC_029778.3:41490169-41490662 GCF_000817695.3 Arachis duranensis
AAAGTAGAGATACTAATTACTACTACTAATATATAACTTCTAAGGTAAATTTCTAATAAGAACAGTTATCACAGAGTTAAGGCAAAGATTAGAACTCAACGACCTTTATTTTGGGAAGTGGATGTTCCTCTAGTCTGTGGGGTGCTTGGTCCTTCAAGATATAATTTTTGACGCTTCAGTTCCTTCAAGTCACATCCTTGCTCTTCCTGTTCCCTTAGGTGCCATGATCTTGATGAGTTTTAACTCAGTGATCATGGCAAATCACACCAAACTTAGAGGTTTGCTTGTCCTCAAGCAAAAGAAAGGAAAGGAGAGGAGTAGAAGGAAAGGCATTGTCAAATAAAGATAAGATGAGTTGAAAAAGATATTAAAAATATTTGAAAAAGAATTGGATTGGAAAAAGATTTGTGTTTATAAATTAAGATACATTTGATATTTTTGAAAAAGGGATTTTAGAAATTAGGGTTCTTAGAAAACCAATTTGATTTTGAAG
>NC_029778.3:41490958-41492182 GCF_000817695.3 Arachis duranensis
GCTTCTTTTGGGCGTTTAACGCCCAAATTATTTCTTACTGGCTTTTTCATGCCAGTGAGCTTCCAAATTTCCCTGTAACTCTGTGACTTCAACCAATTGCTATTTCACCTTTTGAAGATACTTGGACTCAAACCTGTAAAGAAATAATTAATTAATTAATACGAATAAAATTAAATTTTTGTGATTGGCTGGGTTGCCTCCCAGCAAGCGCTTCTTTAATGTCATTAGCTGGACTGAGTTTTAATCAAGTCTCAGTTTTGAGCATTCTTGCTCAAAATCGCCTTCAAGATAATGTTTGACTCTTTGTCCATTAACAATGAACTTTTTGTTAGAGTCATTATCCTGAAGCTCTATGTATCCATATGGTGATACGTTTGTAATGACAGATGGACTTCTCCACCGGGATTTTAATTTCCCAGGAAATAATTTGAGCCTAGAATTGAATAGCAGAACTTTCTGCCCCGGCTCAAAGACTCTGGATGACAATTTCTTATCATGCCATCTTTTCGCTTTCTCTTTGTAAATCTTTGCATTTTCGAAAGCATTGAGTCTAAATTCCTCTAGCTCTGATTCGAGACTCTCAGCCATATTGACCTCTCTTACCAGAGAGTCAATAATATCAACACTCATGCAGTCATTTGGGGTGTCTGGATGTTGCATGGCTTTAACAACATTCAGCTTGAACTCTTCCTCATTGACTCTCAAGGTTACTTCCCCTTTTTGGACATCAATGAGGGTTCGGCCAGTTGCTAGGAAAGGTCTTCCTAGAATGAGAGTTGCACTCTTGTGCTCCTCCATTTCCAGCACCACAAAGTCAGTAGGAAAGGCAAATGGCCCAACCTTGACTATCATGTCCTCAATCACGCCTGATGAGTATTTAATGGAGCCATCAGCAAGTTGAAGACATATCCTGGTTGGTTTGATTTCTTCAGTTAAACCAAGCTTTCTGATAGTAGATGCAGGTATTAGGTTGATACTTGCCCCAAGATCACATAAGGCTTGCTTGGTACAATTACCCTCTAATGTGCATGGTATCATAAAGCTCCCAGGATCTTTAAGCTTCTCAGGTAAGCTTTTCAGAATGACTGCATTGCATTCTTCAGTGAGGTAGACTTTTTCAGTTTCCCTCCAATCCTTCTTATGACTTAAGATCTCTTTCATGAACTTAGCATAAGAGGGTATTTGCTCAAGTGCTTCTGCAAACGGAATCTTTATTTCAAGAGT
>NC_029778.3:41495439-41496825 GCF_000817695.3 Arachis duranensis
TAGTAACCTAGGTTTACAGAATATGAGTAAACTAAGATAATTGGTGCAGAGATCCACTTCTGGGGCCCACTTGGTGTGTGCTGTGGCTGAGACTAAAGCTTTCCACGTGTGGAGTCCTTTCTTGGCGTCAAACTCCAGGTTATGACGTGTTTTGGGCGTTCAACTCCGGATAATGACGTTTTTCTGGCGTTTAACTCCAGACAGCAGCATGAACTTGGCGTTTAACGCCAAGTTACGTCGTCTATCCTCGCGCAAAGTATGAACTATTATATATTGCTGGAAAGCCCTGGATGTCTACTTTCCAACGCCGTTGAGAGCACGCCAATTGGACTCCTGTAGCTCCAGAAAATCCATTTCGAGTGCAGGGAGGTCAGGATCCAACAGCATCAGCAGTCCTTTTTCAGCCTAAGTCAGATTTTTGCTCAGCTCCCTCAATTTCAGCCAGAAAATACCTGAAATCACAGAAAAACACACAAACTCATAGTAAAGTCCAGAAATATGATTTTTGCCTAAAAACTAATATTATTTTACTAAAAACTACTTGAAACATGCTAAAATCTACATGAAATTACCCCCAAAAAGCGTACAAAATATCCGCTCATCAATGGCTCACGTGACCGCGCAAAATGGAAGAAATCAGAGTGACACATTTGTGTGCCTGATGCGACCGCACGGATTGGAAGCTGCACGAATGACGCGAATGCGTGGATGACGCGCACGCGTGGTACGAAAAACACTGAGTGACGCGATCACGTGGACGACGGGGCCGCGTGACGTGCGCGATCTGCAGAAATTACAGAAAACGCTGAAGATGATTTTGGGCCGCGTTTTGACCCAGATTTTGGCCCAGGAACGTAGATTAAAGTCAGGGAACATGCAGAGACTCAATACTTCAGATCAGATCATAATTCATTTTTCATAATTTAGATGTAGCTTTTAGAGAGAGAGGTTCTCTCCTCTCTCTTAGGATTAGGATTTCTTTTAGTCATTAGGATTGTTTCTTTGTACCAGGTTCAATAATTTATGTTTCTCTTCTATTTTTGTTTACTCTGAAGCTTTTATTTGTATTTGATTTATGTTGCCCAATTGGCTTATGAACTGTTCTATGTTAGAATTGACATCTCCATTCAATATAATTTGAGGTATTCCAGATATTTATGATTTTAATTTAGCTTTCCATATTCTTGGTTCTGGTTAGGTAATTGGTAACACTTGAGTTGTCAAACTCAGCAGTGATTGAAATGGGCAGATTCTAATTGATCTAGATCACTCTAAAACTAGTCCTCCCACAGGGATTGACTAGGACTTGAGGATCAAGCTAATTAGTCCACTCGACCTCCCTTTGTTTAATAAAGGATAACTAAGTGGGATTAAAACCCAATTCTC
>NC_029778.3:41496857-41509138 GCF_000817695.3 Arachis duranensis
GCTTACCTTCATAGTTAGAGGTTGACTTAGTGGTAGCAGAAATATAATTCTCATCACCATTGATAAGGATAACTAGGATAGGACTTCCAGTTATCATACCTTGCCAAGAGTTTTATTAGTTATTAATTTATTAATTCCAGCAATTTATTTCTCTTGTTTAAAACCTTTTCAAAACCCAAAAACATTGTTTTGCATAACCAATAATAATTCATACTTCCCTGCAATTCCTTGAGAAGATGACTCGAGGTTTGAATACTTCGGTTTATAAATTTTATTGGGTTTATTACTTGTGACAACCAAACGTTTGTAAGAAAGGTTGATTGCTTGGTTTAGAAACTATACTTGCAACGAGAATTTATTATAAATTCTAAATCATCAATCTTCAGTTCTTCAAAATGACGCCGTTGCCAGGAAATTACAAACGTGTGCCTTATTATTGGTTATTGTAAATAATTTTTCAAAAAAAAAATTTCAGATTTTTATTTTAATTTTTTTTATCTTATCTTATCTTATTTTTCAAAATTCATATCTTTTTCAAAATCTTATCATATCTTTTTTTTTTCAAAAATCATATCTTTTTCAAAATATTTTCCTATCTTTTTCAAAAATCATATCTTTTTCAAAATATTTTCTTTTTGTTAGTTTTTGTTTCTATTTTCTCTTACTACTATGAACTCTCACTCCTGTGGCTATGAGTCTGGTTACAATTATGTTACAAAAAGAGGAGACTATAATGACAACAAGCATCAAGGTTGGAATAATCAAAGATGGGAGGAGCCACAAGGATTTGATCAACCCTCATGGCAACAACCACCTCCAATGGACTATCAACAACCATTCTGTGATGCATATCAAGGCAATGGCTATGGTGAGCATTCTTTTGATTATCAACTACCACCATATGCCTATGAACCCCTCCTCAACATGACTTTAGACCACCATACTCACAAGCTCTTTTCCGCCATTCACCTCCATATGACCCTAACCCCTATCCACCATACCAACCACCGTATGAGCCAAATGAACTACACATAGAACCACCCCCATTCCAACACAATTACTCTCATGAACCACCACCTCAATATACACCATCTCCTTATCATTATCAAGCTAAACCCTCCTATCTACCCCAAACCTCCATGGAGAACACGCTTACCTCTCTTAGGGGTCTCACCTTTAAATTCCAAAATCTTATATCCCGCATGGACCAACCCTCCACCTCCAATGTTCAACCCTTAAGCTCCAGTGCACTTCCACCTCAACCACAGAAGGACCTCTCCATCCCATCACTACCATCCATGGAAGAGCACCCACATCAATCAATCCAAGAGCAACATGATACCAATGATGCTATTGATATGGAACAAGAGAGAAGGATCATCTTCGCGAATCCATACTTCATAAAGAGCTAGAAGAGGCACTAAAGGTGAAGGTAGAAGAGACCTTTGCAAATGAAGGAGTAGTTGAAGGGAGTTGTGACGTGGCGAAAATTGGCGAGTTAAGAATTTATTAATAGAAATACGTTGCAAGTACAATCCTTAACCAGCTGAAAATCCGCTTATCAATTTAAAAGGGTTGTCACAATATTGAAATTAAAATACTGGGAGTATGAATCCTAGGTCGTCTCCCAACAAGTTGTAGAGAAATGTGCTATTTTATCAATCAGGTATTTTCAAAAAATGGTTGAGTTGATAACAGGAAATTAAATTAGAGAATTTAATTAATCTTAAATAAAAGCCTTGACTGGGAGTAGATTAGTTGGAAGCCCTATTCTTGTTAAAGTACTCTCAAGATTAATTAATAATTGGAAGTTGCTCTACTTAGTTATCCCTTACTAGGTAAAGAAAAGTCAAGCAAGTTGGAAAGCTGTTTCTAGTCACAAGTCCTAGTCTTCTCTCTTGGGAAGGACTAGTGTCAATGATTAGAGGGTGATTCAACAAATAACCCAATTATAATTTCTCTCTTGAGTGATTCAACTCAAGGGTTCCTTTCAATCATCTCCCAATCAAGTTATGGAACTACTCACTCATCATAATTATAAACTTCACAGAATTAATGGGGAAAATAAAAGAAGACATGATGAATAATAATGAAAGGGATTAATTGAAAATAAAAATAGTCTATATTAATAACTCATGAAAATAATCCAATGTCAACTCTAGGGGAATTAAGAATATGGAAGAATAAATGAAAAGTAAATAACAGACTATAGTAACTGGTATCGGAGGTAGACTCTTCTCAAAAGCTAAAGCCAAAACCTTCAAAATCCTAACTATGAATATTCAAGTGAGTAAACCTAGGAGAGAAGTAAATTCAGATCTAAAAACTAAAAATTATGCGAAATGAATGTTGTTCTCTATCTCTGCGTGTTCCCTGGAACTAATATGTATTTTTGGGCCAAAAACTGGGTTGAAATCCAGTCCAGAAACTCTACCAGTGACTTCTGAAATTTTGCAGATCGCGCACGTCACGCGGCTGCGTCATCCACGCGTTCGCGTCACTCGGCGTTTCTCGTACCACGCGTGCGCGTCGTCCACGCATTCGCGTCATTCATGCAGCTTCCAATCCGCGCGGTTGCATCAGGCACGCGAGCGCATCACTGTTATTTCTTCTATCTCGCGCGATCGCGTCAGCCATGCGACCGCGTGACTTCTGGCTGGTTATCTCCTCAATTCTTTGTGTTCCTTCCATTTTTGCATGCTTCCTTTCCAATCTCCAACTCATTCATGCCCTAAAAAGCCTGAAACACTTAACATACAGATCACAACATCGAATGGAATAAAGGAGAATTAAAATATCTAATTGAAAGTCTCTAGGAAGTAAGTTTTCAATCGTGTAATAATTTTAGGAAGGAAATATAAATGCATGCTAATTATATGAATAAGTGGGTAAAGATCATGATAAAATCACACAATTAAACACATTATAAACCATAAAATAGTGGTTTATCAACCTCCCCACACTTAAACATTAGCATGTCCTCATGCTTAGTTGGAGGAGATAAAATAAATGAGTAGGAACATGTAAAAACTCATGCAATGCAATGCAACCTATATATGTGAATGCAACTATATGATTCTTGTCCACTTGATCAAGAATAAATAAGCTCTTCAAAATAATTACAAATCAAGTTCCACTAATTCAATTCTCATACAGTAAGAACAGATAAAAATGCAAGAAGGTAGCTCATGAAAGCAGAGAACATAGAATTTTAAGCATTGAACCCTCACTGATGATGTATGTATGCTCTAGTCTCTCTAGTGTATAGGGTAATTACTCTATCCTTCTCTAATCATGCTCCCTAATTTTTGTTCTTCTCCTAACCAATCAACAACCTTTAATATACTAATGCAACATCATGAGGTCTTTTCAAGGTTGTAATGGGGCCAAGGTAAAGGTAAGGATACATATATGGTTAAGTGAGCTTATAAATTGAATCTTTAATTAACCCAACTTTAACATAACCTATATATATTTTATATAACTTTGGAGTTTGTACCTAGCTACCCAGAATTCTCTTTCACATTCCATACTCATGTATCAACTTTTTATTTTAATTTTATCATACATGCATTGATCTTTGAATTCTTAACTCAGCATTGGGGTAATTTTGTCCCCTTATTTATTTATTGAATATTTTTGGTTTTTTTTAACATAAACATAAAAATAAACATAGCTAATCAATGCACATATATTTTTTATTCTTATAGTTTCACATGAGTAGGTGTCCGAATTCTCATTATATTATCATGACACATTCCCTTATTATCCTTTGTTCCCACAATTTTCCATACTTAATTAGCACACACAATTCTATCTTAAGCTAACCAAAGAATCAATTTAGGATATATAATTGTTTTTCTGCTTAAGGCTAGTAATGTGGTAAATTACAGAACAAATGGGATTTAAAGGCTCAAAGTGGCTAACAAAGGTAATTGAAAGGGTAGGCTTAATTTGGACAAGTGAGCTAACAATTAATGGCCTCAATCATATGCAGCATATAAATATATTAAATATTGGACATATAGGATGGAACAAAATATAGATTACAATTATAGAGAAGTAAACACACAAGGATAAAACAATTATGGTTAAATGATGTAACCACGCATAAAGGCTCAAATCACAGAGGTTGTGTGTTCTTTAGCTCAAAAATCATGTTCCAAATACAACTTCAAACAAATTTAACATAAAAGTTTTAATTAGAATTAGTGAAATTTTTGTTCCAAAAATAGAGTCTTAGAAGAAACTTATTGTCTTTTCAATCAAGTAGAACATGCATGCAACTAATCTATTACTATGCAATTTATCCTATTCTACAAAAGAAAAACTAACTAAATATCCTAATTTATTGGTGTTTAGGGAAGAGAAATTACCTCCGGAAGTCAGGTACTGACCGACCTCCCCACACTTAAAGCTTTGCACCGTCCTCGGTGCCATCTGTCAGGAACAATGGTGGGCTGGTGGCAGTGTCTCCACAGTCGGGACCGTCATGGCTCCCTGTACTGGTGAAGGAAGTGGAGTCTGGAGTGTCTGGGTCCTCGTCAGGTCTGTGGTTGCCTGTGAGTAGCTCCTTGAGGTATTTGAAATGACGGTGGTTGCGGCGCTCTCGAAGCTTTTCTTTCTTGTCTTGTTGGTCCAACCGCTTGAGTATTTGATGCAGCAGCTGACTAGTAGATGGTGGAGGAACTGCAGCATCCTCTGTGGACTGGCTGGTAGTGGCAAGTGGTGGCCTGAGATATTTCCCATTAGGGACGTACTGATCATCCCGTGGAAGTATGGATTTGGTGTCTCCAGCTCTGTAGGGGACTCCGGCTGCTGAGATAAGATCAGAGACTAAGGCGGGGAAAGGTAGGTTGCCCGCGATCTGCACGTGTTCCATAGCATTCCGGATATGTCTCGGTAAATTTAGAGGCTGGTCTGTGAGGATGCACCATAGTAGAACGGCCATGTCTGCGGTGAAGAAGGACTCATGAGTGCTCGGAAAGACGTAATGGGACATAATTTGTGCCCATACGTGAGCCTCTAAGGTAAGTGCAGAAGCCGAGATTTCCTTAGGATGGGAACGATGATATCTGAAGATCCATTTGCTGCCAGGTTAAGCGATAACTCTGAGAACAGCATCCCAGTCAAAGTTGTACGCCTGGCGCTTGATTGCGGCTTTCTGAAAAGCGTCCAATCCTTCCGGAGCAGGGAGAATATCTAAGGCTCGCTGAATGACTTCTTCTATAATGGGACTTGCTTCTGATGTATATAAACAGACTGCAGGGTTGGCAGGTGGAAGTTGGAGTAGAACTCGACTACCCAAGAAAGATTAACCTACCTCGGCTGTCTCTATAGGAAACCCCATTGTCTTCGTTCAATTTGTGGCTCAACAAAAGTAGCAATATTGGGTGGGAGGATAAGAAGGTATTTGTTGTTGTAGCTCCGTTCTGCCAGGATATGGAACATCTGCTCAGAATAGCGATTGTGAAATCGCGCAGTGTCCTTTGCTGGGAAGGCTCTCTCCTTATCATCAACCTTTATAATCCTCTTAATCCTTTTTGTTGAGGGCTTGACTGCAGTTGAAGAAGGCTCTGCCACTAGTGCTCTCTTGGTTCCTCTCCTTGCTGTTGATTTGGGAGTAGCTTTCTCTTTGCCCTTCTTGGTGGCCATTCTGAAAAAGGGAAGAGAAAGTAAATTAAATTTAAAGAGATAGAGCAAGGAATAAAGTAAATTAAATTTAAAGAGATAGAGCAAGGAATATGATTGTATGAGTGATAATCAATGCACGGTAAAGAGGAATGAAGTGAACACATGGTCATGACGACATGTGAAAAGTTCATCAAAGGGAATAAAGCAAGTGCATGATAGGGTAAGTAGATGCAAGATGATTATTGGCATGCTGGCAAGGGCATGAGTAGCATAGATCAAGCATCACTTCGTAACAAACCATCACGTTTGTATTGACAATTAAATTCAATTAATAAAATAGTAAAGGAAATTTGTGAAAAGCAAGCATTGAATAGTAGAATAGAATAATGTAGAAAAGTGCATGATGCCATACGGGCTTTTTCACAAACACATAGCATGCATGGTAAATAAGGTATAGAAAATATTAATTAGAACATGCAAGTAACCCCATAAAAATAAGATATAATTGTTTAAACAAATCCCAAACAATCCATAAACAACATATAAAAATAATGACCCAAATAAAATTCCAACACCAATAGGAGAAATAGAAAAAGAAAAAGAAAACATAGTTAGGGAAAGTAGAAGAGAAAGAAAAAGAAAATATGATAAGAAAAAGAATAATGAAAAAGTAAAGAGGGGAGAAGAGAGAAGAAAAAACCTCGATAATGGTGGTGGAAGAGAGGTGGTGGAAGAGAGAAAGAAGGGAGGGAGAAGGAAGAAGGGAGAAGGAAATAAGATTGGGGAAAAAAAAGATAGAGCAGGCTGGCAGATTTGAATGAGTTGGGCGGCGCAAATGGCGTGGACGCGTGGGGCACGCGATCGCGTGGAAAGCCCTTAAGTGAGGCGACGCGGACGCGTCGGTCACGCGGATGCCTGACGTGATTTGCGTTAGTGGCGTGAGGGCAGCTTCGCGCTCGCACAACTCTCTGTTTAATTTATGTTTTGCCAAAATTTAGGGTGGCGCGGTCGCATGGGTGACACGATCGCCTTGATGGCCATCTTGAGAAAACGGCGCGGATGCGTGGGGCATGCGTTCGCGTGGAAGGGCCTGTGCGATAGTGCAGCCCAGCTCCAGCACAACTTTCGGCCATTCACCCTTGTAACGTCGAATTGCAGGGCCACGCGTTCGCGTGGGTGACGCGGACACGTGGTGAGGCCAAATTGCAAATGACGCAGTTGCATCATCCACGCGGTCGCGTGGATCAAATTGTGCCTAAGGCACGCCTCCAGCCATATTCCGGTGCAACTCTCTGTTCAACCTTTTTTATTTCCAATGCCCATGCGACGCGGACGCGTCGGTGACACTGGCACGTCGCGTGCTTTTTCTCTCTCTCTCTTTTTTTATGCAAATGCAGTATGCAGATGAGGTGCAAGATATATGCAGTAGTACGGAGAAGAGTTATAGAAGAGGGAAGATAAGGAGAAGAAGAGGAACGATTATACCGTGGTGGGTTGTCTCCCACCAAGCACTTTGCTTTAACGTCCTTAAGTTGGACGCTTTAGGAGCTCAGTTTTCTGTTGCGAGTGGATCCTCCAAGAGGAAGATATCTAACTCCTTGTTTTTTGTCACCTTCTCACCATGATAGAGCTTCAAACGATGTCCATTAACCTTGATGAGTTCAGAGCTTGAAGGGTGACTTAGGTGAAAAACTCCGTAGAGCTCAGCCTTCTCGACTAGATATGGACCTTCCCACCTTGATCGCAGCTTGCCTGGCATGAGCCTCAGTCTAGAGTTGTAAAGGAGGACTAAATCTCCAGGTTGGAACTCTTTCCTCTTGATGTGTTGATCATGTACAGCTTTCATTTTCTCCTTGTATAGCCTTGAGTTCTCATAAGCTTCTAGGCGAAGGCTTTCCAATTCTTGTAGTTGCAACTTCCTTTCAGCTCTGGCTTTCTCAAATCCCATGTTGCACTCCTTTACTGCCCAAAAAGCTTTGTGCTCTACTTCAACAGGGAGATGACAAGCTTTTCCATAAACTAAGAGGAAAGGACTCATTCCAATGGGTGTCTTATATGCTGTTCTATATGCCCAGAGTGCATCTTGCAGCCTGGTGCTCCAGTCTCTTCTATGAGGTTTGACTATCTTCTGCAATATGCGCTTTATCTCTCTGTTAGACACCTCGGCTTGCCCATTAGTCTGAGGATGATAGGCTGTTGCTACTTTATGAATGATCCCATGCTTCTTCAATAATCTTGTTAGTCTCCTGTTACAAAAATAGGTGCCTTGATCGCTCACGATTGCTCGTGGTGATCCAAAGTGACAAATAATGTGGTTTCTAACAAAGGAAACAACAGTGTTAGCATCATCAACAGTGTTAACAGTATATAAAGGTGGCCATTAGAATTTGGAAATAGACCCATGAAGCCAATGCCCTAAACATAAAAAATTTCACAGAAAAGCATAATTTGTTGAGGCATTTCATCCCTCTGGGATATATTACCAAACCTTTGGCATGGGGGACAAGATTTACAAAATTCAGCAGCGTCTTTAAAAAGAATGGGCCACCAGAATCCATAGTCTAAGATTTTTCTAACTGTTCTTTGAAGGCCAAAATGTCCTCCACTCTCAGATGAGTGACAGGCCTCTAAAATGGACTAGAATTCTGATTGAGGCACATACCTTCTAATTACCTGGTCAGTGCCACATCTCCATAAATATGGGTCATCCCATATATAATATTTAGACTCGCTTTTCAGCTTGTCTCTTTGGTGCTTAGTAAAATTTGGAAGAAAAGTGCGGCTAACTAGATAATTAGCGACAGGTGCAAACCAAGGAACTACTTCAGATACTGCTTGTAGGTTATCAAATGGAAAATTATCAGCTATAGGAGTGGAGTCATCTTTAATGTGCTCAAGGCGACTCAAGTGGTCTGCCACTAGATTCGGGTTGCCACTCCTATCCTTTATTTCTAAATCAAATTCTTGTAGTAGCAGTATCCAACGTATAAGCCTTGGTTTGGATTCCTTTTTAGCTACTAAATACTTTAGAGCTGCGTGGTCTGAATATACTACTACCTTAGCACCGAGTAAATAGGCTCGGAATTTATCCAGAGCAAAAATAATAGCATGAAGCTCTTTTTCAGTAGTAGTGTAGTTAGACTGAGAGTGTCTAAAGTTTTAGATGCGTAAGCAATGACAAAAGGATCTTTACCTTCACGTTGAGCCAACGCTGCTCCTACTGCATGGTTAGAAGCATCGCATATGATTTCGAATGGCTGGCTCTAGTCAGGTCCTCTCACAATTGGAGCTTGAGTCAGGGCGGTTTTCAGCTTATCAAATGCTTGTTTACAATCCTCGCTGAACTCGAACTCGATATCTTTCTGCAGTAACCTGGATAGGGGAAGTGCTACCTTACTAAAGTCCTTAATGAATCTTCGGTAAAAACCTGCATGGCCAAGGAACGAACGGACTTCCCTCATAGAGGAGGGGTAAGGTAAACTAGAAATAACATCCACCTTTGCTGGATCTACAGAAATGCCAGTATTAGACACAACATGTCCTAGTACAATACCTTGTTTAACCATAAAATGACATTTTTCAAAATTTAATACAAGGTTTGTACTGACATATCTATCTAATACTCTAGATAGATTATCCAAGCAAAGGCTAAAGGAATCACCATAAACGCTAAAATCATCCATAAAAACCTCCATACAGTCCTCAAGAAGGTCAGAGAAAAGACTCATCATGCACCTTTGAAAAGTAGTTGGTGCATTGCACAAGCCAAAGGACATTCTCTTATAGGCATAAGTCCTAAAAGGACATGTAAAAGTAGTCTTTTCCTGATCTTCAGGGGCAATATGAATCTGGAAGTAGCCTGTGTAACCATCTAAAAAGCAATAATGTGATTTACCTGACAGGCGATCTAGCATTTGATCAATCAATGGAAGAGGGTAGTGATCCTTACGAGTGGCTTGGTTGAGACGCCTATAATCAATGTAGACCTTCCAGGCATTCTGTACTCTGGTTGCTATGAGCTCTCCATGCTCATTGTTCACTGTAGTGACTCCAGACTTCTTGGGCACCACTTGTACTGGGCTCACTGACGGGCGAAAATTGGTGAGTTAAGAATTTATTAATAGGAATACGTTGCAAGTACAATCCTTAACCAGCCAAAAATCCGCTTATCAATTTAAAAAGGGGTTGTCACAATATTGAAAATTAAAATACTAGGGGTATGAATCCAAGGTTGTCTCCCAACGAGTTGCAGAGAGATGTGCTATTTCATCAATCGGGTGTTTTTCAAAAATGGTTGAGTTGGTAAACAGGAAATTAAAATAGAGAATTTAATTAATTCTAAATAAAAGCCTTGACTGGGGGTAGATTAGTTGGAAGCCCTATTCTTGTTAAAATACTCTCAAGATTAATTGATAATTGGAAGTTACTCTGCTTAGTTAACCCTTACTAGGTAAAGGAAAGTCAAGCAAGTTAGAAATCAGTTTCTAGTCATAAGTCCTAATCCTCTCCCTTGGGAAGGACTAGAGTTAATGATTAGAGGGTGATTCAACTATAAACCCAATTATAATTTCTCTCTTGAGTAGTTCAACTCAAGGGTTCCTTTCAATCATCCCCAATCAAGTCATGAAACTATTCACTCATCATAATTATAAAATTCACAGAATTAATGGTGAAAATAAAAGAAGACATGATAAATAATAATAAAAGGATTAATTGAAAGTAAAAATAGTCTATATTAATAACTTGTAAAAATAAGCCAAAGTCAACTCTAGAGGGATTAAAAATATGGAAAAATAAATATAAAAATTAAATAACAAAATAAAATAAGATGACTAGTACCGGAGGTAGACTCTTCTCAAAAGCTAAAGCCAAAATCTTCCCAAAAATCCTAATTATGAATGTCAAGTAATAAAAACTTAGGGGAGGAGTAAATCCAGATCTAAAACTAAAAATTGTGCAGAATGAATTGTTGTCCCTCGTTTCTGCATGTTTCCTGACTCTAGTCTGTAATTTTGGGCCAAAAACTCGGTTGAAATCTGGCCCAGAAACTCTGCCAGTGACTTCTGAAATTTTGCAGATCGCGCGCGTCACACGGACGCGTCATTCACGTAGACGCGTCCTTCGGCGTTTTGCTTTTCCATGCGGGCGCGTCATCCATTCCTCCGCATCGCTTCTGCTTTTCCAATCCGCGCGTCCGTGTCACTCATACGGCTGCGTCACTGTGAATTCCTTTCTTCCGCGCGGTCGCATCGCTGACGCGTACGCGTCACTTCTCGCTGGTCATCTCCTAAATTTCTTGTATTCCTTCCATTTTTTCAAGCATCCTTCCCAGTCTCCCACTCATTCATGCCCTATAAAGCCTGAAACACTTAACACACAGATCACGACATCGAATGGAATAAAGGGGGATTAAAATACCAAATTAAAGGTCTCCAGGAAGTAAGTTTTCAATCATGTAACAATTTTAGGAAGGAAATATAAATGCATGCTAATTATGGGAATAAGTGGGTAAAGACCATGATAAAACCATACAATTAAACACATTGTAAACCATAAAATAGTGGTTTATCACTCACCCATTTACTGTCTGAGATGGGGTAGATAATATCTGCCTCGAGTAGTCTGGTCACTTCCTTCTTGACAACCTCTAAGATAGTTGGGTTTAGTCTTCTTTGGGGTTGACGAACGGGTCTTGCTCCTTCTTCTAAAAATATTCCGTGCTCATAAACTTGAGGGTCGATGCCTACTATGTCTGCCAAACTCCACCCAATTGCTTTCTTGTGCCTCCTCAACACACTAAGTAACTGCTCTTCCTGTTGAGAAGTGAGGTCCCGTGCAATGATAACTGGAAACTTCTGCTTGTCCTCGAGGTAAGCATATTTGAGGTGTGGAGGGAGGGGTTTCAATTCTAACTTCTGTTCATGGTCAGGCTCTGGATTGTCTGGAGCTGGTGGCAGTGGTAGATTACTTTCATTGTCCTCAGAATTCCCCACACTCGGACCTTGTCCTATGTACTTCTTTTCAAACTCCTCCTGGTGAACTTCAGCTATGGTCTTATCTATGATGTCACACTGGAAGATAGAATGATCTTCTGGAGGATGCTTCATAACTCCATTTAGATTGAAGCTTATTACTCGGCCGTCTATTTCAAAAGAGTATGTTCCTACAAAAGCATCTAATTTGAACTTCGAGGTCTTCAAGAAAGGTCTTCCGAGTAGGATTGATGATGGTTTCTCTGAGTCATTTTGGGGCATCTCCAGGATGTAAAAATCAATGGGGAAAGTGAGACCTTTAATACCCACTAATACATCTTCAGCAACTCCAGCCACTGTAATAATACTTTTATCAGCTAACACAAAACGAGCTGCCGATCTTTTTAAGGGAGGGAGCCTCAAAACATCATATACAGATAAAGGCATTATACTAACACATGCTCCTAAATCACACATGCAGTCAAAAAATATCACACCTCCAATGGTACAGTTAACCATGCATGGACCTAGGTCACTGATGAGCGGATAATTTGTACGCTTTTTGGCATTGTTTTTAGTATGTTTTTAGTATGATCTAGTTAGTTTTTAGTATATTTTTATTAGTTTTTAGTTAAAATTCACTTTTCTAGACTTTACTATGAGTTTGTGTGTTTT
>NC_029778.3:41509377-41513197 GCF_000817695.3 Arachis duranensis
CTTAGAATCTTTTGGACATCTAGTTCTTAGATCAGATCTTGGTTCTTCTGGTTCCCTCTCTGGGGCCGAAGCCAATGATCACTTTTGTTCTTATGTATTTTCAACGGTGGAGTTTCTACACACCATAGATTAAGGTGTGGAGCTCTGCTGTACCTCGAGTATTAATGAAATTACTATTGTTCTTCTATTCAATTCCGCTTGTTCTTGTTCTAAGATACCCCTTGTTCTTCAACTTGATGAATGTGATGATCCGTGACACTCATCATCATTCTCACCTATGAACGTGTGCCTGACAACCACCTCCGTTCTACCTTCGATTGGGTGAATATCTCTTGGATTCCTGATACACGATGCATGGTTGATCGCCTGACAGCCGAGTGCTCGCCTGACAACCGAGCCAGCCATTCCGTGAGATCAGAGTCTTCGTGGTATAGGCTAGAACTGATGGCGGCATTCAAGAGAATCCGGAAGGTCTAACCTTGTCTGTGGTATTCTGTGTAGGATTCAATGACTGAATGACTGTGATGTGCTTCAAACTCCTGAGGGCGGGGCGTTAGTGACAGACGCAAAAGAATCACTGGATTCTATTCCGGCCCGATTGAGAACCGACAGATGGATAGCCGTGCCGTGACAGGGTGCGTTGAACATTTCCACTGAGAGGATGGGAGGTAGCCACTGACAACGGTGAAACCCTTGCATAAGCTTGCCATGGAAAGGAGTAAGAAGGATTGGATGAAGACAGTAGGAAAGCAGAGAGACGGAAGGGACCAAGCATCTTCATGCGCTTATCTGAAATTTCCACCAATGAATTACATAAGTATCTCTATCTTTATCTTTATGTTTTATTCGTATATCACCCATATCCATTTGAGTTTGCCTGACTAAGATTTACAAGGTGACCATAGCTTGCTTCATACCAACAATCTCTGTGGGATCGACCCTTACTCGCGTAAGGTTTATTACTTGGACGACCCAGTACACTTGCTGGTTAGTTGTGCGAAGTTGTGTTTATGCCATGGTATTGAACACCAAGTTTTTGGATTCATTACCGGGGATTATTTGATTTGTGAAAAGTATTGATCACAATTTCGCACTACCAGTCACTACATTTTTCAGTTATATTTCCCATTAAAGCAGATATAGAACTACCTAAAGGAATAGTTTCTAATTTATTAATCTTGTCTTTATGTATGCATAAATCCTTTAGAAACTTTACGTATTTAGGTACCTGTTGAATAACATCAAAAAGGGGAACAGTTACCTCAACTTTTTTGAATATTTCTACCATTTTGGGATCATGTTCCAACTGCTTCCTGGGCTTCCTTGCAAGTTGTGGAAATAGAATAGGACTGGCATTTTCTACAGTGCCTGCGTCCTTTGGTGCTTCTTCCTGTGATTTAGCGTCTTCTTCCTCAGCCATGTCCTGTATATCATTTTCTTCCTCAACATCTTCTAATTCCACTACCTCTTCAGCTGAGGCGTGTTCAGGTGGGTTTGGCTCTTCCTGATTCCTCTCTTGCAATGTGGTTCCAGACCTTAGGGTGATGGCATTAATGCCACCCTTTGGATTGGGTAATGGTTGAGAGGGGAGTCCACCAGAGCTTGAGGACTGGTTGTTGGAGTTGTTCATTGATCTAATTTGTGAGACAAGGGCTTGCAAAGTAGAAGTCAGACCATTCAAAGTAGCAGTAAAGTTGTTTTCCATGGCCTGTTGTCTCCGATCAATAGATTGTAGTAACTCATCATTAGGAGATGTAGAGGGATAAGTGATCTGAGAGGTCTGCTGAGATGCTTGAGGCTGTCTTAGATGAGGTGCTCTGTAGGCCTGATTCTGATTTTACTGCCTGAAGTTGTTATTGTTATTCTACCTCTGATTTCCATTGTTATCTCTGCCTCCTCTCTTATGATTGTCTCTCCAACTCTGGTTAGAATTATCTCTCCAACCTTGGTTATAGTTATCCTGCTGTTCCGAGGGTTACCTGAAACGTGTAGCTCGGTCGTCTTGGAGAGGCCCGAGGTGGGGGTCAGGGACCCGAGCTTGATATGTGGAGTGGTTGGTGGTTGTACCTGCAATGACACTCCGATGCTTAAGTTAGCATGGGTTCAAGCAGATATGTGTAGAATGTGGAATGTATGCCATACCTGGGTGCTCCAGTGTATTTATAGTAGTTGGCCGTGATCTTCCCTGGATAAGATATTCTTATCTTATCTTATCTTTTGGGAGTTTTATCTCTATCTTTGTGGAACCGCCTTTCCTAGGCCTTTTCGGCCTTTAGGTTTTGGGCTGCGTTCCTTTTGATGGGCCTTCTTTAGCTTTATTGTCCGAGGTCCGACCTCAGGCGTGGGCCTTGGGACGAGGTCGGACCTTCTGTGAACTTGCCGAGTTTGGGGAGCTCGGTCAGTGTATGAACAGTATCCTTTTTTTATGTTTACCTTCCTGAGAAGGGTTGGTAAGGAGGAAGAAATAGAGAAAGACCTTCACAAAGGCCGAGAGTTCCAAGTATTCACATACCATCTCAAAGCATCGGATGACAACCCAACTGTTAGGATGAAGTTGTAAAGGAGCAACATTGCACCGGTTTAGGAGAGCCATAACGAAAGAGGAGAACGGAAGTCGAATACCGAATGAGGTAAACATGGGATTATAAACAGTAACAAAATGTAATAATAATGGGAAAGGAAAAAGAGGGAAAAATAAATGTAAAAGAGTGCTTACTTACCAATATATGAGACTAAAGAAGATGAAATGGAGGATTGGGATAGTGCAAGATTCACAAATGGCCTAGAGGCATACGCAACAAATTACAAAACAAGAGGAAGAAAAGATGTTGAGGGGGTAAGTATCAGTTTCAAAAAGAGAGTGGAAAAAAGGGAAGTAGGAAGTGAAAAATGAAAGAGAGATAAGAATTAGGGGATGGTAACCGTCAAGGAAGAAGTGCTAAAGGTTAGGGGTAAAATGGATCTTTGCGGTTGCTTTCAAATCATTCATAAAGGCCATTAAATTCCTTGGGAACAAAAACTGAAATGACACCCCAAGTAATGGTTGGAGGAGGCTCACGCGCACTAGAGGCGCAAATCCCGCAAGCGAAGTCACGACTAGGTGAAGTCAGCTGCACGAGAATACACGAGTAAGATGAACGTAACAACCACGATTCTTGCGGCTTGCCACATTGGGAGCATTGTTATGGCCCAGTGATGAGCGGATATTTTATACATTTTTTGGCATCATTTTCATATAGTTTTTAGTATGTTTTGTTTAAGTTTTATTAAGTTTTCATAGGTTTTTGATGAGCGGATATTTTATACGCTTTTTGGGGGTAATTTCATGTAGATTTTAGTATGTTTTAATTAGTTTTTAATAGAATTTTATTAGTTTTCAAGCAAAAATCATATTTCTGGACTTTACTATGAGTTTGTGTATTTTTCTGTGATTTCAGGTATTTTCTGACTTAAATTGAGGGAGCTGAGCAAAAATGGAGACGTCCGACCTTTCTTTCTAGATGAGAGTGGGGAGCCTTCTTTTCCTTTTTGTTGGCAGGAGAATGTAGTGTCTGCTAAGTATACCTTTGAGAGTCTAGATGAGGTGGAGCAGGCTTTGGTGGGTGTGGTGAGCAGTTTATGGGGTCGGGCACCTCACTTGGACACGAAGAAAATGTTGGGAGATCCAAGCCTTCTCCGTTCCGAGTTAGGTAGTTCCCGACCTCTTCCGAGATTCATCTTTTTTAGTATTTTGGTTTTGCTTGTTTTTGGTGGAATTTCTATTGTGGTAATCCCTTTCTTTATTTCTTGCAGAGATGTCTTCTCAGGCGGATTCCATGAA
>NC_029778.3:41514221-41515791 GCF_000817695.3 Arachis duranensis
TCAAACTCTAAGTTTGGTGTTGGGAGGTTCCAACATTGCTCTAAGTATCTGTGAGGCTCCATGAGAGCTCTCTGTCAAGCTACTGACATTAAAGAAGCGCTTGTTGGGAGGCAACCCAATGTTATATTTTATCTATTCCCTTTTGTTATTTTATGTCTTTTGTAGGTTGATGATCATGAGAAGTCACAAAATCAATGAAAAAAGCAAAAATAGAATGAAAAACAGAAAGAAAAACAGCACACCCTGGAGGAGAGCTTACTGGCGTTTAAACGCCAGTGAGGCTAGCTGTTGGGTGTTTAACGCCCAGTCTGGCACCATTCTGGGCGTTTAACGCCAGAAAGGGACACCAGACTGGCGTTAAATGCCAGAAAAGGGCAAGAACTTGGCGTTAAACGCCAGAAATGGGTACCAGCCCGGTGTTTAATGCCAGAATTGGCTCAAAACGCAATTTTGCTTGCCATTTGGTGCAGGGATGACTTTTCCTTGACACCTCAGGATCTGTGGACCCCACAGGATCCCCACCTACCCCACCACTCTCTCTCTTCTTCACCATTTCACCAATCACCTCAACACCTCTTTCCCAAAAACCCTTCACCTATCAAATCCCATCTTTCTCTTCACCACTCACATCCATCCTTCATAAAACCCCACCTACCTCATCATTCAAATTCAAACCACTTTCCCACACTCACTTGACCGAACTATGAGCCCCCCACTCCTATATAAACCCATCTTCACTCCTTCATTTTTACACAACCAAACCACCACTTCTCCCCCTTTTTGGCCGAACACAAAGCCATTCCCTTCTTCTTCATTTCTTCTTCTTCTCCTAAGGTTTTGGGCTGCGTTCCTTTTGATGGGCCTTCTTTAGCTTTATTGTCCGAGGTCCGACCTCAGGCGTGGGCCTTGGGACTAGGTCGGACCTTTCATGGATTTTTCCGAGTTGGAGGAGCCCGGTCAGGGTATGAACAGTGCCCCTGCCCGAGTTCGTCCTTTTTGGGAGGTCGAGCTGGGCATAGTAGTTTTTCAAAATTCAAAAAATGGCCGTTCCTGCATTTATTGCATTTTACCGTTTCTCCTCGATTTCCGTTCGGGCTTTTGTGAAGGCATTATTTATTTGCCCCTTTCCTCCTTTTCTTCGTTTATTCTGTTCCCTTCCTGTTTTCTGAGTTTTCGCCATCTCCTTTTTTGAGCACCGCTTCCTTTTACTTTTGTTCTTCTTCCCCGAATCTTTCCGCGTGTCTTTCCAGGGTTTCCTCTGCGCCGCCGTTCCGTTCTCCTTGCTTCGGAGCTCATCGTCCTCGTTTCTTTCTTCCAGGTTTGTTCCCATCTCTTTTCTTGTGCACATATGCTTCTGTTTCTTTTGTGTGGCTCTTTGTTTGTTTCTTTTTCTCTATGCCTGGGTTGCCCCGAAAAGAGGCGCCGCCATTTGTTTGGACATGGGGGGGGACTCTTTTTGTTCTCTGGTATTTTGCTCCGGGTTGCTGTATTTTCTTCTAAAAGATCTTTGTTTCTGGCTTTGCTGAATGGGTTCTCGCTGTCTGCTTTTATGTGATTTTTGCTTGCTGTT
>NC_029778.3:41516316-41518085 GCF_000817695.3 Arachis duranensis
CTTTCTTTCTAGATGAGAGTGGGGAGCCTTCTTTTCCTCTTTGTTGGCAGGAGAATGTAGTGTCTGCTAAGTATACCTTTGAGAGTCTAGATGAGGTGGAGTAGGCTTTTGTGGGTGTGGTGAGCAGTTTATGGGGTCGGGCACCTCATTTGGACACGAAGAAAATGTTGGGAGATCCAAGCCTTCTCCGTTCCGAGTTAGGTAGTTCCCGACCTCTTCCGAGATTCATCTTTTTTAGTATTTTGGTTTTGCTTGTTTTTGGTGGAATTTCTGTTGTGGTAATCCCTTTCTTTATTTCTTGCAGAGATGTCTTCTCAGGCGGATTCCATGAAGTTTCTTCGTCGGATGAAGAAGTCGGTGGCTGCTCGAAATCTCGAGGCCGGGGGTGCTTCTGCCCGATCTTCTCCGCAGAAGACTACTGTGGGTGTTCAGACTCGGTTGAAGACTATTCCGACTCCCCAGTTCCGAGCTATAAGTCAGGATCCTCCGACCTCTGGGCCTGCTACCTCTTCTCCTCCTCCGTTCTCGGGTCCTCCTCCCAAGAAGCAGAAGACCTCTCAAGAGCTTGCCAGTTTCAACGATAAGGACTTTGATGCTCTTGGTTGGATTGAACAACATATTCTCCCTCAGACCTTTATTTCTACTGATGATGTGTCTATGGAGCATCATTTTCAGTATATGGCGCGGAGCTGTGTCCGGATGGCTAGTCTTCATGCCGCTATTGCCCGGGAGTTCAAGAAATCCCCCCTTGGGGCGACCAGCTCCCGACTTGAGAAGGCTCAGTCCGAGTTTGATAGGGTTAGTCAACTGAAGGCTGCCAGGATTACTGAGCTGGAGGCCTCCTTGGAGAAAGAGAAAACTAAAGCTACCGCGGCTGTGGCGGCAGCGAAGACATCTGAGGAGGTGGCGAAGGTGGCTACAGAGAATTATACCAAGCTATATGCTGAGCTTGTGGAGACGAAGGAGAAGTTGCAATCTGCTCGGGATGATTTTTACGAGCTAGAAGGTCATGTGGCCAAGGGTATGGATGCTATGTTTGAGAATTTGAAGGCTCAGGTCCGAGTTCTTGCTCCTGACCTAGATCTGAGCTTATTTAGTACGGATAACGTCGTTGTGGAGGGAAAGATTGTTCCTGCTCCTAATGAGGATGAGGTTCCGGTGTCCGACCCCCAAGTTCCGGTTGCGAACCCGACCTCACCCTTGGCCGGGGATGGCTCTGGTGTGGGGGTTTCAAACCGGGATGACGTTGCCGTCGATGCAGTCCCGATTTCTATGTTTCCTCCACAGCCTTCTGTTGATGTGGAGTCCGGAAAGGACCTTGATCCTCTATAACCTTTTATTTTTGGTGTTTTGCCCGACCTGTGGGCTCTTTTGTTTTTGGATGGTTTCTGTGAACGCTTTGGACACCTTTTTGCTTATTAGCTACTTGTAGTAACTTTTTTAGCTTATTTATGCGGTGTTTTTGTTCGCGTTTTGACTTTTTGTTCCGCTTTTATACTTTTTAGTTGTATAGCAACTTTTTAGTAAGCGTTTTCGAAATCTTTGTTTTCGTTTCTTCGCTTGTACTTTTTAGTTGTATAGCAACTTTCTAGTAAGCGTTTTCGAAATCTTTGTTTTCGCCGTTTTAAGGCTTCCTTCTTAGATCCGGGCTTTTTCTCGGACCTCGGGAGGGGCGGTCGAGTACTTCCCTTTGTTGGGTCCGACCTTGTCGTTGGTCGGCCTTTTAAGTTATTTTTGTAATCTCTTTTTATTTAGTTTTTTGAAACTTT
>NC_029778.3:41524088-41530562 GCF_000817695.3 Arachis duranensis
GGGTCAGGGACCCGAGCTTGATATGTGGAGTGGTTGGTGGTTGTACCTGCAATGACACTCCGATGCTTAAGTTAGCATGGGTTCAAGCAGATATGTGTAGAATGTGGAATGTATGCCATACCTGGGTGCTCCAGTGTATTTATAGTAGTTGGCCGTGATCTTCCCTGGATAAGATATTCTTATCTTATCTTATCTTTTGGGAGTTTTATCTCTATCTTTGTGGAACCGCCTTTCCTAGGCCTTTTCGGCCTTTAGGTTTTGGGCTGCGTTCCTTTTGATGGGCCTTCTTTAGCTTTATTGTCCGAGGTCCGACCTCAGGCGTGGGCCTTGGGGCGAGGTCGGACCTTTCATGGATTTTGCCGAGTTGGAGGAGCCCGGTCAGGGTATGAACACCTGCCATCCATGGTTATAGCTGCCACCTTGATTGTACCCTTGATTGGGGCGGTCATAGAAGTTATGAGTGGCTGCTACAGTGTGGTCTTCCGGTTGAAGTTGCAGACATTCATCAGTGTAATGACTGTAATCTGCACAGATTCCACATACTCTTTGTGGAACCAACTGCTGGTTGTGCTGTGGTGGAGAATGCTGAACTTGCTGAGCTTGTTGTTGACTTAGCTGCTTCTGCTTCAGCAAGTTAGTCATTTCACATAAGCTCTGAGCTATAACAACAGTCTCTTTGCTAGTGGATACCTCTGCAACAGCTCTTGACCGACTTTGTTTCTACCTGTGATTCCTAGTAGATTCAGCTAAGTCGCTGATCAATTGCCATGCTTCTTCTATAGTATTGTACTTTTTCATAGACCCATTGCTAGCACCTTCCAACGTGGTCCTATCTTGAGATTTCATGCCTGTGTAAAGTAGCCGAATAACACTATCTTGTCAATCATATGGTGTAGACATGCTTCTAGAAGATTATTGAAGCGTTCCAAGTATTCATAGAGAGTTTCAGATTCATCCTGAACGATCATGGACATGTCTTTCCTCAGTTTATCGGCAACTTCAGCTGGAAAGAATTTCTCCAAAAATTCCCTTCTAAGCGTATCCCAGTAGGAAACAGTCGTTCCGGGTTGAGTGTAGTACCACTCTCTTGCCTTTCCCTCAAGAGAGAATGGAAAGGCTTTTAACAGAATAGAGATTTCATCAGTGCCATCACGCTTAACAGTAGAATAGGCAGTCTGAAAATCCCTAAGGTGCTTGATAGGCTCTTGAGCAGGTAAGCCATGAAACTTGGGCGTCAAGTTGAGTAGTGAAGACTTTATTTCGAAACCCACAGCCACTGTTGGGTGGTGTGCCTGGAATGGTTGTAATGTAAAATCAGGGGCTCCTTCCTCCTGGATAGTGACTCTCCAGGGTGCTGCCATGTCGCCTGCACGTAAATCAACTGGATCAGTAGAGAGGGAGCTTTTTTCTTCCTTAAATGACGTTTCAGGTTTGTCCTCAGAGAGGACTCGCCAACGCCGAGCTTGCCTTATACGTGAAAGAGTTTTTTCAATCTCAGGGTCAAATACTGGCAAGCTTGGATCAGGAAGTGAACGCGTCATTTAACAAAAGAAACGTACAGCTCATAGTGACAAAATAAAAAGAAAAATCGCAATTAAATAAATGCCAATCAATAAATTAGCACACTGTTGCAACTCCCCGGCAACGGCGCCAAAAATTGACGTGGCAGAAATTGGCGAGTTAAGAATTTATTAATAGAAATACGTTGCAAGTACAGTCCTTAACCAGCCGAAAATCCGCTTATCAATTTAAAAGGGTTGTCACAATATTGAAATTAAAATACTGGGAGTATGAATCCCAGGTCGTCTCCCAACGAGTTGCAGAGAAATGTGCTATTTTATCAATCAGGTGTTTTCAAAAAATGGTTGAGTTGATAACAAGAAATTAAATTAGAGAATTTAATTAATCTTAAATAAAAGCCTTGACTGGGAGTAGATTAGTTGGAAGCCCTATTCTTGTTGAAGTACTCTCAAGATTAATTAATAATTGGAAGTTGCTCTGCTTAGTTATCCCTTACTAGGTAAAGGAAAGTCAAGCATGTTGGAAAGTTGTTTCTAGTCACAAGTCCTAGTCCTCTCTCTTGGGAAGGACTAGTGTCAATGATTAGAGGGTGATCCAACAAATAACCCAAAAAAAATTTCTTTCTTGAGTGATTCAACTCAAGGTTTCCTTTCAATCATCTCACAATCAAGTTATGGAACTACTCACTCATCATAATTATAAACTTCACAGAATCAATGGGGAAAATAAAAGAAGACATAATAAATAATAATGAAAGGGATTAATTGAAAATAAAAATAGCCTATATTAATAACTCATGCAACATAGTCTATATTAATAACTCATGAAAATAATCCAATGTCAACTCTAGGGAAATTAAGAATATGGAAGAATAAATGAAAAGTAAATAACAGACTATAGTAACTGGTACCGGAGGTAGACTCTTCTCAAAAGCTAAAGCCAAAACCTTCAAAATCCTAACTATGAATGTTCACGTCACGCGGCCGCATCATCAACGCGTTCGCGTGACTCGGCGTTTCTCGTACCACGCGTGCGCGTCGTCCACGCATTCGCGTCGTTCATGCAGCTTCCAATCCGCGCGGTTGCGTCAGGCACGCGAGCGCGTCACTGTTATTTCTTCTATCTCGTTCGGTCGCGTCAGCCATGCGACCGCGTGACTTCTATCTTGTATTCCTTCCATTTTTGCATGCTTCCTTTCCAATCTCCAACTCATTCATGCCCTAAAAATCTTGAAACACTTAACATACAGATCACGGCATCGAATGGAATAAAGGAGAATTAAAATATCTAATTGAAAGTCTTTAGGAAGTAAGTTTTCAATCATGTAATAATTTTAGGAAGGAAATATAAATGCATGCTAATTATATGAATAAGTGGGTAAAGATCATGATAAAACCACACAATTAAACACATTATAAACCATAAAATAGTGGTTTATCAAGTTGTCATAGAAAAGAATCCATCAAGGAGGAATACAATTTCATACTTAAAGACCTAGATCAAGCAATAAATCGATTACCTTTCCGACGTTCGGACATTCAAGGAACTCCCATGGCTTCATATGGAGAATCTACTGAAGAACGTGGCAGGAAGGAGAAGTTAGACACTATGGTGGACAGTGAGCAACACGATTTGGTATTGGAACAATCGGAAAAAGCTACGCCTGCCATTGAAGAGGAAGTAGTGGTTGAAGACTTAGGAGATGCGGAACCTCCATGGGAAATTAAAGTCACAGAGCCCCCTTCTAAGGAGTTTGAATTTAATGTTGAGGAGGGTGTACAACCTCCAAAGCACATCATGGTTGAAGAATTTGAAGGGGATGATCAAGAGATGGATTCAATCATTAATGAATTCTTATCTACATTTGAATCCTCTCCCATTGGACTTGACATGGAGGTTAAAGAAGAAGAAGCACAACCTCCCATGCCCTTGGTGCACAATGAAGAAGAAATTGAGTCAGAAGAAAGCTACCAAGAGGAAGAGGTTGAAATTGAAAAAGCTTGCAAAGAGGTGGAAGATGTCAAAGAAGAGCACAAGGGAGTGGAGCTTGCACATTCATTAGAAACACCTCCCCCTAAGTTGCCATCATCCTTCACAACATTCAAGTGGGTAAAATTCATATCCCTTAACTTTCTAATTCCACTTGAATATGGGCTACTGGAGACGGATAGTCAACTTAGAGCTCTTTGTGGCATTAAGAGTAAGAGAAAGATGGTCAGTGGTAAGAATTGTCCTGCAAGGTTCATTATGGTTGGAAGCTTTAAGTTTAAACACAAAGGTTGGTGTAGAGCTCCACTGAATGGGTCTAGGAAGATGTTTGGGTGCTTACGTGAGAATTCTAAAGCTGAACCACCCGGATAGAATCATGATAATCAACTTGAAGATGGGTGTAGAAACAAGATTTGGGATCTAGGAATATATGAGGATCCACTTTGGGAGCTCAAAGCTTGTGGAGAACTTCATCAACGCTTAGTGAATTTATTTGGAGATGTTGAAGCTTATTGGAAGTCCAAGCATTGGTGGAAGTTTCAAGATGAGTTCAAGCACAAGTCGCCATGACAAGAAGCTCACCAAATGTCCAACTTAAGGACTATAACTAAAAGTGCTAGGTGGGAGACAACCCACCATGGTATGATCGTTCCTCTTCCATTTTAATCTGTTTTTGAATTTTGATTGAACCTGAAATTTTTGCATGACATTCATTACATGCATTCTGCATAATGCATAAAAAAAGGGGGCACGCGACGCAGCAGCGTCGCCGACGCGTTCGCGTCATTTGTGCCTTAGGAAGAAACGAAATTGAACAGAGAGTCATGCGAAAGCGTGGCTGGAGGCGTGCCTTTGGCACAAATTGGTCCACGCGACCGCGTCACTCACGCGTCTGCGTCATGTGGGAAAAATGCCTCCCACGCGTCCGCGCCACCCACGCGAATGCGTACCCTGTAAAATCGATGTCAAAAGGTGTATGGCCGAAAGTTGAGCTAGAATTGGGCTGGACTCGTGCTAGCAGCACAAGCCCTACCATGCGAACGCGTGCCCCACGCATCTGCGTCATTTTTCAAAATAGGCCATCCACGCGATTGCGTGACCCAAAGTTTTGGCAAAATAAGTTTTTCACCAGAGAGTTGCGTGGCTGCAAGGCAGCACTTGCGCTGAAGGCACGAATCACTTCATGCGAACGCGTGACCCACGCGTTCGCGTCACTTCATCGAAGCGCTATCCACGCGACCGCGTGCCCCACACGCTCGCGTCGCCTGCGCCGCACAGCTTATCCAAATCAGCCAAATATTTTATCTTTTCTTCCCCAAATATAAATCTTTTCTTTCACTTCTTATTTCTTTCTTCCTTCCTTTCTTTTTCTTTATTTTTCTTTTATTTGGTGTTGGAAATTTATTTGGGTCATTATTTTCCATATTTTTCTTGTGAATTATTAAGGAATTATTTGACAATTATATATTACTTTTTATAGGGTTGCTTGCATGTTCCAAATTCATTCTTCCCTTATCATGTTAAACATGCATACTAAGTGTTTGTGAAAAAACCCGTATGGAATTATGCATTCTTCATTATTCTATCCTTCTACCCTAATGCCTGTTTTTCACAAAACCTTTTCCAATATTTTATTAATTAAATATGATTGTGAATACAAATGTTATTGTTAGTTTCTCACGACTAATAATACATTAAGGCTTTTAATGCTGATTTACGCTACTCATGCCTTTGCCAGCATGCGAATAAATATCTTGCATTTAATTGCCTCAATTTATCATGCTATGTTTCCATTGTTGTCCTAATTTCATGGAGTCGCGACCATGTGTTAACGACATTCTTCTTTACTTTGGCATGATTATCACTCATAATGCCCTCCTCTCTGCTCTATCCCTTTGACTTCATGTCCCTTTCTCTTTTCCCTTTTCAGGATGGCCACCAGGAAGGGTAAAGAGAAATACTCTACTAAGGGCACCAGCTGAGGAACCACAACCCCTGCCCACCTGTACAGCTTTGCATGCACCGAGGACGGTGCACTCTTTAAGTGTGGAGAGGTCGATACCGATCTCCGTGGGTTAGTACCTTCCTGTCTCAACACCAACGTTTAAATTAGTTGTTGCATTTGTATGTTTGTTTGATTTTGTGCATATATTACCATTACTTGGTTGAAGTAATATTTTCTTTTTCAAGAAACTTTTTATAGTATTTCACTAATTTAAATTAAAAACTTTTTGAAAAACTTGTTTGAAGAAATATTATTTTGGAACATGATTTAGAGCTCGAACACACAAAACTAGTGAGATTTTGAGCCTACTTGATTGGTCGCATTTTACCAACCAATATTTTATGTTTGGTGTGTGTTTTTCTCTCTAAAATTGTGATCTTTGTCTTGCTTAATTCTATATTTCCATTATTTGATGTATGCATGCACTTATATGTTGAGGCCTTGTTTCACTGAACTTACATACCCATATGGCCTTACCTTTTATTATCCTTTGCAAACCAATGTTGAGCCTATTACTTGAGGGTGGGTTTGGGTGGGAAAGTGGTTTGAATTTGAATGGTGAGGTAGGTGGGGTTTTATGAAGGATGGATGTGAGTGGTGAAGAGAAAGATGGGATTTGATAGGTGAAGGGTTTTTGGGGAAGAGGTGTTGAGGTGATTGGTGAATGGGTGAAGAAGAGAGAGAGAGTGGTAGGGTAGGTGGGGATCCTGTGGGGTCCACAGATCCTGAGGTGTCAAGGAAAAGTCATCCCTGCACCAAATGGCAAACAAAATCACGTTTTTAGCCATTTCTGGCGTTAAACGCCGGGCTGGTGCCCATTTCTGGCGTTTAATGCCAGCTTCTTGCCCCTTTCTGGCGTTTAACGCCAGTCTGGTGCCCCTTTCTGGCGTTAAACGCCCAGAATGGTGCCAGACTGGGCGTTAAACGCCCAACAGCTAACCTCACTGGCGTTTAAACGC
>NC_029778.3:41531225-41532038 GCF_000817695.3 Arachis duranensis
TTGTTTTTGCTTTTTTTATTGATTTTGTGACTTCTCATGATCATCAACCTACAAAAAAGATAAAATAACAAAAGAAAAATAGATAAAAATATAACATTGGGTTGCCTCCCAACAAGCGCTTCTTTAATGTCAGTAGCTTGACAGAGGACTCTCATGGAGCCTCACAGATACTCAGAGCAATGTTGGAACCTCCCAACACCAAACTTAGAGTTTGAATGTGGGTGGAGGCCAGTGGACGCCCAGTGAGGCCTTCCTCAGTGGCGTTCACTGCCTCTTCTTCCACCCAAAATTCGGCCATGTTGATGACCTTGCACTCTCCTTTTAGATTTTCTTCTGTATTGCTTGAAAGAGTACTAGGAGGGAGTTCAGTAATTTTCTTGCTCAGCTGACCCACTTGTCCTTCCAAATTTCTAATGGAGGACCTTGTTTGATGACAGAGGGATATCCCTGGGCCTTAAACACCAAGGATTCTTCATTCATTTGAATGATCAATTCTCCTCTATCAACATCAATCACAGCCTTTGCTGTGGCCAGGAAGGGTCTGCCAAAGATGATGGATTCATCCATGCACTTCCTAGTCTCTAGGACTATGAAATCAGTAGGGATGTAATGATCTTCAACTTTAACCAGAACATCATCTACAAGTCCATGGGCTTGTTTTCTTGAATTGTCTGCCATCTCTAGTGAGATTTTTGCAGCTTGCACCTCAGAGATCCCTAACTTCTCCATTACAGAGAGAGGCATGAGGTTTACACTTGACCCTAAGTCACACAAGGCCTTCTTGAAGGTCATGGTGCCTATGGTACAAGGTAT
>NC_029778.3:41533010-41533740 GCF_000817695.3 Arachis duranensis
AGATGGAGTTCGAATTTTGCATTAAGGAATAGTGTTAGTCCATAAATAGAAGGATGTGAGAAGAAGGGAAGCAATTTTCGAAAATTAAGTAAAAGATTTTGAAAACATTTTGAAAAACACTAGTTGATTTTCGAAAATGAAAGTGGAGAAGAAATCAAGTGATTTTTGAAAAGATTTTGAAATTTGAAATAAAAAAGATTTGATTGAAAATTATTTTGAAAAAGATGTGGTTAAGAAAATATGATTGGTTTTAAAAATATGTGATTGAGAAGATATGATTTGAAAAACATTTTAAAAAGATTTGATTTTGAAAATTAAAAACTTGGCTAACAAGAAAAGATATGATTCAAACATTTAACCTTTCTCAACAGAAAAGGTAACATACTTGAGATGTTGAATCAAATCATTAATTGATAGCAAGTATCTTTGAAAATAGAAAGAAATTGAATTTGAAAAAGATTTGATTGAAAAGATATAGAGGGCTGGTGCGCGAAATTGTGGACAATAATTTTCACAACTCTCATAATCCCCGGTCATGAACCCCAAAAACTTGGTAGCTCAGTACCATGGCATTACACAACTTCGCACAACTAACCAACAAGTGCACTGGGTCGTCCAAGTAATAAACCTTACGCGAGTAAGGGTCGATCCCACGGAGATTGTTAGTATGAAGCAAGCTATGGTTATCTTGTAAATCTTAGTCAGGCAAACTCAAATGGATATGGTGATG
>NC_029778.3:41533870-41534182 GCF_000817695.3 Arachis duranensis
TTCCTACTGTCTTCATCCAATCCTTCTTACTCCTTTCCATGGCAAGCTTATGTAGGGTTTCACCGTTGTCAGTGGCTACCTCCCATGCTCTCAGTGATTACGTCGCCTATGCTCTGTCACAGCATGGATAATCATCTGTCGGTTCTCGGTCAGGCCGGAATAGAATCCATCGATTCTTTTGCGTCTGTCACTAACGCCCCGCCTGCTAGGAGTTTGAAGCACGTCACAGTCATTCAATCATTGAATCCTACTCAGAATACCACAGACAAGGTTAGACCTTCCGGATTCTCTTGAATGCCGCCATCAGTTCTA
>NC_029778.3:41534565-41541035 GCF_000817695.3 Arachis duranensis
AGAATCCAACAGCATCAGCAGTCCTTTGTCAGCCTTTTATCAGAGTTTTGCTCAGGTCCCTCAATTTCAGCCAGAAAATACCTGAAACCACAGAAAAACACACAAACTCATAGTAAAGTCCAGAAAAGTGAATTTTAACTAAAAACTAATAAAAATATACTAAAAACTAACTAGATCATACTAAAAACATACTAAAAACAATGCCAAAAAGCGTACAAATTGTCCGCTCATCACTTTCCATATTCTTGGTTCTGGTTGATTAATTGGTAACTCTTGAGTTATCAAACTCATCGTGATTGATAATTGTTATTCTTGCTGATTAATTTAGATTCCTATAACTCTAGTCTTTCCTTAAGGAGTTGACTAGGACTTTAGGTGTTAAATTGATTTGTCCACTTAACTTACCTTCATAGTTAGAGGTTGACTTAGTGATAGCAGAAATATAATTCTCATCACCATTGATAAGGATAACTAGGATAGGACTTCCAGTTATCATACCTTGCCAAGAGTTTTATTAGTTATTAATTTATTAATTCCTGCAATTTATTTCTCTTGCTCAAAACCTTTTCAAAACCCAAAAACACTATTTTACATAACCAATAATAATTCATACTTCCCTGCAACTCCTTGAGAAGATGACCTGAGGTTTGAATACTTCGGTTTATAAATTTTATTGGGTTTGTTACTTGTGACAACCAAACGTTTGTAAGAAAGGTTGATTGCTTGGTTTAGAAACCATACTTGCAACGAAAATTTATTATAACTTCTAAATCATCAATCTTCTGTTCTTCAGTGAGATCTAGACTTATTTTTCTAGTCTCTTGACCCCTGAGATCTGCATTTTCATTTTAGTTCATCTGTTGAATGCTTCTTCAAGCTAATTTACTTTTCTGTTTGAGATCTATTTCAATTCAAGTCATCCTTTACTCTTCTGCTTGTTGCAATTTACTTTTCCTTGTTTAAATTCTACAATCCCAGCTCCCTGAGCCCTTTATCATTCAAGAAATTTACATTTCTTGCACTCTAGGTTTCTGTAATTTACATTTCTTGCACTCTAAGTTTCTGTAATTTACTTTACTTGTTCTTTAAAATTCAGCACTTTTACTTTCTGTTCTCTTTAATTTACTGCAATTCTTCCCTCTCCCTTTACATTTCATGCAATTTAGCTTCTGTCAGATACAAATCACTCAAATCAACTCTTGTTTGCTTGACTAAATCAACCACTAAACTAAAATTGCTTAATCCTTCAATCCCTGTGGGATCGACCTCACTCATGTGAGTTATTACTACTTGATGCGACCCGGTACACTTGCCGGTGAGTTTTGTGTTGGATCGTCTTCCACACCATCAAGTTTTTGGCGCTGTTGTTGGGGATTGATTAGATTGACAGTGATTAAGTGAGGTGGTGATCTAGATTAAGCATTTTTTTAATTTTCTTTTGACTAACACATTAACTATTTGAATTTTTTCCTAAGCTAACCAAAACTTCACTCTAGCAATAGATTGAAGTACTAATGGTTTTCTGGTTTTGTGTGTTTCTTATGTTTTATTTGTATGTCAGGTACAAGGAGAGCTATCCCTACTTTCTCTGAAACTGACAAAAGAACCCTTCAGAGGTTAAGAAGGGAAGAAAGAGGGAAAGGCATTGTTGGAAAAGAGGATTCAGAAGAAGAATTCCAAGAGATGGATGAACACTCAACAAATCCAACAAATCCACCAGTAGGAGTGGACAACAACAATGGTCAACCACCAAGGAGAGTATTGGCCTCTTATACATTTGCAAATCCTAGACATTGTGGGAGTAGCATCCTTACCCCAAATGTCAATGCAAATAACTTTGAATTGAAGCCACAACTCGTCACATTGGTCCAAAATAACTGCTCTTTTGGAGGAGGGCCACTTGAAGATCCAAACCAACACTTATCCACTTTTCTGAGGATTTGTGACACTGTCAAATCTAATGGTGTGCATCCTGAAATCTATAAGCTATTGCTATTTCCATTCTCCCTTAGAGATAAAGCTACTCAATGGCTAGAGACATCTCCAAGAGAGAGCATCAACACTTGGAAAGATCTAGTGAGCAAGTTTCTTGCCAAATTTTACCCACCTCAGAGGATTATTAGATTAAAGACTGAAGTGCAAACATTCACACAATTGGATGCTGAATCTCTATATGAGGCATGGGAGAGATACAAGGCTTTGCTAAGGAAATGCCCACCGGACATGTTCACTGAATGGGACAAGCTTCAAAACTTCTATGAAGGACTCACTTTGAAGGCTCAAGAAGCACCGGATCACTCAGCTGGAGGCTCTTTACAACTCATGAAGATTACAGAGGAGGCCCAAAATCTCATTGATATGGTGGTGAACAATCAATATTTCTTTGCTTACCAAAGGCAATGCCAGCCATCACAGAGAAAGGGAGTGCTAGAGTTGGAAGGAGTGGATACAATCTTGGCTCAACACAAAGTGATGCAGCAGCAAATTCAGCAACAATTTGAACAAATGGCTAAGAGGATTGATAGCTTACAAGTTGCATCAGTGAATGCCACAAGTCAACCATCAACCCCTTGGGGGTAGAATGAAGAGAGTCAAGAGGATCAATAGCAAGAACAAATTCAATATGTGCACAATCAAGGTTCTGGATCAAGTGAAGTTTATGGTGACACTTATAACCCATTCTGGAAGAACCACCCAAACCTTAGATGGGGAGATAGCCACAACTAGAACCAACAACCATGGCAAAGAAATTCAAACCAAAACTACCCAAGAAATAACCAGCAGAACACTAACCAAAACTCCTACAGAAAACCCCAAAATAATTACCCCACCTCCAACCATCATCCATCCAATAACTAAGCCACCAATCAAAACACTTACCATCAACCTTCAACATCTCACAACCAACCAATCTCACAAGACTCTCAGAGGATCACCAACTTGGAGCTCATGATGGAGAAAATGATGAAAAACCAAGAGCTTACAACCAAAAATTAAGAAGCTTCCATGAAAAATATAGAAAGGAAGATTGGATAGCTTTCCAAGTAAATTGCTATTGAGAGACCATCAAGCTTATTACCAAGTGACACCATTCGTAATCCTAAAGAGGAGTGCAAAGCTATACAGCTAAGAAGTGAAAAGACATTGGTGGACAACAAAGAAGCAACCAAGAGAGCTATGGGCAGTAACAAAGAGCCAACAGAGAAAGAGGAAGCCAACAAGGATGTGACAATAGGCAATCAGGCTCAAGAAAAGGAAGACCAACCACAAATCTCAAGAAAAGGGAAGGAAGCAATAGAAGAACCAACCAAGGATCACAGGCAGGGAGTGAACTTCACACCTCTATTGCCATATCCCCAAAGGTTCAACAAAGAGACAAAAGACCAACACTTCCCTAAATTCCTTGAAGTCTTCAAGAAGTTGGAGATCAACATCCCCTTGGCTGAGGCATTAGAGCAGATGCCTCTATATGCAAAATTCTTGAAAGAACTCATCAACAAAAAGAAGAGTTGGCAAGAGAAGGAAACAATGCTTCTCATTGAAGAATGTAGTGCTATGATTCAAGGGAGAATCCCACCAAAGCTCAAAGATCCAGGGAGTTTTGTAGTTTCATGTACCATAGGCAAGATGACCTTAGATAAAGCACTCTGTGACCTTGGTGCTAGTATCAACTTAATGCCCCTCTCCATGATGAGGAAGCTTATAATAGAGGAACTAAAACCCACCAGGATGTCATTGGTAATGGCTGATAGATCAATCAAGACACCCAATGAAATTATGAAAAATCTCTTAGTAAAGGTGGGGGAGTTTATCTTTCCTACGGATTTTGTGATTTTGGATACAGAAGAAGAAGAAAACAATTCAATCATCTTGGGAAGGCCATTTCTAGCCACAGCCAGAGCCATTATTGATGTAGAGAAGGGAGAGATGATCTTCAGGGTGCACAATGAGCAAATGGTTATTAATGTCTTTAAATCAATGCAACATCCCCCTGAACAAGAGAACTACATGAAGGTGGATATGATAGAAAGCCTGGTAGAGAAAATGTTAGAGGCCACCTGTCAAGAGCAACATGAAGAAGAAGTGGAGGAGGAACAAGAAGAGGAAGTGGTAGAAATCTCCATTGAAGATAAGGAGAAGGAGAAGTCAAAACAGGAGTTGAAGCTCCTTTCCCCTCACCTCAAATACGTGTTCCTTGGAGAAGAAGAGACCCTGCCAGTGATCATTAACTCGTCATTGAATATGGAAAAAGAAACAAGGTTTATTGAAGTGTTGAAACCTCACAAAATAGCCTTGGGCTGGACAATTGAAGATATCAAAGGCATTAGCCCAGCCATTTGTATGCACAAAATTCTGTTAGAAGAAGAATCAAAGCCTGTAGTTCAACCCCAAAAAAGGCTCAACCCAGCCATGAAGGAGGTAGTTCAAAAAGAAGTCATGAAGCTATGGAATGATGGGATAATCTTTCCAATCTCTGACAGCTCATGGGTGAGCCCGGTTCAAGTTATACCAAAAAAAGGAGGAATGACAGTCATCACCAATGAGAAGAATGAGTTGATCCCCACTAGGACAGTGATTGGATGGAGGATGTGCATAGATTATAGAAGATTAAATGATGCTACAAGGAAAGATCACTTTCCTCTCCCATTCATTGATTAGATGCTGGAAAGATTGGCCGGCCATGCCTATTATTGCTTCTTGGATGGGTATTCTGGATACAATTAAATAGTGGTGGATCCTAAGGACCAAGAAAAGACTTCCTTCATATGTCCATTTGGAGTTTTCACCTACAGGAGGATGCCCTTTAGGCTATGCAATGCCTCAGCTATCTTTCAAAGGTGTATGCTTTCTATTTTCTCTGATATGGTGGAAAAATTTTTAGAAGTCTTCATGGATGATTTTTCTGTCTTTGGCAATTCATTTAACACTTGTCTGCATCATTTAACTCTTGTTTTGAAAAGATGTCAAGAAACTAACCTAGTATTAAATTAGGAGAAATTCCATTTTATGGTTCCTAAAGGGATAGTTCTTGGGCATAAAGTGTCATGCAAAGGTATAGAAGTTGATAAAGCTAAAATAGAAGTTATTGAAAAACTTCCTATACCTGTTAATGTGAAAGTAGTAAGGAGCTTTCTTGGGCATGCTGGCTTTTACAGGAGGTTCATCAAAGATTTTTCAAAAATAGCAAAACCATTGAGCAATTTGCTAATGCTTGATAGCCCTTTCATCTTTGATAACAACTGCAAACATGCCTTTGAAACCTTAAAGAGAAAACTCATTACAGCACCAATTATCACACCCCCTGATTGGAAACTACCTTTTGAACTTATGTGTGATGCAAGTGACCTTGCTATTGGTGCTGTGTTGGGGCAAAAGAAAGACAAGCTGCACCATGTCATATATTATGCCAGCAAAGTGTTAAATGAAACATAGAAAAATTATACCACCACTGAGAAAGAGCTTTTGGCAATTGTATATGCATTTGATAAGTTTAGACAATACTTGACTGGTTCAAAGGTTATAGTATATACTGACCATGCAGCTGGTGGACGAAATTGTGATCACATCAATGTAGTATTCTTTGTTGTTGTATGGAATCATTATTATGGCACTTATGTATGGACACAACTCCGTTCAACTAACCAGCAAGTGTACTGGGTCGTCCAAGTAATACCTTACATGAGTAAGGGTCGATCCCACAGAGATTGTTGGTATGAAGCAAGCTATGGTCACCTTGTAAATCTCAGTTAGGTGGATTTAACCAATTGATTATGGATTTTCTTAAATAAATAATAAATAGAAAATAAAAAGGATAGAAATACTTATGTAAATCAATAGTGAGAATTTCAGATAGGCGTATGGAGATGCTGTGCTCCTCTCCTTATCTCTATTTTCTTATTACATTCATCCAATCCTTCCTACTCCTTTCCATGGCAAGCTGCTCGTCACAGTCATTCAATCCCAGAATCCTACTCGGAATACCATAGACAAGGATTAGACTTTCCGGATCCTCATGAATGCCGCCATCTATCTAGCTTATACCACGAAGATTCTGTTGGAGAATCTAAGAGATATGCGCCCGGCCTAGAGTAGAACGAAAGTGGTTGTCAGTCACACGCGTTCATAGGTGAGAATGATGATGAGTGTCACGGATCATCACATTCATCAAATTTAAGTGCAACGTATATCTTGGAATAAGAATAAAAGAGAATTGAATAGAAAGTAATAGTAATTGTATTGAAACTTGAGGTACAGCAGAGCTCCACACCCTTAATCTATGGTGTGCAAAAACTCCACTGTTGAAAATACATAAGTAAGAGGTTCAGGCATGGCCGAATGGCCAGCCCCCCATGGTCTAAGGACTAGGCGTCCAGAGATGATCAAATACACTAGTAAAAAGTCCTATTTATAATAAACTAGCTACTAGGGTTTACATGAGTAAGTAATTGATGCATAAATCCACTTCCGGG
>NC_029778.3:41541242-41558440 GCF_000817695.3 Arachis duranensis
TTATGTCGTCAATTTCCGAATAAAGTATGGACTATTATATATTTCTGGAAATCTCTGGATGTCTACTTTCCAACGCCATTGAGAGCGCGCCATTTGGAGTTCTGTAGCTCCAGAAAATCCATTTCGAGTGCAGGGAGGTCAGATTCCAACAGAATCAGCAGTCCTTTTTGTCAGCCTTTTTCAGAGTTTTGCTCAAGTCCCTCAATTTCAGCCAGAAATTACCTGAAATCACAGAAAAACACACAAACTCATAGTAAAGTCCAGAAATGTGAATTTAACATAAAAACTAATGAAAATATCCCTAAAAGTAGCTTGAACTTACTAAAAACTACCTAAAAACAATGCCAAAAAGCGTATAAATTATCCGCTCATCAGCAGCTCTCAAGTATTTAATGTCCAAACAGGATTCAAAACCAAGAGTTCGACATTGAAGTAAGAGATAGAAAGGGGAGTGAGAATCAAGTAGCAGATCATTTATCAAGAGTGCCACAAGAAGCCAATCAGGATAGACCACAGCAAGTGAATGAGAATTTCCCTAATGAGCACTTTTTTCAAGTTCAGCAAGTGATAAGGAAAAAAACAAAAAGATAGATAAATGGGGTTTTTTCCTACTAGACCTCTAAGAAACCTGTTCTTAGCAACCTAGGTCACTGGAAGGGTTTTCCCTACTAGACCTTCAAAGAACCTGTCCTTGACAACCTAGATCAGAGGGATGAAAATTGAATCACTCAATTTTCTCCATGCAACAAGCGAAGCAAATCACTCACCTCACTTAATCACACAATAAAAACATGCATAAAGCACTAAGAAAATTTTATTCATCAAAAGTTATTCCCAAATGGTCTCACCAGAGGTGTTTAAATAGGCTCCTAACAAACTAACTAAAAGATAAGATAACTAATTTAAATCAGATTTGATCTTATTGGATTAGATCATATTTGATTTAAATTTTAAAAACCTAAAGATATGATAACTAATTTAAATCAGATTTGATCTTTAATTGATTAGATCAGATTTGATTTAAATTTAAGATTCCTAAAAATACTACTAAGCAAATCAGAAGTAAATTAAATCTTCCAACAAACTCTTACCAAGAATCGAACCTTGGAACCTCAAGGGGCAAGCAAAACTCTTGTCAAGAGCTTAGAGCTCTTGCAAAGAGCTTTACTTCCTTGTCACAAGGAGAAAATGTGCGCAACAATTTGGAAGGGAGGCACAAAGCTCGGCTGTCACAAGCACGCGAGCTTTACCCTAGGAGCATCCCATGGGCCAAAAATTCATCAAAAATCTAATTTAATTAATTTTTTCACCAAATTTTAGAGCCCACCCAAATTCTTAGATCCAAATTAGGAAGTGTATAAATAAGTGTTAGTTAGATGTAGAGAGGACTTTTTACTTTATTTTTTTCTTTTGATCATTTTTTAGACTTTTTGAATTTGGAGTTTACTCTTGTTTTGAATTTTCATTTTCTTTGAACTTGAGCTTTGAATTGGGAAGTAGAATTGAGTTCTCTTCCTCTGGGTTTTCTTATTTTCTTTTTCTGCACACTTGCTTGAGTCTTGGGTGTGAAGAATTGAGGAAATTCTGTCTCAATCTCACTTAGAGATCTCTTTGTTCACTTTACTGCATAATTCAAGGATTTGTGTTATTCTTTACTGATTTTCATCTTCAATTCTCTTTAAATCATCTTCTAAATTGAATCAAGGAAGGTAGTGAGATCTAGACTTAGTTTTCTAGTCTCTTGACCCATGAGATCTGCATTTTCATTTTAGTTCATCTGCTGAATGCTTCTTCAAGCTAATTTACTTTTCTGTTTGAGATCTATTTCAATTAAAGTCATCCTTTACTCTTCTGCTTGTTGCAATTTACTTTTCCTTGTTTAAATTTTGCAATCCCAGCTCCTTGATCCCTTTATCGTTCAAGCAATTTACATTTCTTGCACTCTAAGTTTCTGCAATTTACATTTCTTGCACTCTAAGTTTCTGTGATTTACTTTACTTGTTCTTTAAGGTTCAGCACTTTTACTTTCTGTTCTCTTTAATTTACTGCAATTCTTCCCTCTCCCTTTACATTTCATGCAGTTTAGCTTCTGTCAGATACAAATCACTCAAATCAACTCTTGTTTGCTTGACTAAATCAACCACTAAACTAAATTTGCTCAATCTTCAATCCCTGTGGGATCGACCTCACTCATGTGAGTTATTACTACTTGATGCGACCCGGTACACTTGCCGGGGAGTTCTGTGTTGGATCATCTTCCACACCATCAATGATCGTTCCATTTTCAATTTTATTTCGTTTTGTTTTTTTTTAGTTTTCTTTTATTTTATTTTATTGAACTTGGAATTATTCATAGCATCCACATTAGCATTGCATTTTGCATCCTGCATATATAAAAAAAACCCATGCGAGCGCGCAGGCCACGTATGGGTGTCGAATGGTAATCGGTGTAAAGATCCAACACCCAGAAAGTTGAGCTGGAATGGTGCGGCTGGTGTGCATTAGGCACAAATTGGGCCACGCATTCGCGTCAATGACGGGAACGGATCACTTTCACTTCACACACACCACGCGAAAGCATGGGCGACGCGTATGCGTCGCGTAAACATTATTGCCCCCCCAAATGAACAAAGAGAGTTGCGCCGAAACGACGCTGGAATTGTGCGTTTAGCACAATTCCAATCGATGCATTCACCTGTTTCACGCGGACGCGTCACTTCACTCAGGCGATCGCGTTAATGATGCGTTCGCGACATTCCCTTTCTACCTCAATCACGCGATTGCGTGCACCACGCGTTCGCGTGGATTTGAATCCTCTAAACCCAACCTACATGAAACCCTAACTCAATTTGCGTCACTTCCCCACCCGAACCCCCCTCTGCACTCTCTCTTCTCCTCCCCCTGATGACAAGTCATCTTAGCCTAGTTTCACTAGCCTTTTTCTTTGTTTTCACTAGGTTTTATGCACTTTCTTGCATTCTAAGTAAGTAATTTGGAATGAAAATGCATGACTTCTTTAAATCAAACAACCACCATTTAATTGATGCTAAATCATGAGGTTTGGGCTAAAATTAATTGATTTTTAATGATTTATAAACCTTGTGAATTTGGTGATACTTTGATTGGTTGTTTTGATTAATTGTAGGTGAAGAAAAGAAGAAAACAAGAAAGCATGGCTTAAGAAGTGTGGTTGAAGGAAAAGAAAAGTGTGGCAAAGAACATAAGGAAGCGTGGCACATGAAAGGAGGGAAGCCAGAATGCTCTCCCCAAGAGCTCAGTGCTCTCCAAAGGAGCACAACAATAAACCAAGGAAGCAATGTCTCAATGCTTTGCTCACCTTGTGAGCTGAGCACAATTTGAAGCCAAGAAACAAGGAAAGGAAAAACAATGCTCAGCTCACCAAGGGAGCATTATCGGGCATTCATCAAAAGAAATTCAAGGAAATTATTTGCCAAATGCCTTCTCCAAGAGTCGAACCAAGAACCAAGGGAGAGTGGGGAAGCGCTACTCACAAGGAAAATAAGCTAAGAATTGGCCAAATGCATCATCCAAGGTTCGAACTCAACACCTTGAGGAAGCAAGGAGCAAGAAGCTACAAGGAAACCAAGAAAATACCACCAGCGCATGCTTCCCTCAAGTTTCAAACCAAGGACCTCACTTGGAAGCTCCAATGCTCAGCTCAATTGGAGAGCTGAGCGCTACTCCTTGGTGCATCACACAAGAGCTTGACACGGGCCAAAGGAAATGAGCACGCAACAATTTGACATGGCCAGGGAACAAGACGCGCACAAGGCATGCATGCAAGGCCCCAATGCTCAGCTCACCTTGTGAGCAGAGCATTCCCCTGGTGCCTTCACCAACATTGCACGCTACAAAGGATCCCCATACAAAGCCTTAATGCTCAGCTCCCCACTTGAGCTGAGCATCCTCTTGGAAGCAAATTCTCTATGGGCTAAAAATTGAATTAAAAATCCAACTTAATTCATTTCTTCACCAATTCAAAAGCCCATCCAAATTCCAAAATCCAAGAATAGAAAGTAACTTGGCGTTGAACGCCAAGTACATGCTGCTGTCTAGAGTTAAACACCAGAAAAACGTCATGATCCGGAGTTGAACGCCCAAAAGGCGTTGTAACTTGGAGTTTAACTCCAAGAAAAGCCTCAGCTCGTGGATAGATCAAGCTCAGCCCAAGCATACATCAAGTGGGCCCCGGAAGTGGATTTATGCATCAAATACATACTCATGTAAACCCTAGTAGCTAGTCTAGTATAAATAGGATAAGTTACTATTGTATTAGACATCTTTGGTCTCAGTTTTGTTTTATTCTTCATCTTAGGAGGCTATTGATCACATTCAGGGGGCTGGCCATTCGGCCATGCCTGAACCTTTCACTTATGTATTTTCAACAGTGGAGTTTCTGCACACCATAGATTAAGGGTGTGGAGCTCTGCTGTACCTCAAGTTTCAATACAATTATTATTACTTTCTATTCAATTCTCTTTTATTCTTATTCCAAGATATACGTTATACTTAACTTTGATGAATGTGATGATCCGTGACACTCATATCATGAGGATCCGAAAAGTCTAAACCTTGTCTATGGTATTCCGAGTAGGATTCTGGGATTGAATGACTGTGACGAGCTTCAAACTCCTGAAGGCTGGGCGTGATGACAAGTGCAAAAGAATCAAGGGATTATATTCCAACCTGATTGAGAACCGACAGATGATTAGCCATGCTGTGACAGAGCATAGGAACGTTTTCACTGAGAGGATGGGATGTAGCCATTGACAACGGTGATGCCCTACATACAACTTGCCATGGAAAGGAGTAGGAAGGACTGGATGAATGTAATAAGAAAGTAGAGATACGAGAGGAGCACAGCATCTCCATACGCTTATCTGAAATTCCCACTATTGATTTACATAAGTATTTCTATCCCTTTTATTTTCTATTTATTCCATTAATCAAATTTAAACCAATAATCTGCCTAACTGAGATTTACAAGGTAACCATAGCTTGCTTCATACCAACAATCTCTGTGGGATCGACCTTTACTCTCGTAAGGTATTACTTGGATGACCCAGTACACTTGCTGGTTAAGTTGAACGTAGTTGTGATCACATATGCCAAAGAGCCATTAAATAAATCTCATGCAAATACAAAGAGGGCAATCACAATTTCGTCCACCAAGATCTACTTTAGTTCAATTCATCTTCTACTTGTCTGTTTATTGCAATTCACTTGTTCTTGTTTAATTTCTGCAATCCCAATTCCCAATCCCTTTTATAATTCAAGCAATTTACATTTCTTGCACTTTAAGTTTCAGCCATTTATATTTCTTACAATCTAAGTTTCTGCACTTTATATTACTTGCACTTTAAGATTCAGCTTCTTTACTTTCTTTGCTCTCTAATTTACTGCAATTCTTCCCTTCCCCTTTACATTTCAAGCAATTCAGCTTCCGTTAATCACAAACACTCAACCAATACTTGATTCGCTTGACTAAATCAACCACTAAACTAAAATTGCTCAATCCTTCAATCCCTGTGGGATCGACCTCACTCATGTGAGTTATTATTACTTGATGCTACCCGGTACACTTGCCGGTGAGTTTCATGTTGGATCATTTTCCACACATCACCCCCAACCACCACATTACCACCTCCCCACCACCCCTAACCCCTCACCCCCTTCTTCTCTCCTTCCCCTCCATCACCCTAACCTGACCACCGAACCGCCCTGCTCCACCGCCGAACCGCCGCCGTGTCGCCCCCAGCGTCGCCGCATCACCACCACCATCTCTCTGTTCCCTAATCCTTGTTCATACACACACCAGGTTCCCTGAACACCGTTTCCTCTGTCATAGTTAATAGGTTGCATATTTTTTCAGTTTTTGTTCAAATTAGGATAGTTAGAGATGCATGATTGTAGTGGATTTTAGGTGGTTAGGTAGCTAGGATGTGGTTAGTGGATTTAGGCTTGATAATTGCGCCGTTCTTGTTACCTGTTTTATCTATTTCGCAATTCTGAATTTGCTGTGATGATGATGCTCTTCATATGTTGTTCTTTCATGTTTGATGCTGCTGTTAAACTATTCTCTAATGTTCTTGCTATTTGTTAATCTTTTTAGCACTATTTAATGACATATGAACTGATTTTCTTTCTGTTTATTACCGGGGAACATCCAATTTTAGCTGAAATATTGTCCAATTTTTTTCAGCAAATTGTTTCACTCAACTCCATTCATGTATTGGTTTTGGCAATTTAGAATTTTGCACTAATTGGCTATAACCAAACCAATTCATGAATGCATGGGCTAACATTCTTATTTCTTTCTGGTTCCCTAGTTAGTAAATTGCATTATTCATGATTTCATTTTAATTTTGCAATTCTTTTATCTATCTAAATTATCATCAATAAACTGAAATCTTTGCTTGAATATGAGTTGATTGTTCTTTAAATTTGTGAATTTATTGTTAACTAGGAAACCATTATCATGCCATTTACTTTAACTTTCTTTTTACTAACTAACTGCTTTAACTTTCTAACTTCCTTTTTAGCTACTAACCATTTTAACTTTCTGACTTCTCTTTTTACCTAACTACTTTAACTTTCTGACTCAAGGCATGATTACTATTTTTCCTAATTCACTTGAATTCCACTTATAAATATATTTTGGATTGTGATTTTTATTTTCAGACTATTAACTCGAATACAATCTAAACTGTTAATATATTTCACTCATTTCATTCTTCTACTACTTTTTTGCCTTTTTGCTTATATTGATAAATCTTACTTGCCTACTTGTTTTCCTGCCTTCGTTCTTCAATTATATCCTGCTACTTCTGCTTTTCAGGATGTCTGATCCTAAAGGTAAAGGAAAAGGCAAGGCTACTACAGGCAAACGAAAAAGAGGCAAATCCTCTAGCACTATTTTAGATATCCTCCAAGACGATTCCTGGCGGGAAAATTATTTTACTCCGCAAGAAAAGGCCGATCAGCTGGTGACTGCTACAGACCCCGTTAAGTTTGCCAACAGATACTGTGAGCTCAAGTATCCAGTATTTGTGACTTTCAGGAACCTGTATCTAGAATGGACTCTTAAAATTCCAAAAGAACTCGCCCAGTACGCCTCCGAACAGATAAAACAGAGAGGCTGGTTCTTCTTGGAAAGAAACTTGACTGAAGTTAATGCTTCGTGGGTCAGAGAATTTTACTGCAACTATTTCAACACTTCCCTGCACCTCAGAGGGAAGCGGATCTTGATCACTGAGGAAGCTATTAAGGACATCATCCAGCTTCTACCTAAGTCAGATCAGCCTAACGGTTACCAAAAGGCTAAAGAGGATATGAGATTTATGCGATTTGACTGGGACGCAGTCAAGCAGAGAATAGCCCTTGATCCTGCTGCCCCATGGGTCATGGGAAAGAATACAGTGGTGCCTAAAGGAATCAAGCTGATATATTTGAATGATGAGGCTCGGCTTTGGCAGCAGATTCTGAGTAATTACATTATGCCGAGCACTCATGAGACAGAGGTGTCCACTGCTATGATCACCCTTATCTGGTGTGTGATGGAGAGTGAGGACCTATATCTTCCACGTTTAATCAGGTATTATATGGAGGGTCCATGTCAGAGGCACTCTCCCTTTCCCTTATCTGATCACTCAGCTAGGCCGCCGAGCTGACATGCCCTGGGATCTTGCTGATGAGAACCAACTGCTGCAGACTGCAAGAAAGTTATCCCTCACAGTAGGAAGTTCTTAGCCTTGGGTTACATGCCGCCTTTCCTCACTGCCTTCGCTGAAGCAGCCACATCTTTCGCTGCCCTTTCAGCATCTACTGCCCCAGCTACCACCACTGCACCATCACCTGCTCATGAGCCCGTCTACCACCTTGTGCACCGCCTATTCGAGCGACTGGACCAGATGAAACACCGCAACTAGTGCCGATATGAGCGGTCTGAGCGTTGCAGCAAGTGCTGCTATGAGCATTTGAAGTTGATGATCCGGTCCGGCCACACTGACGTCCCCTCCGAGCCTGACACACCATCTGAGCCATCTGAGAAGGAGGCAGATGACTAGGAAGAGGATGCACGAGTAGAGGCTGAGCAGGTAGAGCCCCAGCATGAGGAGCCTCAGCAAACACAGCCAGTGGACCCACAGGCACCTATACAGGCAGAGCCTTAGACACTTTCACTGCCAGAGCCTATACAGACAGCACCAGCACACCCTTTCGGAGATGACACTTCTTCACACCCAGCTTGCTAGAGCATCGCGGACGATGCTATAATTTAAGTGTGGGGAGGTCGCCATCTCTGGCGAATCTTTTTGGTGAACCACTACAGACTCTTCTATCTTATTTTGTTTATTTTTCTGTACTTTATTTTATTTTATCTTTACTTTATCTTATCTTATTTTGTCTTTAAGTACTTGCACATTTTTCTTTTGCTTTTGCTGTATTTTTATTTTATTTTTGCATTTTGCACTTTGGGCTGTATATATCTTAGATATTTAGCTTAATTTGCACTTTTAGCTTATTAGTTATAGAATATGTGGATTAATTAGTATAGTTTACCTTTTTAGCATATGATAAGTTGGTTTAATTGAAAATAAAAAGAGTAAACTAAAAACTTTAGTGTAACAGGATCAAAAGAATCCACACACCTTGTATATATATAGCAACAAATGTGAGTTAGTTAACAACATTTCTTCAAGGAAGAACACGAAGATTTTAAGAGCCACCTTAAGATTCACATTGAGTTGAATAAAAACTCTTGATTTCTGCTTGCATGACATACATAACTGATATATGATTTCTGAGCCAAAGAACACACAACCTGTGAGTTTTGAGCTTAATTGTATGGTTACATCCAACTACAAATTTCAGTCCTGTGTGTTTTGCACTTCTTTTCTATGCTTGTAATCTTTACTTTGTTCCAATCTATATGTCCAATATAGAATGTAGATACATACCCACATATGATTAAGGCCATTATTTAAATTTTTCCTCACTTATCCCAAGTAAGCCTACCTCCAATATCACCCTTGTTATCCCCCTTGAGCCCTTTTAATCCCCTTCTGTTCTGTAACTACATCACTAGCCTTAAGTAAAAAAATAAATTAAAAATCTCAAGTTGAATCCTTGGTTAGCTTAAGATAGGAGATTGTGTATCCACTAAGTGTGGGGAAACATGGGAACATGTGTTGATAGGAAAGAATCAAAATTAATAAGAATAATCAGAAACTTGGGAACATGCTCATGTGAAACCAAATTAAACTAAAACACCATATGCGTTGATATATGTTTATTTTAAAAAAAAAGTCATTTTAGTTAAATAAATAGATAAGGGGACAAAATTACCCCAATAATAAATTTAGTAGAAATCAATGCACATGGAAATAAAAATCAAAATAAAATTGGTACATGAGTATGTGACACAAAATGGGAAAAATTATGGGAAGACCAGGATAATTTTGAATTTTTATAAAGTATGTATATGTTAGGTGAGATCTTAGACTAATCAAGGATTTAATTTATAGCTCACTTAGCCGTATACGCCCTTACCTTTACCTTGGCCCCATTACAACCTTGAATAAGACCTCATGATGTTTGTATGTATACATTATATATTTGTTGATTGGTTAGATGAAGAATAAGGTTTTAGAAAGCATGAATAGAAAAGAATAGAGTGATTAACCCCAAACACTGAGTGACTAGAGAGTAAACACAAATCCAGTGAGGGTTCAATGGCTCATTCCCATATATCCATATTTAAATTGTTAATTGTCTTGCAAGATTGTGAATTATTTTTAAACCCAACTCAATTGTGAACATGTTTTAATATGGTTTGGCCTTAAGTGTACATATATGATTCCTTGAAGATATGAAGCAAATTAACCACATGTAAGCTCTATATATATAGGTGGATAATAACTAGAATTGCATGATTCATGTAGGTAGCCTGCATTTAGAATAGATTGCATTGCATAAGATTCCACCATTTTACCTTTACTCTTTTCTCTTGGATTTAGCATGAGGACAGCTATTGTTTAAGTGTGGGGAGGTTGATAAACCCCTATTTTGTGAGTCATCTTGTGCTTAAATTGAATGATTTTATCAAATCTTCACCCACTTATTCATGTAAATTGCATGGTTTTACTATTCCTTCCTCATTTTATGATATATGTGAAAACATGTTTCCTATGCTTTAAAAATATTAAATTTAATTATCCTTTATTACCATTCGATGTCGTAATTTGTGTGTTAAGTATTTTTAGGTTACATAGGGCAGGAATGACTTAGAGGACAAAAAGGAGGCATACAAAACTGGAAGGAAAGCACAAAAATGGAGTTTTGAAGAAAAAGCAGTGACGCGAACGCGTGGACGACGCAGACACGTGCTTAGCACAAAACACAAATGACGCGCACGCATGGACGACAAGGACGCATGCCTTGAGCAGAACGCAATTGACGCGGACGCGTGATTGACGCGGACGCGCGAAAGAGCAAAGCTCCAGATGACGCGAACGCGTGACTCACGTGTACGCATGACAGACGCCACGTGCAGAAATTGCAGAAAATGCTCTTAGCGATTTTTGAACCCTCTTTTGGCCCAGATCCTAGTCCAGAAGCACAGATTAGGGGCTATAAAGTGGAGAATCCATCCATTCAACAACACAACATTCATAATTCACAATTTTAGTTTTAGATGTAGTTTTTCGAGAGAGAGAGAGAAAGGCTCTCTCCTCTCTCTTAGGTTTTAGGATTTGGATTTCTTTTAGTCATTAGGATTGTTCTTTCATACCAGGTTCAATATCCCTTTATTTTGACTTCTTTTCTACTTTTAGATACTTTAATTCTTTTATTTATTATTGACTTATGTTGCCAAATTTGGCTTATGAACTTTTCCATGTTACATTTGATATCTTTAATGATTCAATTAGAGGTATTTCATATTTATGATTTTAATTTAGCTTTTTACACTCTTAACTTTGGTTGAGTAATTAGTAACACTTGAGTTATCAAACTCAGCTGTTGATTGAAATTAGAATTCTTTGCTGATTAATTTGTACTCCAATAACTCTAGTCTTTCCATAGGAGTTGACTAGGACTTGTGGATCAAATTGATTAGTCTGCTTGACTTTTCTTTATTTAGTAAGGGCTAACTAAAGTGGGAGCAGAGTACAATTCTCATCACACTTGAAAAGGATAACTAGGATAGGACTTCTATTTCTTATACCTTGGCAATAGTTTTTATTAATTATTAATTTATTTTTCTTATCAATTAAAGTACTTGTTCAAACCTTTTAAAAACCCCAAAATATACCTTTGCATAACCAATAATAAGAATACTTCCCTGCAATTCCTTGAGAGATGACCCGAGGTTTAAATACTTCGGTTATTATTTATTAGGGGTTTGTACTTGTGACAACCAAACTTTTACACGAAAGGGATTCCTTGCCGGTTTAGAAGCTATACTTGCAATGAGGATTTATTTTGGAAAAATTCTAGACCGCACAGGAATTCAGTTCGTCATCTTCCCTCCTCGTCCTGAGACGGATTCTAAGTTGAAGACTCACATGAAACAGCTTATTTAATCTCCTCCTTGGGGTGAGCAACAAGAGGGATACTTGCCGAGTTCTTCAGAGGCTCCGACTTCTGTTGCTGAAGAGACCGCTCCGACCCTTCCAACTTCTACTGTGGATCTGAGCTCCTCTCCTCTAAATGTCCCCAATCTACCTTTCCAGTGATTTAGCTATGTTAGGGCCCAGCTAGTGGGCCCTTATTTAAACAATTTTATTGTTTTTTATGTTTGTGGTGGTTATTCTTGACTCTTTTTTTGACCTTTTTTCGGTCATTAACAAAAAATTGCCTTAATTTGCCATTTCTTTTAGATAAGGGTTTTAAGGTATACTCTGTGTGTGTATGTGCTTGTTGCGATTCTTTAGGTTTTTGTGAAAACCCTTTGGTTTTGTAAAAAAAAAACCTTTTTGAATAGGCAGGCTATTTTTACATAAGTTACTGTATGATTTCTCGAAAACAGCCTGTACGATTTTCCCCATCTCTTTTGTATACCTGCATATTCAACTTTTGTTTATTGAATTGCTTTCATGACTTAGGTTATTTTCATGATGTATTTCGATTCTTCTCGGGTTTTCCGACTAATAGGTTGTCATGTTCCCGAGTTTTCATGATCGTCTTTTGTTCATCCTGCCGACTACTTAGGTCGGTCATGGGATTTTCACATTTTTTCAAACTTAAATCGGTGTGTTTCGTAGAATAATGATAACAATAATGGAATTTATAAAGATATGTGATGAAAGATCTTTATTTATAATGGAGGTAACTTTTGCTAATAGGGGAATCTTTAAGACTTATTTTCCCCTAGCTCCCACTTTGATGCCTCGTTAAAATGCCCTTCAGAAAATCCTCTTTGGAAAAAAAACATGAAGTCGGGAAAAAGAGTACATCGGTGAGTGGGGTTCGCTTCTAACTATATTACATCTTCATGTTACAAGCATGCCATGACCTTGGGATGTCAGCTCCACTCAAATATTGGACTTTGTAGTATCATTTTCCTAGGACCTCACTTATCTTATATGGCCCTTTCCAATTAGCAGCAAGTTTCCTTTCCCCCGACTTGTTGACGTCGATGTTATTTCTAATCAAGACCAAGTCGTCTGGGATGAAACTTCTTCGAATGACTTTCTTATTATATCTGTTTGTCATCCTTTGCTTCAACGCTTCTTCCCTTATCTGGGATTGTTCTCGGACCTCAGGGAGTAGCTCGAGTTCTTCTTTATGCGCTTGGATATTGCCAACCTCGTCGTAGAATGTCACCCTTGGACTTTGCTCATTGATTTCAACTGGTATCATAGCTTCTATGCCATAAGCAAGTCGGAAGGGTGTTTCTCCTGGGGTAGACTGAGGTGTAGTCCGATATGCCCATAGTACTTGAGGGAGTTCTTCGGCCCAGGCTCCCTTTGCATCTTGCAATCTTTTCCTCAACCCGGCCAGTATAACCTTGTTGGCTACTTCAGCTTGCTCATTTGCTTGTGGGTGTTCTACTGAGGTGAACTAATGCTTGATCTTCAAGCTGGCTACCAAGTTTCTGAAGGTAGAGTCGGTGATCTGAGTTCCATTATTAGTGGTGATGGAGTGGAGGACTCTATACCTTGTGATGATGTTCTTGTAGAGGAACTTTCGACTTCTCTGGGTTGTAATGGTGGTTAATGGTTCTGCTTTGATCCACTTCGTAAAGTAGTCTACTCCCACTATTAAGCACTTCACTTGTCCAGGTGCTTAGGGGAAGGGCCCTAGTAGGTCTAATCCCCATTTTGCAAAAAGCCATAGAGAAGTGATGCTAATGAGTTCCTCGGGGGGAGCGACGTGGAAGTTTGCATGCATTTGGCATGGCTGACACTTTTTTATGAATTCGATTGCATCTTTCTGCAAGGTTGGCCAATAGAACCCGGCTTGAAAGACTTTCCTAGCCAGAGACCTTGCTCCGAGATGGTTCCCACAGATACCATTGTGAACCTTCTCTAAGACTTCTGTTGTTTTAGAGGTTGGGACACACTTCAATAATGGTGTGGATATTCCGCTTTTATAGAGGATATTTTTCACAAAGGTGTAGTTCTGTGCTTCCCTCCGGATTTTCTTGGCCTCTTTTTCTTCTGTGGGTAGAATGTCAAATTTCATGTATTCGATCAACGGAGTCATCTACCCAAGGTCCAACCTGGATACCTCTAGGACATCTTGTTTAGCCTCTGTTTTTATGACAGAGGATTCTTGGAGAGTTTCTTAGATCAGGCTTCTATTATTTTCCCTGGTTTGGTGCTTGCTAACTTGGAGAGGGCGTTTGCCCTGCTATTGAGATCTTGAGTTATGTGTTTAACCTCGGTCTCCGAAAACCGCCTAAGGTACTCCAAAGTTTTGTCCAAGTACCTTTTCATATTAGGGTCTTTAGCCTGATACTCCCCATTGATTTGAGAGGTCAGCACATGAGAGTCGCTGAACACAACTACTTTGGTCGCACCGACTTCCTCTGCTAGCTTCAGCCCAACGATTAAGGCTTCATATTTTGCCTGGTTGTTGGAGCCTAGGAATTCAAATTTGAGGGAGACTTCAATTTGAGTTCCCTCTTGGTTGACAAGTATTATGCCTGTGCCGCTTCCGATTTTGTTGGAAGAGCCATCCACATATAGTTCCCAAATTGTGGAAGCCTCTTCTTGATCCCCTACAGATTCTGCCACGATGTCGTGGAGGCACTAAGCTTTAATTGCTGTCTGAGTTTCATACTTTAGATTGAACTCGGATAGCTCTATAGCCCATTGAACCATTCTGCCCGTAATATCTTTTTTTTTAAAGAATTTTCTTCATGGGATGGTTCGTTCGAACTCTTATAGTGTGAGTTTGAAAATAAGACCATAGCCTTCGAGAGGCTACTATTAAGGCATATGAAAACTTTTTGAGTTTTTGGTACCTTAACTCGGGGCCTTGTAGAACCTTGCTGGTGAAGTATACTGGATGCTGCCCGACCTCGTCTTCCCGTATTAGGGCTAATGCTACAGTCTTGTCAGTTACGAACAAATACATGATGAGTTCTTCTCCGACTTTAGGTTGGGTCAGAATTGGAGGTTGGCTTAAAAACCTTTTTGAACTCTTATAAGGCTTCTTCGCATTCAGGAGTCCATTCGAACTGGTATCCTTTTCTTAGTAGGGAGAAAAGTGGTAGGGATCTTAATGCTAATCCAGCCAAGAACCTGAATAGAGCTGCAAGTCGGCCATTCAATTGCTGGACCTCTCTCAAGCAAGTCGGACTTTTAATTTCCAAGACTGCTTTACACTTATCGGGGTTAGCCTCTATCCCCCTTTACGTTAGCATAAATCCTAGAAAATTTTCAGCCTCTACTGCAAAGGTGCACTTTGCGGGATTCAATCTCATCCCGTGCATTCTTATAGTGTTGAAAACTTGCGAGAGGTCGGTCAGGAGGTTGGCCTCATCCTTGGTTTTTACTAGCATGTCGTCTACGTACACTTCCATTAGACTTCCAAGGTGAGGTGAAAACACCTTATTCATCAGGCTTTGGTAGGTGGCTCCTGCATTTTTTAACCAAAAAGGCATAACCACATAGCAATAATTTGCTCTAGTCGTGATTAAAGATGTTTTTTCTTTATCCGGCTTATACATCGGAATTTAGTTAAATTCTGAATATGCATCCATGAACGAAAAGTATTGATATCCTGAGCTGGAGTCTACTAGGGTATCAATATTTGGGAGTGGATATGGGTCTTTTGGACACGCCTTGTTCAGGTCGATGTAGTCGATGCACATCCTCCACTTGCCGTTTTGTTTCTTGACTAGCACCACATTTGCTAGCCATGCCGGATATTTGACCTCTCCGATGAAGCCGGCTTCTAGGAGGGCTTGTATTTCATCTTCCACCACTTGAGGGCATTCAGGTCCGAGCTTTCGTCTTCTCTGCTGAATAGGTCATGACCCAGGGTACACCGATAGTTTATGCGACATGAGCTCGTGATCTATTCCTGGCATGTCGGAGGCTTTTCAGGCGAAGATGTTGGAATTTTCTTGTAGGAGCCATGTAAGCTTCTGCTTCAGATCTTCTTTTAGGTTGGCTCCTATGTTGGTATTTTTTCTTTCCTCCTTTCCGGCTTGTACCTCTTCAATTTTTCCCCCGGGTTGTGGTCATAAATCTTCTTTAGCTCGGACTCCTCCAAGCTCAATGGTGTGGACCTCCTTGCCTTTTTCTCTCAGGTTTAGGCTTTCATTGTAGCACTTTTTTGCCAGTTTCTGATCTCCCCTGATGGTTGTTATTCCCTCTGGTATTGGGAAATTCATGCAGAGATGGGAGTTAGATACCACTGCTCCAAGCCGATTAAGGGTTATTTTGCCAATTAGAGGATTATAGACCGAACCCACGTCGATGACTATGAAGTCGATGCTCAGAGTTTTGGATTTCATCCCCTTTCCAAAAGTTATGTGTAGGGGTATGAATCCTAGTGGCTTTATTGGTGTATCCCCGAGCCCATATAGGGTATCAGGGTAAGCTCTTAACTCCTTTTTGTCCAATCCTAGCTTGTCAAATGCTGGTTTGAACAGGATGTCTGCCGAGCTCCCTTGATCTACCAAGGTCCTATGTAGATGGGCATTGGTGAGGATCATAGTTATTACTACCGGATCATTATGTCCGGAAATAATGCCTTGCCCATCTTTTTTGGTGAAAGAGATGGTTAGGAGGTCGGGCAATTCGTCCCTGACCTGGTAGACTTCCTTCAGGTGCCTCTTGCGAGATAACTTTGTGAGACCTCCCCTAGAAAACCACCCTGAGATCATATATATGTGCCTTTCCGGGGTCTGTGGTAGTGGATCTCTTCGATCCTCCTGATCTCGCTTTCTCTTGCCATGATGGTCTGACCTTTTTTTGAGATATCTGTCGAGCTGACCTTCTCTGGCCAGCTTTTCTATCACATTTTTCAGGTTGTAACAATCATTTGTTGAGTGCCCATATAGCTTATGGTACTCACAGTACTCATTACGACTTCCCCCTTTCTTATTCTTGATAGGTCTAGGAGGAGGTAGCTGGTGCGCGAAATTGTGAACAATACTTTTCACAACTCTCATAATCCCCGGTCATGAACCCCAAAAACTTGGTGGCTCAATACCATGGCATTACACAACTTCGCACAACTAACCAGCAAGTGCACTGGGTCGTCCAAGTAATAAACCTTACGCGAGTAAGGGTCGATCCCACGGAGATTGTTAGTATTGAAGCAAGCTATGGTCATCTTGTAAATCTTAGTCAGGCAAACTCAAATAGAAATGGTGATGAACGAAAATAACACAAAGGTAAAGATAGAGATACTTATGGAATTCATTGGTAGGAACTTCAGATAAGCGCATGAAGATGCCTTCCCTTTCGTCTCTCTGCTTTCCTACTGTCTTCATCCAATCCTTCTTACTCCTTTCCATGGCAAGCTTAAGCAAGGGTTTCACCGTTGTCAGTGGCTACCTCCCATCCTCTCAGTGAAAGCGATTGCATATGCTATGTCACAACATAGCGGAATTCATCTGTCGGTTCTAAATCAGGCCGGAATAGAATCCAGTGATTCTTTTGCATCTGTCACTAACGCCCCGCCCTCAGGAGTTTGAAGCACGTCACAGTCATTCA
>NC_029778.3:41560839-41561124 GCF_000817695.3 Arachis duranensis
TGATGAGTGGGATCTCTTGTGTGCTCCATCCTCTTCTTAGTGATGGGCTTGTCCTCCTCAATGGGGGTGTCTCCCTCTATGTCAACTCCCACTGAATAACAGAGGTGACACATGAGATGAGAAAAGGCTAACCTTGCCAAGGTAGAGGATTTGTCCGCCACCTTATAGAGTTCTTGGGCTATAACCTCATGAACCTCTATTTCATCTCCAATCATGATGCTATGGATCATGATAGCCCGGTCTATGGTAACTTCAGACCGGTTGCTAGTGGGAATGATTGAGCGT
>NC_029778.3:41562284-41562951 GCF_000817695.3 Arachis duranensis
AGTCTGGTGCCCCTTTCTGGCGTTAAACGCCCAGAATGGTGCCAGACTGGGCGTTAAACGCCCAACTGCTAGCCTCACTGGCATTTAAACATCAGTGAGCGCGTCCTCCAGGGTGTGTTGTTTTTCTTCCTGTTTTTCATTCTGTTTTTGCTTTTTTCATTGTTTTTGTGACTTCTTATGATCATCAACCTACAAAAAAAAAATAACAAAAGAAAATAGTTAATTATAAAACATTGGGTTGCCTCCCAACAAGCGCTTCTTTATTGTCACTAGCTTGACAGAGGACTCTCATGGAGCCTCAGAAATGCTCAAAACCATGTTGGAACCTCCCAACACCAAACATAGAGTTTGAATGTGGGGGTTCAACACCAAACTTAGAGTTTGGTTGTGGCCTCCCAACACCAAACTTAGAGTTTGACTGTGGGGGCTCTGTTTGGCTCTGTTTTGAGAGAAGCTCTTCATGCTTCCTCTCCATGATGACAGAGGGATGTCCTTGGGCCTTAAACACCAAGGATTCTTTATTCACTTGAATGATCAACTCTCCTCTATCAAGAGCAATCACAGCCTTTGCTGTGGCCAGGAAGGGTCTGCCAAGGATGATGGATTCATCCATGCACTTCCCAGTCTCTAGGACTATGAAATCAGTAGGGATGTAATGGTCTTCAAC
>NC_029778.3:41564899-41565554 GCF_000817695.3 Arachis duranensis
TAGTCGACGTCACTTCAGCATACAATGCCCTCATTGGACGACCAACCCTAAACAGGTTGGCAGCTATAGTCTCGACCCCACACCTCTGTATGAAGTTCCCTACCGCAAAAGGAATCGCTACCCTAAAAGGCGACCAAAAGCTGGCGCGGCGATGCTACAACGAAAGTCTGAGCCTAAAGGGGAAAGAGGTCAACACAATAGACCTCGGGCGAGTTCAAGCCCGAGAAGACCTTCGGCCACAACCAGAGGGAGAAACCGACAAAGTCCAGATTGGGAACACACCTGAAAAAATAACAAACATAGGAGCAAACCTCGAAACGGGCCTAAAAGAGGAACTCATAACCCTCTTAAGGGAGAATTCCGACCTCTTCGCCTGGAAAGCCTCCGACATGCCGGGCATAAGCCCCGACCTGATGTGCCATAAGCTATCAGTTTACCCAGGATCCCGACCTGTCCAACAAAGACGCCGGAAGCTCGGACCCGAGCGCATGCAAGCAATAGAAGAACAAGTACAGGCACTACTAGACGCAGGGTTCATTCGGGAAGTAAAATACCCCCTATGGCTCGCAAACGTGGTCCTGGTAAAAAAGCCCAACGGAAAATGGAGGATGTGCGTCGATTACACGGATCTCAACAAAGCCTGCCCCAAAGACCC
>NC_029778.3:41566268-41566925 GCF_000817695.3 Arachis duranensis
TTCACAGCTCGGAGGCTCCGTCCCTACTTTCAAGCCCATACCATCAAAGTCCGGACAAACCAACCCATGAGACACATCCTCCAAAAAACAGACCTGGCAGGACGAATACTGTAATGGGCGGTGGAACTGTCCGAGTTCGACCTCCACTATGAAACCCGGACTGCCATAAAATCTCAATATCTAGCCGACTTCATCGCAGAATACACTGAGACCCCTGGAACACCACTCTCATGGAACCTGTATGTCAACGGGTACTCAAACAAAACTGGAAGCGGAGCCGGGGTTATACTCGAAATGACCAAGGAACGCGGATAGAACTATCCCTAAAATTCGAGTTCCAGGCTTCGAACAACCAAGCCGAATACGAGGCCCTACTAGCAGGTCTAAAGCTAGCCGGAGAGGTCGGAGCCCAGAAAATCACGATCTTCAGCGACTCCCAGGTCGTCATATCACAAGTAAATGGATGTTACCAGGCCAAAGACCCAACTATGAAAAAATACCTGGACCAAACACAGGCACAATTACGCCACTTTTCAGAAATACAGATTCAACACATACCTCGGGAACAAAACGCCCGCTCTCTCGAAGCTTGCCAGCACCAAGCCCGGAGGCAACAACAGAAGTCTCCTCCAGGAAACCTTACAATCCCCCTCCGTG
>NC_029778.3:41567940-41568731 GCF_000817695.3 Arachis duranensis
TATCCGACCTAGAAGGCAATGAGCTGCCCAGGGCCTGGCACGCCTGTAATCTAAGACGGTACTACAGCTAGAAAAATTTAACCCGAGGTGTACTCTTTTTCCCTACCAGGGTTTTTTAATGAGACACCCGGTCAAGTAAGGCACCCGACCTAGTCAAGGGTAAACACTCTGTAAATATTCTTTCTTTTTTAATACTAATCAAATTTTTCTATTTTCTTTTCTTCTTCCTCGTGATGAAACAAATCCTGAAAAAAGTACCCCGCCAAGGCGCATTAATTTATGCTCGGCAAAACGCAAAAAATCATTGCCAAGAGACCACACAAGGTCGGCAAAGATAAAGCGACGAGGTTCAAATTAATGTGAGAAGTTATAAAGCAACTCTGAAAAGGCTCAAAAAGCCAAATAAAAGAGGTTACAAAAATAACTTAAAAGCCGACCAACAACAAGGTCGGACCCAACAAAGGGAAGTACTCGACCGCCCTCCCCCAAGGTCCGAGAAAAAAACCCGGATCCGAGAAAGAAACCCTAAAATGGCGAAAACAAAGATTTCGAAAAAAACGCTTACTAAAAGGTTGCTATACAAAAACAACTAAAAAGTACAAGCGAAAAAACGAAATCAAAGGGAAGGGTGAAAACAAAGTTTTCAGAAAAGTGCTAGCTAAAAAGTTGTTATCCAAAAACAACTAAAAAGCATAAAAGCGGAACTAAACATCAAAACGCGAACAAACACTGCATAACAAGCTAAAAAAGTTACTACAAGTAGCTAATAGCAAAAAGGTGTTCAAAGCATC
>NC_029778.3:41574938-41576186 GCF_000817695.3 Arachis duranensis
TTCACAGAGCCCGAACGGAAATCGAGGAAAAATGGTAAAAAGCAATAAATGCAGGAACGGCCATTTTGAATTTTGAAAAATAGACTACTATGCCCGAGCACGACCTCCCAAAAAGGACGAACTCGGGCAGGGGCACTGTTCATACCCTGACCGGGGTCCTCCAACTCGGCAAATTCGCAAGAGGTCCGACCTTGTCCTCAAGCTCACACCTAAAGGTCGGACCTCGGACAAATAGCAAGGAAGGCCCATCAAAAGGAACGCAGCCCAAACCTAAAGGCCGAAAAGGCCTAGAAAAGGCGGTTCCACAAAGATAGAGATAAAACTCCCAAAAGATAAGATAAGATAAGAATATCTTATCCAGGGAAGATCACTGCCAAACTACTATAAATACACTGGAGCACCCAGGTATGGCATTCATTCCAAATCTACACACATATCTGCTTGGACCCATGCTAACTTAAGCATCGGAGTGTCATTGCAGGTACAACCACCAACCATTCCTCATATCAAGCTCGGGTCACCAAACCCCTACCTCGGACCTCTCCAGACGACTGAGCTGCACGTTTCAGGTAAACCCTCGGAACAGTGCCTATGGTACAAGGTATAGAAAACTTCCCAGGATCCTGCCTCTTTTGAGGTAGTTTCTGCCTAGACAAGTCATTCAGTTCTTTGGTGAGCAAAGGGGATTCATCCTCCCAAGTCTCATTTCCAAATAACTTGTCGTTTAGCTTCATGATTGCTCCAAGGTATTTAGCAACTTGCTCCTCAGTGACATACTCATCCTCTTCAGAGTAGGAATACTCATCAGAGCTCATGAATGGCAGAAGTAAGTCCAATGGAATCTCTATGCTCTCATTTTGAGCCTTAGATTCCCATGGTTCCTCATTGGGGAACTCATTGGAGGCCAGTGGACGTCCAGTGAGGTCTTCCTCAGTGGCGTTCACTGCCTCTTCTTCCTCCCAGAATTCGGCCATGTTGATGGCCTTGCACTCTCCTTTTGGATTTTCTTCAGTATTGCTTGGGAAAGTACTTGGAGGGAGTTCAGTAATTTTCTTGCTCAGCTGACCCACTTGTCCTTCCAAATTTCTGATGGAGGACCTAGTTTCAGTCATGAAACTTTGAGTGGTTTTGATTAGATCAGAGACCATTGTTGCTAAGTCAGAGGTATTCTGCTTAGAACTCTCTGTCTGTTGCTGAGAAGATGATGGAAAAGGCTTGCTATTGCTAAACCTGTTTCTTCCACCATTA
>NC_029778.3:41576638-41577840 GCF_000817695.3 Arachis duranensis
GTGTCACAGATTTGCAAGAATTCAGCTAAAAACTGATGAGGATCTTCCAATGGAAGTCCATGGAACTTGCAATTCTGTTGCATTAGAGAAACTAATTGAGGCTTAAGCTCAAAGTTGTTTGCTCCAATGGCAGGGATAGAGATGCTTCTCCCATAGAAGTCGGGAGTAGGTGCAGTAAAGTCACCCAGCACCTTCCTTGCATTGTTGGCATTGTTGTTGTTTTCGGCTGCCATGAGTTCTTCTTCCTTGAAGAATTCGTTCAGGTGCTCTAAAGAGAGTTGTGCTTTGGCTTCTCTAAGCTTTCTTTTCAAGGTCCTTTCAGGTTCAGGATCAGCTTCAACAAGAATGCCTTTGTCTTTGCTTCTGCTCATAAGAAAGAGAAGGAACAAGAAAATGTGGAATCCTCTATGTCACAGTATAGAGATTCCTTGGAGTGTCAGAGGAAAAGAAGAGTAGAAGACAGAAGTAGAAAATTCGAACTTAACAAAGGAAATGGAGTTCGAATTTTGCATTAAGGAATAGTGTTAGTCCATAAATAGAAGGATGTGAGAAGGAGGGAAGTGATTTTCGAAAATTAAGTATGAAATTTGAAAACATTTTTGAAAAACATTACTTAATTTTCGAAAATGAAAATGGAAAAGAAATCAAGCGATTTTTGAAAAAGATTTTGAAATTAGAAATCAAAAAGATTTGATTGAAAACTATTTTGAAAAAGATGTGGTTAAGAAGATATGATTGATTAAAAAAATGTGATTGAGAAGATATGATTTGAAAAACATTTTAAAAAGATTTGATTTGAAAATAAAAAAAACTTGACTAACAAGAAAAGATATGATTCAAACATTAAACCTTTCTCAACAGAAAAGGTAACATACTTGAAATGTTGAATCAAATCATTGATTGATAGTAAGTATCTAAAAATAATGGAAAGAAATTGGTTTTGAAAAAGATTTGATTGGGAAATTGATTTGAAAAAGATTTGATTTTGAAAAGATATGATTTGAAAAAGATTTGAATTTGAAAAACTTTGAAAACCTGAAAAAAATTGCATTGAAAAACAGAATCTTCCCCCTTGTGCCATCCTGGCGTTAAACGCCCAGAATGGTATCCATTCTGGCGTTTAACGCCCAAAATGCTACCCTTTTGGGCGTTAAACGCCCAACCAGGTACCCTGGCTGGCGTTTAAACGCCAGTTTGCCTTC
>NC_029778.3:41579503-41586653 GCF_000817695.3 Arachis duranensis
AAACTAACTAGATCATACTAAAAACATACTAAAAACAATGCCAAAAAGCGTATAAATTATCCGCTCATCAGTGTCAATTGCATGTTTTAATTTTTCTAAAAATTTTCAAAAACTCATGCATGGTATTCTTCATGATCTTCAAGGTGTTCTTGATAACTCTCCTTGTTTGATCTTAAAATTTTCTTGTTTTGTGTTTTTTCTTGTTTTTCATATGCATTTTTGAATTCATAGTGTCTAAATATGAAAAATTTCTAAGTTTGGTGTCTTGCATGTTTTTCTTTTCTTGAAAATTTTTCAAAAATAAGTTCTTGATGTTCATCATGATCTTCAAAGTGTTCTTGGTGTTCATCTTGACATTCATAGCATTCTTGCATGCTTTTAACTCCCATTTGGGTGCCAGTTCCAGCGTTTAACGCTGGGATTTCTGAGGGTGACTTTGAACGCCAGTTTGGGCCATCAAATCTTGGGCAAAGTATGGACTATCATATATTGCTGGAAAGCCCAGGATGTCTACTTTCCAACGCCGTTGAGAGCGCGCCAATTGGGCTTCTGTAGCTCCAGAAAATCCACTTCGAGTGCAGGGAGGTCAGAATCCAACAGCATCTGCAGTCCTTTTTAGTCTCTGAATCAGATTTTTGCTCAGGTCCCTCAATTTCAGCCAGAAAATACCTGAAATCACAGAAAAACACACAAACTCATAGTAAAGTCCAGAAAAGTGAATTTTAACTAAAAACTAATAAAAATATACTAAAAACTAACTATATCATACCAAAAACATACTAAAAACAATGCCAAAAAGCATACAAATTATCCGCTCATCAGTAGCCTTTCAGTGTGACGAATTTCCCTATAGACGTCGACTAAGAAAACTCGTAGAGGAGTATAAGAGTAATATCTCATGGGCCTTTCAGGCCCGACTTCTTCTTTTTTCTTAGGCTCTCTCTCCTTTTCCCTCGATGTGTGTGAGTGCCCAGGTCACCATTTTGGTTCCCGCAACCTGGCGTTTTCCTCCATGTTGATGTACTTCTCCGTTCTTTCCTCTACATCGCTCAAAGAAGTCGGATGCTTTTTCGAGATGAACTGGGAGAAGGGCCTTCTCGAAGTCCATTTACTAGACCCATGATTACTGCCTCTGTAGGCAAGTCTTGGATTTCTAGGCACGCCTTGTTGAACCTTTCCATGTAGTCTTTCAAAGGTTCTCCGATCTCCTCTTTGCTCTACACCTTTGACTTCATATTCCTTTCTCCTCTCCCTTTTTCAGGCTGGCCACCAGAACGGGTAAAGAGAAAGCTTCTACAACGAGTAATACTTGAGGATCCACAACACCCACCCACCTGTACATCTCAGCATGAACCGAGGACGGTGCAATCTTTAAGTGTGGGGAGGTCGATACCGATCTCCATGGGTCAGTTAGCCCCTTCTTAACACCAATTTTTGTTTTTCATTGTTGCATTTGCATGTTTGATTGCATGTTTGTTTTTTTGCATATTTTACCACTTGGTTAAAGTAATATTTTCTTTTTCAAGAAATTTTTATAGTATTTCACTAATTTGAATAAAACTTTTTGAAAAAAACTTGTTTGAAGAAATATTATTTTGGAACATAGTTTAAAGCTCGATCACACAAAACCAGTGAGATTTTGGGCCTATTTGATTGGTTGCATTGTATCAACCAATATTTTATTTTTGGTGTGTGTTTTTCTCTCTAAGAATTGTGATCTTTGTCTTGCTTAATTCTATATTTCCATTGTTTGATGTATGCATGCACTGATATGATTGAGGCCTTTGTTTCACTAAGCTTACATACCCATATGGCCCTACCCTTTAATTATCCTTTGCAAACCAATTTGAGCCTAATATACCCATTTGTTCTTTACTTTAGCACATTACTAACTCTAAGCGTAAAACAATAATGTCCTTAATTTGAATCCTTGGTTAGCTTAGACTAGTAAAAGTGCTTATGATTTAAGTGTGGGGAAGTTGGGTTTGAAAATATTTGGTTTGAATAATTGGGTGTTGTATATTTTAGTGAAATTGTGCAAAATAATGGTTGAGCACATGTTATTGCATTCAATACTTTAATTATATGCATTGAAAAAAAAGTGAAAAAGAAAAAGAAAAGAGCAATTAATAAAAGGGGACAAAATGCCCCAAAATAAATAAGTGAAATCAATGCATATGAGCTGTACTCAAAACATAGAATGCATGAACATGTGGAAATCACAGTTAATGGGAAGTTAGATTTTTCATTTTAATTAAATGGATTGTCGTAAGTTGGGTGGAAAGTTTATATTAATTAAGGATTCAGATTTTAGTCCACTTGGCCAAATACAATCCTACCTTGACCCTAACCCCATTACAACCCTTAAAAGACCTCTTGATTTGTGTATTGATGCATTAAATTTGTGTTGATTGTTAGATAAAGAGCAAGATATAGAAAGCAAAATTAGTAGAAAATTGAGAAAATTGACCCTAGACACTTGAGAGTTAGAATGATAAACACTACTAGTAAGGGTTCAGTGCTTAATTCTATGTTCCCTGCTTTTATGAGCTATCTTCTTCTTGCAAGCTATTTATATTGTATTTTGTGTTTGAATTAGTGAAATCCAGTTCATATTTATTCTTGAAAAATTTATTTACTTTTTTACCAAGTAGGTAGAATCATTTTAGCATGTAGTTGCATTCACATTCATAGGTTGCATTGCATAAGTCTTGGCTTTCCCTACTCATTTATTTGGTCTCCTTGAGTTTAGCATGAGGACATGCCAATGTTTAAGTTTGGGGAGATTGATAAACCACTATTTTATGGTTTACAATGTGCTTAATTCTGTGGTTTTACATAGTCTTTACCCACTTATTCATATAATTAGCATGCATTTTGATGAGCGGATATTTTATACGCTTTTTGGGGGTAATTTCATGTAGATTTTAGTATGTTTTAATTAGTTTTTAGTAGAATATTATTAGTTTTTAGGCAAAAATCATATTTCTGGACTTTACTATGAGTATGTGTGTTTTTCTGTGATTTTAGGTAATTTCTGGCTGAAATTGAGGGAGCTGAGCAAAAATCTGAGTTAGACTGAAAAAGGACTGCTGATGCTGTTGGATCCTGACCTCCCTGCACTCGGAATCGATTTTTTGGTGCTACAGGAGTCCAATTGGCGCGCTCTCAACGGCGTTGGAAAGTAGACATCCAGGGCTTTCCAGCAATATATAATAGCCCATACTTTGCGCGAAGATAGATGACGTAACATGGCATTGAACGCCAAGTACATGCTGCTGTCTGGAGTTAAACGCCAGAAACACGTCATGATCCGGAGTTGAACGCCCGAAACACGTTATAACTTGGAGTTTAACTCCAGGTAAAGCCTCAGCACGTGGATAGATTTAGTCTCAGCCCCAGCACACACCAAGTGGGCCCCAGAAGTGGATTTCTGTACCAATTATCTTAGTTTACTCATATTCTGTAAACCTAGGTTACTAGTTTACTATTTAAACAACTTTTAGAGACTTATCTTGTACCTCGTGACATTTTCAGATCTAAATTATATACATTTTGACGGCATGAGTCTCTAAACTCCATTGTTGGGGGTGAGGAGCTCTGCAGCGTCTCGATGAATTAATGCAATTGTTTCTATTTTACTCAACATGTGCATGGTTCGATCTAAGATGTTTATTCGTGCTTAATTATGAAAGAGGTGATGATCCGTGACACTCATCACCTCCCTCAATCTATGAACGTGTGTCTGACAAACACCTCCGTTCTACATCAGATTGAATGAACTTCTCTTAGATTCCTTAATCAGAATCTCCGCGGTATAAGCTAGAATTGATGGCGGCCACTCTTGAGGATCCGGAAGGTCTAAACCTTGTCTGTGGTATTCTGAGTAGGATTCAAGGATTGAATGGCTGTGACGCACTTCAAACTCGTGATTGCTGGGCGTGATGACAAACGCAAAAGGATCAATGGATCCTATTCCAACATGATCGAGAACCAACAGCTGATTAGCCGTGCTGTGACAGAGCACCTGGAACGTTTTCAGTGAGAGGATGGGAAGTAGCCACTGACAATGGTGACACCCTACATACAGCTTGCCGTAGATGTGCCTTATAAACAATTGAGTTAAATATTACATTGCAGAAATTCAGAGGACTAAGCATCTCCAAAACTCCAACATATTTCCCATTACTGCACAACAAGTAACGATTTTATTCTCTTTTATTTTTCCAATCTAATAATTCCAACTGATAATTTTGATTGACATCCTGACTAAGAATAATAAAATAAAAATAGCTTGCTTCAAACCAACAATCTCCGTGGGATTCGACCCTTACTCACGTAAGGTATTACTTGGACGACCCAGTGCACTTGATGGTTAGCTGTGCGGATTGCAAAAGGTGTTATTGCAATTTCGTGCACCAAGTTTTTGGCGCCGTTGCCGGGGTTGTTCGAGTTTGAACAAACTAAAGGTTTATTTTATTTCTTAGATTGGGAATAATTTATTTTTGTTGCTACAGAGTCATTAAATCTTGAGTCCTTTATCCCCTTTTCAAAAAGAATTTTTCAAAATTATTATTTTTATCTATCAATTTTCAATTTTTTTCGTGAGTTTAGTGTTTTGTTTTAAGTTTGGTGTCAATTGCATATGTTATATTTTCCTTTAATTTTTGACTTTGTGTTCTTTATTCTTCATTGATCTTTAAGTGTTCTTGTTTATTTTTCTTGTTTGATCTTAAGTTTTTCTTGTTTTGTGTCTTTTCTTGTTTTTCTTGTGCTTTTTCAAAACATCAACTTTCAAAAATTTATACTTTTATCCATAAAAATAATACATCTTTAAAATCAACACTGAAGTTACTGCCCAATTGGCTGGAGCTTTAGTAGTTGTTCTTCATAATTGGGTATCTTCTTTAAAATCTTTTTCAAAAATAATTTTTCTTGATTGAATCTTGTGCCAAACTCTAAGTTTGGTATTTTCTTGTTAAGTTTTCTTTAATTTTCAAAAATTTGTCTTGGTTTTCTAAAAATTTAAGTTTGGTGTTCTTTCCTTTGTTCTTGGTGTTCTTGTGAATTTTCAAAGTGTTCTTGAGTCTTTCTTGTGCTTTGATCTTAAAATTTTTAAGTTTGGTGTTCCTTGGTGTTTTCCCTCCAAAAATTTTCGAAAATTAAGGAGCATTAGATCTAAAAATTTTAAGTCTTGTGTCTTTTGTGTGTTTTTCTCTTTCATCATAAAATTCAAAATTCAAAAATATATCTTTCTTAACATCTGTATACCCTCCATTGGAGTTAGTAGCTTTGAGCTGAATCCTCAGCTCATTATCATGGTGCAGCAAAACTGCCAGTATTCTGGTCTTCCACATGAAGAACCTACAGAGTTTCTGGCACAATTTTTACAAATTTCTGACACAGTGCATGATAAGGAAGTAGATCAGGATGTCTACAGATTATTACTGTTTCCATTTGCTGTAAAAGATCAAGCTAAGAGGTGGTTAAATAACCAGCCTAAGAACAGCATAAAAACATGGAAACAGCTGTCAGAAAAATTCCTGAATCACTATTTCCCTCCAAAACGGATGACACAGCTAAGGCCAAGCATCCAAGGCTTCAAACAAGGAGATAATGAATCCCTTTATGATGCCTGGGAGAGATACAGAGAGATGCTAAGAAAATGCCCCTCTGAAATGTTTTCAGAGTGGGTGCAATTAGACATCTTCTACTATGGGCTTACAGAAAAAGCTCAGATTTCTCTAGATCACTCAGCTGGTGGATCTATACATATGAGAAAAATAATTGAAGAAGCTCAAGAGCTTATTGATACAGTTGCCAGAAATCAACATATGTACCTAAGCAGTGAATCCTCCATGAAAGAAGAAGCTAAAACAGTAACTGCTGAACTCAGTCCTGTAGATCAGGCTAATGAATTCAATCAGCAATTAGACTTTCTAACCAAGCAACTAGTTGAATTCAAGGAAATACTACAGGAAACAAGAATGGCTAATAGGAATATGGAAGTACAATTAAGACAAACAGAAAGGCAACTGTCAAAACAAATAGCAGAAGAATGCCCAGCAGTTCAATTAAGAAGTGGAAAAATATTAAATACCTCACTTCAAAGCAGTAGGAAGCCAAGAAATGAACAAATGGCTACTCAAAATCCCTCTGAGGACAATTAGAGCCCAGAGAGGAATAAGGCTGGCGCTGAACGCCCAGACCATGCTCATTTCTGGCGTTCAACGCCAGAAACAAGCATGAATCCGGCGTTGAACGCCCAAAGGGAGCACAGTTCTGGCGTTCAGACGCCAGTAACAAATAAGGAGGTGGCATCTAACGCCACCCCAGCTTCCACCCCTGGCATTCAAACGCCAGTGGGGGATCAGTCACATATAAGTGCTGATAACAACCTTTCTAAAAAGGCTTCCCAACCCACTTCTGTAGGTAATAAACCTGCAGCAACTAAGGTTGAGGAATACAAAGCCAAAATGCCTTATCCTCAAAAACTCCGCCAAGAGGAATAGAATAAGCAATTTGCCCGCTATGCAGACTATCTCAGGACTCTTGAAATAAAGATTCCGTTTGCAGAAGCACTTGAGCAAATACCCTCTTATGCTAAGTTCATGAAAGAGATCTTAAGTCATAAGAAGGATTGGAGGGAGACTGAAAAAGTTTACCTCACTGAAGAATGCAGTGCAGTCATTCTGAAAAGCTTACCTGAGAAGCTTAAAGATCCCGGGAGCTTTATGATACTATGCACATTAGAGGGTACTTGTACCAAGCAAGCTTTATGTGATCTTGGGGCGAGTATCAACCTAATACCTGCATCTACTATCAGAAAGCTTGGTTTGACTGAAGAAGTCAAACCAACCAGGATATGTCTTCAACTTGCTGATGGCTCCATTAAATACCCATCAGGCGTGATTGAAGACACGATTGTCAAGGTTGGGCCATTCGCCTTTCCTACTGACTTTGTGGTGCTAAAAATGGAGGAGCAAAAGAGTGCAACTCTCATTCTAGGAAGACCTTTCCTAGCAACTGGCCGAACCCCTCATTGACGTCCAAAAAGGGGAAGTAACCTTGAGAGTCAATGAGGAGGAGTTCAAGTTGAATGTTGTCAAAGCTATGCAACATCCAGACACCCCAAATGACTGCATGAGTG
>NC_029778.3:41586771-41589048 GCF_000817695.3 Arachis duranensis
ATGTTCAGCCTGATTTGGAGGAATCAGAGAAAATAATAGAACCTCTGAAAATTCCTCAGGAAGAGGAGAAACCTCCTAAACCTGAGCTCAAACCATTACCACCATCCCTAAAATATGCATTCCTGGGAGAAGGTGACACCTTTCCTGTAATCATAAGCTCTACCTTAGAGCCACAGGAAGAAGAAGCACTAATTCAAGTGCTAAGGACACACAAGACAGCTCTTGGGTGGTCCATCAGTGATCTTAAGGGCATTAGCCCAGCCAGATGCATGCACAAAATCTTACTGGAGGGTGATGCCAAGCCAGTGGTTCAACCACAAAGGCGGCTGAATCCAGCCATGAAGGAGGTGGTGCAGAAAGAGGTCACTAAGTTACTAGAGGCTGGGATTATTTATCCTATTTCTGACAGCCCCTGGGTAAGCCCTGTCCAAGTCGTCCCTAAGAAAGGTGGCATGACAGTGGTTCACAATGAAAAAAATGAACTGGTTCCTACAAGAACAGTTACAGGGTGGCATATGTGTATTGATTATAGAAGGCTCAATACAGCCACCAGAAAGGATCATTTTCCTTTACCATTCATAGACCAAATGCTAGAAAGACTAGCATGTCATGAATACTACTGCTTCCTGGATGGATATTCAGGTTATAATCAAATTGCAGTAGATCCCCAGGATCAGGAGAAAACGGCATTCACATGTCCATCTGGAGTATTTGCATACAGAAGGATGCCATTTGGCCTGTGCAATGCACCTGGAACCTTTCAGAGGTGCATGCTCTCAATTTTCTCTGATATGGTGGAAAAATTCCTGGAAGTCTTCATGGATGACTTTTCAGTATTTGGAGACTCATTCAGCTCCTGCCTTAACCATTTAGCACTTGTTCTGAAAAGATGCCAAGAGACTAACCTGATTTTAAACTGGGAAAAATGTCACTTTATTGTGACTGAAGGAATTGTCCTTGGGCACAAAATCTCGAATAAGGGAATAGAGATGGATCAAGCTAAGGTAGAGGTAATTGAAAAATTACCACCACCTGCCAATGTTAAGGCAATCAGAAGCTTTCTGGGGCATGCAGGATTCTATAGGAGGTTTATAAAGGATTTTTCAAAAATCGCCAAACCTCTGAGCAACCTGCTAGCTGCTGACACGCTATTTATCTTTGATAAAGAGTGTCTGCAGGCATTTAAGACTCTGAAAGCTAAGTTGGTGACAGCACCAATCATCTCTGCACCAGATTGGACATTACCATTTGAATTAATGTGTGATGCCAGTGACCGATTACAGGCAGCTGAACAAGGTTACAATAAAGAATAAGTACCCATTGCCGAGGATTGGTGATTGATGAGCGGATAATTTATACGCTTTTTGGCATTGTTTTTAGTATGTTTTTAGTATATTTTAGTTAGTTTTTAGTATATTTTTATTAGTTTTTAGTTAAAATTCACTTTTCTGGATTTTACTATGAGTTTGTGTGTTTTTCTGTGATTTCAGGTATTTTCTGGCTGAAATTGAGGGTCCTGAGCAAAAATCTGATTCAGAGACTCAAAAGGACTGCAGATGCTGTTGGATTCTGACCTCCCTGCACTCGAAGTGTATTTTTTGGAGCTACAGAAGCCCAATTCGCGCGCTCTCAACGGCATTGGAAAGTAGACATCCTGGGCTTTCCAGCAATGTATAATAGTCCATACTTTGCCCGAGATTTGATGGCCCAAACCGGCGTGGCAAATCAGCCTCAGAAATTCCAGCGTTTAACGCTGGAACTGGCATAAAACTTAGAGTTAAACGCCCAAACTGGCATAAAAGCTGGCGTTTAACTCCAGAAAAGGTCTCTACACGAAAATGCTTCATTGCTCAGCCCAAGCACACACCAAGTAGACCCAGAAGTGGATTTTTACGTCATTTTACTCATTTCTGTACACCCTAGGTTACTAGTTTACTATTAATAGGATATTTTGACATTGTATCAGTACCTCATGACACTTTACACGTTTCTTTGTGTACTTTGACATTGTATCTGTACCTCATGACACTTTACACGTTTCCTTGTGTACCTTCCACGGCATGAGTCTCTAAACCCCATGGTTGGGGTGAGGAGCTCTGCTGTGTCTTGATGGATTAATGCAATTACTACTGTTTTTCATTCAATTATGCTTGCTTCCATTCCAAGATGTTACTTGTTCTTAAACCGGATGAATGTGATGATCCGTGACACTCATCTTCATTCTCAACTATGAACGTGTGCCTGACAACCACCTCCGTTCTACCTTAGATTAAGTAG
>NC_029778.3:41590142-41590779 GCF_000817695.3 Arachis duranensis
CAAAGAGGATGACACAGCTAAGGCTGGACATCCAAGGCTTTAAACAAGAGGATAATGAATCCCTTTATAATGCCTGGGAGAGGTATAGAGGTATGCTTAGAAAATGCCCCTCTGAAATATTTTCAGAGTGGGTACAGTTAGACATCTTCTACTATGGGCTTACAGAAAAAGCTCAGATGTCTTTAGACCACTCAGCTGAGGAGTGGGAAGACACTGAATAACACTGCTCAAAAGAGCAAAAAGCCAAATAAGGAACAATTGATAGAGGACAACCAAGCCACTGTTCAAAATCCCTCTGAGGACAGTAAGAGCCCAGAGAGTAACACTTTTGGCGTTCAAACGCCAGAAAAGGGGGGAAAGCTGGCGTTAAACGCCCATTCCCTGCCCAGTTCTGGCGTTCAAACGCCAGAAAAGGGGGAAAAGTTGGCGTTAAACGCCCATTTTCCACCCAATCCTGGCGTTCAGACGCCAAGGGAGGATCAGACACCTGAGAGTGCTGACAGTAATCCCTCTAACAAGGCTTCTTCAACCACTTCTGTAAGGAATAAACCTGCAGCATCTAAGGTTGAAGACTATAAAGCCAAGATGCCTTATCCTCAAAAACTCCGCCAAGCGGAACAGGATAAGCAATTTGCCC
>NC_029778.3:41598988-41601041 GCF_000817695.3 Arachis duranensis
CTAAAAAGAATCCTGGAACGGACTGTGATAGCCCGAAGAAAGGATTGGGCAAAGAGCTTGGATGATGCTCTGTGGCATACAGAACAGCATTCAAGACTCCTATAGGAACCTCTCCATACCAACTGGTGTATGGAAGGCCTGTCATCTGCCCGTGGAACTGGAACATAAAGCCTACTGGGCAACCAGGTTCCTAAACATGGATGCTCAGTTAGCTGGTGAAAAAAGATTACTCCAGCTAAATGAGCTAGAGGAGTTCAGACTCAATGCAAAAATTTATAAGGAAAAGGCAAAGAAATGGCATGACAAGAAGTTGTCAACTAGAGTCTTTGAGCCAGGACAAAAAGTTCTGCTCTTCAACTCTAGGCTCAGACTATTTCCAGGAAAACTTAAATCCCGGTGGAGGGGTCCGTATGTGATTACAGGAGTGTCACCATATGGATATGTTGAGCTTCAGGATATTGATTCTGACAAAAAGTTCATTGTTAATGGACAGAGAATCAAGCATTATCTTGAAAGCAATTTTGAGCAGGAATGCTCAAAACTGAGACTTGAATGATCCTCAATAAAGGTCCAGCTAAAGACAGTAAAGAAGCGCTTGCTGGGAGGCAACCCAGTCATTAGGAGGTTATATGATTTGTTCTTACAGAGGCAAGTATCAAAAATGAAGGAATTCACAGAGTTACAGAAGGATTCAGCTCAAAAAGCAGAGAAAAAGAGCTTACTGGCAAAAAAATGCCAGTAAGGGGCATTTTAAACGCCAGGAATGGTGCCATTTTGGGCGTTAAACGCCAGAATGGTGCCCATTCTGGCGTTTAACGCCAGGTGTGCAGCATCCTGGGCGTTTAGAAAAACGCCCAGTGATAAAGGAATTCTGGCGTTTAACGCCAGCCAGGGCACCTGGCTGGGCGTTAAACGCCCAAAAGGGGCAACAAATGGGCGTTAAACGCCAGAATGGGTGCCATTCTGGGCGTTTAACGCCAGAAAGGTGGGCGGGACCACAATTCTGTTTTCAAAACAAATTTTTTCAAACTTTCCTTTTCTTACCCATAGTTTTCTACAAAAACACATTTCAATCTCTCATCATTCACTTTCAAATTTTCAAAATCTAAAATCATTCTTCAAATCTCTCAAATCATTCCCAAATTTTGTTCAAAAACTCACCCTTCTCTCAATTTCTTCCCATATCTTCTCAAATCTCCTTTCAAATTTTTCTTTTTTTTCGAAATCTCTCCTCCCCACTTTATAAATACACGATTGGCCCCCTCATTCCCCCACACCATTCGAATTTTCTCTTCCTCTCTCTCTCTTCTTTCCTTTCTTTTGCTTGAGGACAAGCAAACCTCTAAGTTTGGTGTGCTTTTCCGTGATCACTAAGCCAAGATTCATCAAGATCATGGCTCCTAAGGGAAAACAAACCAATTTAAGAGGAAAGAAAGAGAATAATCCAAAGAAGCTTTGGAATCAAGAGAAGTTCTTAACCAAAGAACATGAAGACCATTATCACAAAATAATGGGTCTGAGGTCGGTGATCCCGGAAGTTAAATTTGATCTGAAAGAAGATGAATATCCAGGGATCCAAGAGCAAATTCGAAACAGAGGATGGGAAGTTCTAACCAATCTTGAGATAAAGGTTGGAAGGAATATGGTTCAGGAATTCTACTCAAATCTGTGGTTAACAGATAAGCAGAGAATGACTGGAACTGCGTACCATACCTACAGAACCATGGTCAGAGGGAAAGTTATGTACTTCCATCTGGACAAAATAAGAGAAATCTTCAAATTGCCTCAACTGCAAGATAATCCTGAATCCTTTAATAGGAGAATGGTGAGAGCAGATAAAGGGTTAGATCAAGTTCTAGAGGACATATGCCTCCCTAGAACTAAGTGGATAACCAATTCAAAGGGTGTCCCAAACCAACTCAAGAGGGGAGACCTCAAACCAATTGCAAGAGGTTGGCTAGACTTTATTGGATGTTCCATATTGCCCACTAGCAACCGTTCTGAGGTCACTATCAAGAGAGCAGTAATGATTCATTGCATTATGCTTGGAAAA
>NC_029778.3:41602190-41603128 GCF_000817695.3 Arachis duranensis
TTGTGATGAGCGGATAATTTGTATGCTTTTTGGCATTGTTTTTAGTATGTTTTTAGTATAATCTAGTTAGTTTTTAGTATATTTTTATTAGTTTTTAGTTAAAATTCACTTTTCTGGACTTTACTATGAGTTTGTGTGTTTTTCTGTGATTTCAGGTATTTTCTGGCTGAAATTGAGGGTCCTGAGCAAAAATCTGATTCAGAGACTGAAAAGGACTGCAGATGCTGTTGGATTCTGACCTCCCTGCACTCGAAGTGGATTTTGTGGAGATACAGAAGCCCAATTCGCGCGCTCTCAACGGGATTGGAAAGTAGACATCCTGGGCTTTCCAGCAATGTATAATAGTCCATACTTTGCCCGAGATTTGATGGCCCAAACCGGCGAATAGTCCATACTTTGCCTGAGATTTGATGGCCCAAACTGGCGTGGCAAAACAGCCTCAGAAATTCCAGCGTTAAACGCCGGAACTGGCATAAAACTTGGAGTTAAACGCCCAAACTGGCATGAGAGCTGGCGTTTAACTCCAGAATAGGTCTCTACACGAAAATGCTTCAATGCTCAGCCCAAGCACACTCCAAGTGGACCCAGAAGTGGATTTTTACGTCATTTTACTCATTTCTGTACACCCTAGGTTACTAGTTTACTATTAATAGGATATTTTGACATTGTATCAGTACCTCATGACACTTTACACGTTTCTTTGTGTACCTTCTACGGCATGAGTCTCTAAACCCCATGGTTGGGGGTGAGGAGCTCTGCTGTGTCTTGATGGATTAATGCAATTACTACTGTTTTCTCATTCAATCATGCTTGCTTCCACTCTAAGATAATACTTGTTCTTAATCCGGATGAATGTGATGATCCGTGACAATCATCATCATTCTCAACTATGAACGTGTGACTGACAACCACCTCCGTTCTACCTTAGATTAAGTAAT
>NC_029778.3:41603148-41603291 GCF_000817695.3 Arachis duranensis
GCCTGATTGAGAACCGACAGATGGATAGCCGTGCCGTGACAGGGTGCGTTGAACATTTCCAATGAGAGGATGGGAGGTAGCCACTGACAACGGTGAAACCCTTGCATACAGCTTGCCATGGAAGGAGCCTTGCGTGTTTGAAG
>NC_029778.3:41603367-41604808 GCF_000817695.3 Arachis duranensis
AACAAGGGAATAGAGGTGGATCAAGCTAAGGTGAAAGTAATTGAAAAATTGCCACCACCTGCTAATGTTAAGGCAATCAGAAGCTTTCTGGGGCATGCAGGATTCTATAGGAGGTTTATAAAGGATTTTTCAAAAATTGCAAAACCTCTAAGCAATCTGCAGGCGTTTGAGACTCTGAAAGCTAAGCTGGTCACAACACCAGTCATTTCTGCACCAGAATGGACATTACCATTTAAACTCATGTGTGACGCCAGTGACCATGCCATTGGTGCAGTGTTGGGACAGAAGCATGACAAGCTTCTGCACGTCATTTACTATGCCAGCCGTGTTCTAAATGACGCACAGAATAACTACACAACCACAGAAAAAGAGTTACTTGCAGTGGTTTACGCCATTGACAAATTCAGATCCTATTTGGTAGGATCAAAAGTGATTGTGTACACTGATCATGCTGCTCTTAAATATCTACTCACAAAGCAGGATTCAAAACCCAGACTTATGGTGATTGTGTACACTGATCATGCTGCTCTTAAATATCTACTCACAAAGCAAGATTCAAAACCCAGACTCATTAGAGGGTGTTGCTTCTGCAAGATCAAGTAGCAGATCACCTGTCCCGAATAGAACCAGTAGAAGGGGCGTCCCACCCTCTCACTGAGATCTCTGAAACTTTTCCGGATGAGCAACTCTTTGCCATCCAGGAAGTGTCATGGTTCGCAGATATTGCAAACTACAAGGCAGTGAGATTCATACCCAAAGAGTACAGTAGGCTGCAATCCAAGAAATTGATCACAGATGCAAAGTACTATCTTTGGGATGAACCATATCTCTTCAAGAGATGCGCAGACGGAGTAATCCATAGATGTGTGCCTAAGGAGGAAGCGCAGAAGATTCTATGGCACTGCCATGGATCATAGTATGGAGGACATTTTGGAAGTGAGCGAACAGCCACAAGAGTGCTCCAATGTGGCTTCTACTGGCCTACTCTCTATAAAAATTCCTGAGCGTTTGTACTTAATTGTGATAGTTGCCAAAGATCTGGCAATCTGCCTCACAGTTATGCCATGCCTCAACAAGGGATCTTGGAGATTGAGTTGTTTGATGTATGGGGTATTGACTTTATGGGACCTTTCCCACCATCATACTCAAACACTTACATTCTGGTGGCAGTGGATTATGTATCCAAATAGGTGGAGGCTATTGCAACACCCACTAATGACACTAAAAGAGTGTTAAAATTCCTCCAGAAACACATCTTCAGCAGATTTGGTACCCCTCGAGTATTAATCAGTGATGGGGGCACTCATTTCTGCAATAAACAGCTTTACTCTGCTTTGGTTCGTTATGGAGTTAGCCACATGGTAGCTACTCCATATCACCCACAGACTAATGGGCAAGCTGAAGTCTCAAATAGAGAACTCAAAAGAATCCTGGAACGGAC
>NC_029778.3:41604873-41615843 GCF_000817695.3 Arachis duranensis
AAGAAGCTTAGATGATGCTCTGTGGGCATACAGAACAGCATTCAAGACCCCTATAGGGACCTCTCCATACCAGCTTGTGTATGGAAAGGCATGTCACTTGCCAGTGGAACTGGAACATAAGGCCTACTGGGCAACCAGATTCTTGAACCTTAATGCCAAGTTAGCTGGAGAAAAACATTTACTCCAGCTAAATGAGCTAGAGGAATTTAGACTCAATGCTTTCGAGAATGCAAAAATTTACAAAGAGAAAGCGAAAAGATGGCATGATAAGAAATTGTCATCCAGAGTCTTTGAGCCGGGGCAGAAAGTTCTGCTATTTAATTCTAGGCTCAAATTATTCCCCGGGAAATTAAAATCCCGGTGGAGAGGTCCATATGTAATTACAAGTGTATCTCCATATGGATACGTAGAGCTTCAGGATAATGACTCTAACAAAAAGTTCATTGTTAATGGACAGAGAGTTAAACATTATCTTGAAGCAATTTTGAGCAAGAATGCTCAAAACTGAGACTTGATTAAAAGCTCAGTAACAGTCCAGCTAATGACATTAAAGAAGCGCTTGCTGGGAGGCAACCCAGCCAAATCACAAAATTTAATTTTATTTGCTTTTCTATTTGATCAAGTTTTACAGGTAGATGCTAGAGTATATTCAAAAGGTGAAATAGCAATTGATTGAAGTCACAGAGTTACAGGGAAAATTGGAAGCTCACTGGCGTGAAAAAGCCAGTAAGAAACAATTGGAAAGCTTACTGGCATCAAAAAGCCAGTAAGAAACATTTTGGGCGTTGAACGCCCAAAAGAAGCACCCACTGGGCGTTCAACGCCAGTAAGGGTAGCCATCTGGGAGTTAAACGCCAGAAGGGAGCACCTTCTGGGCGTTGAATGCCAGAAAGAATCACCTTCTGGGCGTTTAACACCAGATTGATAGCATCCTGGGCGTTCAGAAAAACGCCCAGTGACAAAGGACTTCCTGGCGTTCAACGCTAGAAAGAAGCAGCAGCTGGGCGTTGAACGCCCAGGAAAAGCAACATTTGGGCGTTAAACGCCCAAAACATGCAGCGTTTGGGCGTTTAACGCCAGGATGGTGGGGAGGAGTTAAAATTCGTTTTTCTTCAAAATTTTTCTAATTTTTATGTTTCAATTCATGATTTCTTGCATTAACATGTTTCCAAATATCATCCTTCACTTTCAAAAATTTTAATCCTAATTTCTAAAATCTCTAATTTCTGAAATCCCTACTTCAAAGATTTTACATGCATTTTAATTCATAAGGACAAGTGATTTTCAATCCAATCCAACTCTTTTTCCAAATCTCTTTTCAAACTTAATTATCTTTTAAAATCTTTTTCAAATTATAAATTTTAAAATTATTTTTAAATATCATTCATATCTTTTTGAATTATATCTTTTTCTTGTCATATTTATCTTTTATAAATCATATCTTTTAAAAAAATTATATCCTTTTCTTATCATGTTTATCTTTTATAAATCATATCTTTTATCTTATATCTTTTTCTTCTTTTCGAATTACCCACCCCCTCCCTTTATAACCCCTTTCGGCGCCCCTCTCCTCATCCACCATTCCACACTTGCTCTCCTCCTATTCATCTTCTCTCTTTTCTTTTGCTTGAGGACAAGCAAACCTCTAAGTTTGGTGTGCTTATCCGTGATCACAAAAACATTCTCACTTTGATCATGGCCCCTAAAGGAAAACAACCCAACCCAAGAGGCAAGAAAGAGAATATTCCAAAGCCACTTTGGAATCAAGGGAAGTTCTTAACTAAAGAACATTCAGACCACTACTACAAAATAATGAGTAACAGATCAGTGATCCCGGAAGTTAAATTTGACCTAAAGGAAGATGAATATCCGGAGATCCAAGAGCAAATTCGAAACAGGAACTGGGAAATCCTAGCCAATCGTGAAACGAAAGTGGGAAGGAACATAGTTCAGGAGTTCTATGCTAATCTATGGCAGACAGACAGGCAAAGAATAATTGGAGCTGCTCTCTATGACCATCGGACCTTAGTCAGAGGAAAGATTGTTCATATCCATCCTGACAAAATCAGGGAGATCTTTAAGCTCCCTCAACTGAAAGATGACCCAGACTCCTTTAATAGGAGAATGATGAGGGTAAATAAAGGTCTGGACAAGATTCTAGAGGATATATGCATCCCCGAAGCCAGATGGACCACCAGCACGACTGGCATCCCAAATCAACTCAAAAGAGAATATCTCAAACCAGTAGCCAGAGGCTGGCTGGATTTTATTGGGCGTTCCATATTACCCACCAGCAATCGTTTTGAAGTTACTGTTAAAAGAGCAGTGATGATTCACTGCATCATGTTGGGAAAAGAAATAGAGGTTCATCAACTGATCTCGTGTGAACTATACAAAATAGTAAACAAGAATTCCAAGGACGCCAGATTGGCCTATCCAAGCTTAATTTCTGTGCTCTGCAGAGATGCTGGAGTGAAGATGGGAATAACAGAGTATATCTCAGTTGAAAGGCCAATCACTAGAATATCAATGGACAGACAACAGCTGCAGGATGATCCAATCAAGAGGAGAGCACAGGAAGTCCTCCCAGAACTTCCTCAATTCGAATATTGGGAACATATTGAAGCACCTATTTCCAAATTGCAAGAAGCTATGAACCAAATAAAGGAAGAATAGAACAATCAAAGTAGCATGCTTTGCAAACTGCTTAAGGAACAGGAAGAGCAATGGCGTGATCTAAGGGAGCTGAAGCGCCAGAAATTAATCCTTGAAAAGCACCCCACAGACTAGAGGAACATCTACTTCTCAAAACACAGGTTGTTGAGTTCTAATTTTAGCTTTAACTCTGTGATAGTGTTATTATAGAAATTTACCTTAGAAAATATATAGTAGTAGTAGTAATTAGCATATCTATTCTGGTTTTATTTCCAATTAAGTTATAATTTATTTTTCTCATAATCATCAGACATGAATAAAGTAGTAGATTTTTTTTTAGGATAAAGAAGTAATTTATATTTTTCGAGTTCTTAATAATAAAAATTATAATTAATTACATGTGGTGGCAATACTTTTTGTTTTCTGAATGAATGCTTGAACAGTGCATAATTTTTATCTTGAATTTTATGAATATTGGCTCCTGAAAGAATGAGGAACACGAAAAATATTATTGATGATCTGAAAAATCATGAAATTGATTCTTGAAGCAAGAAAAATCAGTGAAAAAAATTACAAGAAATCATGGGATCAAGAAAAGGGAATAAAAGCCAACAGCCCTTAAAACCAAAAGGCAAGGGTGAAAAGGATCCAAGGCTTTGAGCATCAGTGGATAGGAGGGCCTAAGGAAATAGTCCAGGCCTAAACGGCTAAATCAAGCTGTCCCTAACCATGTGCTTGTGGCATGCAGGTCCAAGTTAAAAACTTGAGACTGAGTGGTTAAAGTCGTGATCCAAGGCAAAAAGAGTGTGCTTAAGAGCTCTGGACACTTCTAACTGGGGACTTTAGCAAAGCTGAGTCACAATCTGAAAAGGTTCAGCCAGTCATGTGTCTGTGGCATTTATGTATCCGGTGGTAATACTGGAAAACAAAGTGCTTAGGGCCACGGCCAAGACTCATAAAGTAACTGTGTTCAAGAATCAACATACCACACTAGGAGAATCAATAATACTCTCTGAATTCTGAGTTCCTATGGATGCCAATCATTCTGAATTTCAAAGGATAAAGGGAGATGCCAAAACTGTTCAGAAATAAAAAGCTACAAGCCCCGCTCATCTAATAAGAATCTGAGCTTCACTTAAAAACTCTAAAATATTATTACTTCTTAATTTCTGTTAAAACCTATTTTATTTATCTAGTTGCTTGAGGACAAGCAACAGTTTAAGTTTGGTGTTGTGATGAGCGGATAATTTATATGCTTTTTGGCATTGTTTTTAGGTATTTTTAGTATGATCTAGTTACTTTTAGGGATGTTTTCATTAGTTTTTATGCTAAATTCACATTTCGGGACTTTACTATGAGTTTGTGTGTTTCTCTGTGATTTCAGGTAATTTCTAGCTGAAATTGAGGGAGCTGAGCAAAAATCTGAGTTAGGCTGAAAAAGGACTGCTGATGCTGTTGGATCCTGACCTTCCTGCACTCGGAATAGATTTTTTGGAGCTACAGGAGTCCAATTGGCGCGCTCTCCACGGCGTTAGAAAGTATACATCCAGGGCTTTCCAGCAATATATAATAGTCCATACTTTGCGCGAAGATAGACGACGTAACTTGGCGTTGAACGCCAAGTACATGCTGCTGTCTGGAGTTAAACGCCAGAAACACGTCATGATCCGGAGTTGAACGCCCGAAACACGTTATAACTTGGAGTTTAACTCCAAGGCCTCAGCACGTGGATAGCTTTAGTCTCAGCCCCAGCACACACCAAGTGGGCCCCAGAAGTGGATTTCTGTACCAATTATCTTAGTTTACTCATATTCTATAAACCTAGGTTACTAGTTTACTATTTAAACAACTTTTAGAGACTTATCTTGTACCTCATGACATTTTTAGATCTGAATTATATACATTTTGACGGCATGAGTCTCTAAACTCCATTGTTGGGGGTGAGGAGCTCTGCAGCGTCTCGATGAATTAATGCAATTGTTTCTATTTTACTCAACGTGTGCATGGTTCGATCTAAGATGTTTATTCGTGCTTAATTATGAAAGAGGTGATGATCCATGACACTCATCACCTCCCTCAACCCATGAACGTGTGCCTGACAAACACCTCCATTCTACATCAGACTGAATGAACTTCTCTTAGATTCCTTAATCAGAATCTCCGCGGTATAAGCTAGAATTGATGGCGGCCACTCTTGAGGATCCGGAAGGTCTAAACCTTGTCTGTGGTATTCTGAGTAGGATTCAAGGATTGAATGGCTGTGACGCACTTCAAACTCGCGATTGCTGGGCGTGATGACAAACGCAAAAGGATCAATGGATCCTATTCCAACATGATCGAGAACCAACAGCTGATTAGCCGTGCTGTGACAGAGCACCTGGAACGTTTTCAGTGAGAGGATGGGAAGTAGCCACTGACAATGGTGACACCCTACATACAGCTTGCCGTAGACGTGCCTTACAAACAATTGAGTTAAATATTACATTGCAGAAATTCAGAGGACTAAGCATCTCCAAAACTCCAACATATTTCCCATTACTGCACAACAAGTAACGATTTTATTCTCTTTTATTTTTCCAATCTAATAATTCCAACTGATAATTTTGATTAACATCCTGACTAAGAATAATAAAATAAATAGCTTGCTTCAAACCAACAATCTCTGTGGGATTCGACCCTTACTCATGTAAGGTATTACTTGGACGACCCAATACACTTGCTGGTTAGTTGTGCGGATTGCAAAAGGTGTTATTGCAATTTCGTGCACCACATTTATATTTCCTTCCTAAAATTATTACATGATTGAAAACATGCTTCTTTAGTCTTAATTTAGCTAATCTTAATCCTCTCTTATTACCATTCGATGCCTTGATCTGTGTGTTAAGTGTTTCAGGCTTTATAGGGCATGAATGAGTGAGAGATTGGGAAGGAAGCTTGCAAAAATAGAAGGAACACAAGAAATTGAGGAGATGACAAGCGAGAAGTGATGCGTATGCGTCAGCGACGTGACCGCGCAAAAGTAAGGAATTCGCAGTGACGCGGCTGCATGGCTCATGCGACCGCGCGGATTGGTAAAGCACAAGTGACGCGGAAGCGCAGACGACGCGAAGGCGTGGCAGGGAAAAATGCGAATGACGCGTCCGCATGGATGACGCGATCGCGTGACATGCGCGATCTGCAGAATTACAAAAAACGCTGGCAGAGATTCTGGGCCACATTTCAACCCAGTCTTTGGCCCAGAAACACAGATTAAAGTCAGGAAACTTGCGGGGACTTCAGATCATGCTCTGATAATTCATAATTTTAGTTTTAGATGTAGTTTTTAGAGAGAGAGGTTCTCTCCTCTCCCTTAGGATTAGGATTAGGATTCCTCTTAAAGGATTTAGGATTTATTATTATTCCAACTTACAATTTTCTTCTGAATTCCAGGTTTAATATTCCCTTTACTTATTTTCCCAATTTAATTTATGAACTCTTTTATGTTGAATTTGAATTTATGTTTAAACGTAGTTTGATTGCTTTATTTACATGAATGCTTTTAATTTAATTTAGATTTTTCTACCTTTTGGCTTTGGTTGATTAATTGGTGACTCTTGAGTTATCAAACTCATTGTTGATTGAAAATTAGAATTCTTCAAGAATTGATTCGAGATCCAATAACTCTGACTTTTCCCAAGGAAAGACTGGGACTTGAGGATTCAAATTAATTCATTAACTTGACTTACCTTCATAGTTAGAGGTTAACAAAGTGGGAGAAAAATCCAATTCTCATCACAATTGATAAGGATAACTAGGATAGGACTTCCAGTTCTCATACCTTACCAAGAGTTTATTTTACAGTTGTTATTATTTTATTTTAAGTGTCATTCAACATACCCTTTACCTTAATCCAAAACCCCAAACATACTTTTGCATAGCCAATAATAAGAACATACCTCCCTGCAATTCCTTGAGAAGACGACCCGAGGTTTAAATACTCGGTTATCAATTTTAAAAGGGGTTTGTTACTTGTGACAACCAAAACTTTTGTACGAAGGGATTTCTGTTAGTTTAAAAGCTATATCTACAACGCGAATATTTTTATAAATTCTTTACTAGCAAAAATTCTAACGTCAAAATGGCGCCGTTGCCGGGGAATTGCAAACGTGTGCCTTATTATTGGTTATTATAAATATTTTTCAAAAAAAATATTTTTTCTTTTTTTTGTTAGTTTTTGTTTTTATTATCTCTCACTACTATGAACTCTCACCCCTTTGGCTATGAGTCTGGTTAAAATTATGTTGCAGGAAGAGGAGATTATAATGACAACATGCACCATGGTTGGAACAATCAAAGATGGGAGGAGCCACAAGGATTTGATCAACCCTTATGGCAACAACCACCTCTAATGGACTATCAACAACCATTCTGTGATGCATATCAAGGCAACGGCTATGGTGAGCACTCTTTGGACTACCAACAAGACCCACCATATGCCTATGAACCCCCTCCTCCTCAATATAATTTTGAACCACCATACTCACAAGCCCCTTTTCACCATTCACTTCCATATGACCCTAACCCTCAACCACCATACCAACCACCTTATGAGCCAAATGAACCATACACAATTACTCCCGAGAACCACCACCTCAATATTTGCCATCTCCATATCTGTCAATCCAAGAGCACTATGATCCTACTTATGATAGCCAAGCGCAGCAAGATTCAACGGATCGTCTCACGGAAACATGTGCAAAACTTCAAGCAACCCTTCATCAATTGAATCAAGCGATAAATCAATTAGATTCCCAACGTTCGGACACTCAAGGAACCCCCATGGCTTCATGTGGACAATCTAATGAAGAACGTAGCATGAAAGAGACACTAGAGACTCCAGTGGATAATAAGGAGCAAGACTTTGTACTGGAACAAGTGGAGGAAGCTATAATAGTTGTAGAAGAAGAAGTGGTTGAAGATTTAGGAGATGCAGAACCTCCATGGGAAAGTCCAGTCATAGAACCCCCTTCCAAGACGTCTGAAATTGATGCTGAGGATGGTGTACAACCTCCAAAGCATATCACAGTTGATGACTTGGAAGAGGTTGATCAAGAGATGGAGATTCAAGAAGAAGAAGCACAACCTCCTATGCCCTTGGAGAGCAATGAAGAGGAGATTGAATTGGAAGAAAGTTACCAAGAGAAAGAGGTTGAAATTGAAGAAACTTGCAAAGAGGTGGTAATTATCAGAGAAGAGCACAAGGGAGTGGAGCTTGCAATTTCATTAAAAATACCTCCCCCTAAGTTGTCATCATCCTTCACAACATTCAAGTGGGTAAAATTCATATCCCTTAGCTTTCTAATTCCACTTGAATATGGGCTACTGGAGACGGATGGTCAACTTAGAGCTCTTTGTGACATTAAGAGTAAGCGGAAGATGGCCAGTGGTAAGAATTATCCTGCAAGGTTCATTATGGTTGGAAGCTTTAAGTTTAAACGAAAAGGTTGGTGTAAAGCTCAACTGAATGGGTCTAGAAAGCTGTTTGGTCACTACAGTGAGAATTCAGATCACCTTTCACCCAGCTGGAAAAATGCAAATCGAGACAAAAATAGGTGTAAAAGTAAGGTTTGGGATCCTGGAATCTGTTCTGACATTTGTCACCCCGAGAGCCTAAGAATCTGTTTGAAGCTTCTTAAGGGCTTTACATGCTTAGTTTGGGACCCCGGAGGCTAATCAAACTCCAAACATTGGTGGATATTTTTGGATGAGTTCAAGCACAAGCCACCATAATAGGGAGTTCACCAAATGTCCAACTTAAGGACTTTAACTAAAAGTGCTAGGTGGGAGACAACCCACCATGGTATGATCGATCCTTTTTCAATTTTAATTTTATTTAGTTTTGTTTGTTTTTTGAATATTTTATTTTCATTGAACCTAGAAGTTTTCATAGCATCTACATTAACACTGCATATTGCACACTGCATAATTGCATAATAAAAAAAAAGGGGGGAAAGCACGCACACGACGCGGCAGCGTCGCTGACGCGTCCGCGTTACATGTGCGCTGTGAAGAAGAGAAATCGAACAGAGAGTCACGCGAGAGTATGGCTAGAGGCGTGCCCGTGGCATAAATCGTCACACGCGACCGCGTCGTTGACGCGTCTGCGTTGAGTGGGAACACTAGCCTGCTACGCGACCACGTCACTCACGCGGCCGCGTGCCCTGGATTTCGACGTAAAAGGGTGCACAACCAATTATTGTGCTAGAATGGTGCTGGATTGGTGCTGAACGCACAATTCTACCCATGCGGCCGCGTGACTCACGCGACCGCGTCACTGGTGCACGAAATCACAATCACACTTTTGTAATTCCGCACAACTAACCAGCAAGTGCACTGGGTCGTCCAAGTAATACCTTACGTGAGTAAGGGTCGATCCCACGGAGATTGTCAGCTTGAAGCAAGCTATAGTTATCTTGTAACTCTTAGTCAGGATATCAATAATTCTCAAGTTTAATTGTGAAAAGTAGAAGAACATGAAATAGATACTTGTTTTGCAGTAATGGAGAACAGGTTGAGGTTTTGGAATCAATTCTAGCTTATACCACGAAGATTCTGGTTAAGGAATCCAAGAGATATTCACTCAATCTAAAGTAGAATGGAGGTGGTTGTCAGGCACACGTTCATAGGTGAGAATGATGATGAGTGTCACAGATCATCACATTCATCAAGTTGAAGAACAAATGATATCTTAGAATTGAAGCAAGCGTGATTGATTGAAAAACAGTAGTAATTGCATTAATCCATCAAGACACAACAGAGCTCCTCACCCCCAACCATGGGGTTTAGAGACTCATGCCGTAGAAGATACAATAAGAAACGTGTAATGTGTCAGGAGGTAAAGATACAATGTCAAAATATCCTATTTAAAGTGAACTAGTAACCTAGGATATATAGAAATGAGTAAATGACGTAAAAATCCACTTCCGGGGTCCACTTGGTGTGTGCTTGGGCTGAGCATTGAAGCTTTCATGTGTAGAGACTTTTTCTGGAGTTAAACGCCAGCTTTTGTGCCAGTTTGGGCGTTTAACTCCAATTTTTGTGCCAGTTCCGGCGTTAAACGCCGGAAATTCTGAAGCTGATTTGCAATGCCAGTTTGGGCCATCAAATCTCAGGCAAAGAAGCTGATTTGCAACGCCGGTTTGGGCCATCAAATCTCGGGAAAAGTATAGACTATTATACATTGCTGGAAAGCCCAGGATGTCTACTTTCCATCGCAATTAAGAGCGTGCAAATTGGGCTTCTGTAGCTACGAACAATCCACTTCGAGTGCAGGGAGGTCAGAATCCAACAGTATCTGCAGTCCTTTTTCAGCCTCTGAATCAGATTTTTGCTCAGGTCCCTCAATTTCAGCCAGAAAATACCTGAAATCCCAGAAACACACACAAACTCATTGTAAAGTCCAGAAATATGATTTTTAATTAAAAACTAATAAAAACATAATAAAAACTAACTAAAACATACTAAAAATATACTAAAAACAATGCCAAAAAGCGTATAAATTATCCGCTCATCAGTCACATTCTTCTAAAAGCCAACAAGTTTAACATTCTTTAATCAACAAATTCAAAAGACATATGCACTGTTCAAGCATTCATTCAGAAAACAAAAAGTATTGTCACCACATCAAGCTAATTCAACTAGTTTCATAGATGAATTCGAAATCCTGCACTTCTTGTTCTTTTGTGATTAAAGCATTTTTCATTTAAGAGAGGTGATGGATTCATAGGACATTCATAGCTTTAAGGCATAGACATTAAATTTTATTAATCATGAATTAAGAACAAGACTTAAAGATAAACATAAGATAAAACTAATAGTAAAAGAAACAAAAATTTAAATGACTCTAAAATAGACTCCTAATGATAGAGGTTATCACAGAGTTAGGACTCAACAACCTTGATCTTGAGAAGTGGATGCTCCCTTAACTTGTGGGGTATTTGACCCTTCAAGGGAGAGCTTCTGGCGCTTCAGCTCCTGTAGCTCACGCCCCTGCTTCTCTTGTTCCTTCAGCAATTTGCAGAGCATGCAGTTTTGATTCTGCTGTTCTTCCTTAATTTGTTCCATAGCTTCTTGCAGCTTGGCAACAGATGCTTCTAGGTGGGTCTAGTAGTCAATTTCAGGGAGTTCAGGGAGGAACTCCTGCGCCCTCCTTTTGATAGAATTATCTTGCATTTGTCCTTCCATTGACTTCTTCGTGATTGGATGTTCAATTGGGATGAATTCATCTACTCCCATCCTCACCCCAGCATCTTTACATAGCAAAGAGATTAAGCTTG
>NC_029778.3:41619774-41620217 GCF_000817695.3 Arachis duranensis
ACGTAGTAATGCCCTTCGGGCTGAAGAACGCGGGGGCAACCTACCAGAGGCTAATGAACAAAGTGTTCTCAGAACACATCGGACTACAACTAGAGGTGTACGTCGACGACATGCTGGTAAAGACACAAGAAGACGGAAACTTGCTGACCGACCTCACCAGTGTCTTCAGCACCCTCAGAAAACACAACATGAGACTCAACCCGACAAAGTGCACCTTCGCCGCAGAAGCCGGAAAATTCTTAGGCTTCATGTTGACTCAAAGGGGCATCGAAGCAAACCCGGACAAATGCCAAGCGATACTCAATATGAAAAGCCCGACCTGTGTCAAAGAAGTACAACAGCTGAATGGAAGGCTGGCCGCTCTATCAAGATTTTTGGCAGGATCAGCGATAAAATCACTACCTCTCTACTCACTCCTAAAGAAAGGGAAACCCTTCTCATGG
>NC_029778.3:41620317-41621116 GCF_000817695.3 Arachis duranensis
TTTCCATCCTCTGTTTCGAATTTGCTCTTGGATCCCCGGATATTCATCTTCTTTCAGATCAAATTTAACTTCCGGGATCACTAACCTTAGACCCATTATCTTGTGATAATGGTCTTCATGTTCTTTGGTTAAGAACTTCTCTTGATTCCAAAGATTCTTTGGATTATTCTCTTTCTTTCCTCTTAAATTGGTTTGTTTTCCCTTAGGAGCGATGATCTTAATGAATCTTGGCTTAGTGATCACGGAAAAGCACACCAAACTTAGAGGTTTGCTTGTCCTCAAGCAAAAGAAAGGAAAGAAGAGAGAGAGGAGAGGAGCAAATTCGAATGGTGTGGGGGAATGAGGAGGCTGAACGTGTTTTTATAAGGGGGGAAGAAGAGATTTCGAAAAAATTGAAAGGAGATTTGAGAAGATATGTAGAGAATTTGAGAGAAGGGCGAGTTTTTGAACAAGATTTGGGATTGATTTGAGAGAGATTTGAAGACTGATTTTTGATTTTTGAAGATTTGAAAGTGATTGATGAAAGGTTGAGATGTATTTATGTAGAAAATTATGGGTAAGAAAAGGAAAATTTGAAAAAAATTTGATTGAAAATCAAAATCTTGGTCCCCCACTTTTCTGGCGTTAAACGCCCATTTGTTGCCCATTGTGGGCGTTTAACGCCCAGCCAGGTGCCCTGGCTGGCGTTAAACGCCAGAATTCCTTTATCACTGGGCGTTTCGCTAAACGCCCAGGATGCTGCACACCTGGCGTTAAACGCCCAGAATGGTGCCCATTCTGGCGTTTAACGCCCAAAATG
>NC_029778.3:41624607-41625465 GCF_000817695.3 Arachis duranensis
TTAGCATAAGAAGGTATTTGCTCAAGTGCCTCTGCAAACGGAATCTTTATTTCAAGAGTCCTTAGATAGTCTGCAAAGCGGGCAAATTGCTTATCCTGTTCCGCTTGGCGGAGTTTCTGAGGATAAGGCATCTTGGCTTTATATTCTTCAACCTTAATTGCTGCAGGTTTATTCCTTACAGAAGTGGTTGAAGAAGCCTTGTTAGAGGGATTACTGTCAGCACTCTCAGGTGTCTGATCTTCCCTTGGCGTCTGAACGCCAGGATTGGGTGGAAAATGGGCGTTTAACGCCAACTTTTCCCCCTTTTCTGGCGTTTGAACGCCAGAACTGGGCAGGGAATGGGTGTTTAACGCCAGCTTTCCCTCCTTTTCTAGCGTTTGAACGCCAATAGCATTCCTCTCTGGGCTCTTACTGTCCTCAGAGGGATTTTTGATAGTGGTTTGGTTATCCTCTGTCAATTGTTCCTTATTTGATTTTTTGCTCTTTTGAGTGGTGTTGTTCAATGTCTTCCCACTCCTCAGTTGAACTGCTTGACATTCCTCTGTTATCTGTTTAGATATCTGTTGTTTTGCTTGATTCAACTGCAGTTCTATGTGCTTGTTAGCAACTTTAGTTTCATAGAGCATCTCTTTAAATTCTGCTAACTGTTCTGTCATCAGGAGCAATTGTTGATTAAGCTTAATCATCTGTTCTTGAGGGTTAGGATCAGTGGCTACTGCCATGACTTCCCCTTTTGGAGAGAACTCATTGCTAGAGTACAAATATTGGTTTCTAGCAACAGTGTCTATAAGCTCTTGAGCCTCTTCAATTGTCTTCCTCATGTGTATAGATCCACCAGCTGAGTGGTCTAAAGACATC
>NC_029778.3:41625558-41626653 GCF_000817695.3 Arachis duranensis
GAGGGGCATTTTCTTAGCATACCTCTATACCTCTCCTAGGCATTATAAACGGATTCATTATCCTCTTGTTTAAAGCCTTGGATGTCCAGCCTTAGCTGTGTCATCCTCTTTGGAGGGTAAAAGTGATTCAGGAATTTGTTTGATAACTGTTTCCATGTCTTTATGCTTGTTGTAGGTTGGTTATTCAACCACCTCTTAGCTTGATCTTTTACAGCAAATGGAAACAATAATAGTCTGTAGACATCCTGATCTACCTCTTTATCATGTACTGTGTCAGCAATTTGTAAGAACTATGCCAGAAACTCAGTAGGCTCTTCCTGTGAAAGACCGGAATACTGGCAATTTTGCTGCACTATGATAATGAGTTGAGGATTCAGCTCAAAGCTGCTTGCTTTGATGGGAGGTGTGCAGATGTTACTCCCATATGCAGCTGTAATGGGGTTAGCATATGACCCCAGAGTCCTTCTGGACTGTTCAATCCCACTTAAGTCCATGATGGATAAAGGGAAATGATATGGATGGCAAGTGGATAAAAATATATTTTTCTAATTTATTTATTTATTTTTTTTTGAATTAACCGAAAAATAAAGTAAAAACAAAAGGAAATAAAATAAAAAATAAAAATTCGAAAATTAAAAGAAAATAAGATCAAAACAAATTGAAAACTAAATCAATTAGTTAATTAAAAAGATTTTGAGATTAGCAATTAGAAAGATATGATTGAAAAATTTTTATGAAAAAGATTTGATTTTTCAAATGAGGAAAGAGAAAAACAACAAAATGACACCAAACTTAAAATTTTTAAAAAATCAAACACTAATTTTTCGAAAATTTTAAGGGAAAAACACAAAGAGGACACCAAACTTAGAATTTTTACGGATCAAAAAGGGACTAAAGACATGCAAATTTGAAAATTAAAAGAAAAACAAAAGCATGCAATTGACACCAAACTTAAAATATGAAACTAGACTCAACTAAAAGACTCTAAACCAACAAAAATAAAACAGTCCTAATCTAAGCAACAAGATAAACCGTCAGTTGTCCAAACTCGAACAATCCCCAGCAACGGCGCCAAAAACTTGGTGCACGAAATTG
>NC_029778.3:41627598-41629550 GCF_000817695.3 Arachis duranensis
TTTTATGCCAGTTCCAGCGTTAAACGCTGGAAATTCTGAGGCAGATTTGCAACGCCGGTTTGGGCCATCAAATCTCGGGCAAAGTATGAACTATTATACATTGCTGGAAAGCCCAAGATGTCTACTTTTCAACGCTGTTGAGAGCGCGCCAATTGGGCTTCTGTAGCTCCAGAAAATCCACTTCGAGTGCAGGGAGGTCAGAATCCAACAGCATCTGCAGTCCTTTTCAGCCTCTGAATCAGATTTTTGCTCAGGATCTTCAATTTCAGCCAGAAAATACCTGAAATCACAGAAAAACACACAAACTCATAGTAAAGTCCAGAAAAGTGAATTTTAACTAAAAACTACTAAAAATATACTAAAAACTAATTAAATTATACTAAAAATATACTAAAAACAATGCCAAAAAGCGTACAAATTATCCGCTCATCAGTCACCAGCTTCAACGACCTCTCGTGCAAATTTCTTATGCGGTTTTCTATTGATGAGCGGATAATTTATACGCTTTTTGGCATTGTTTTTAGGTAGTTTTTAGTAAGTTCAAGCTACTTTTAGGGATGTTTTCATTTGTTTTTATGTTAAATTCACATTTCTGGACTTTACTATAAGTTTGTGTGTTTCTCTGTGATTTCAAGTAATTTCTGGCGTAAATTGAGGGACTTGAGCAAAACTCTGAAAAAGGCTGACAAAAGGACTGCTGATGTTGTTGGAATCTGACCTCCCTGCACTCGAAATGAATTTTCTGGAGCTACAGAACTTCAAATGGTGCGCTCTCACCGGTGTTGCAAATTAGACATCCAGATCTTTCCAGCAATATATAATAGTCCATACTTTATTTGAAAATTGACGACGTAACTTGGCATTGAACGCCAAGTACATGCTGCTGTCTGGAGTTAAACGCCAGAAACACGTCATGATCCGGAGTTGAACGCCCAAAACACGTTATAACTTGGAGTTCAACTCCAAGTTAAGGCTCTACTCATGGATAGATCAAGCTCAGCCCAAGCATACACCAAGTGGGCCCCGAAAGTGTATTTATACATCAATTACTTACTCATGTAAACCCTAGTAGCTAGTCTAGTATAAATAGGATAAGTTACTATTGTATCAGACATCTTTTGACAATTTAATCTTTTGACTTTGTAATCTTTGATCATTCGGTCTCTTGATCATTCAGGGGGCTGGCCATTCGGCCATGCCTGAACCTTTCACTTATGTATTTTCAACAGTGGAGTTTCTACACACCATAGATTAAGGGTGTGGAGCTCTACTGTACCTCAAGTTTCAATACAATTACTATTACTTTTTATTCGATTCTCTTTTATTCTTATTCCAAGATATACGTTGCACAACACTTTGATGAATGTGATGATCCGTGACACTCATCATCATTCTCACCTATGAACGCGTGTGACTGACAACCACTTCCGTTCTACCTTAGGCCGGGCGCATATCTCTTAGATTCTTGGTGCACGAAATTGTGATCAATACTTTTCACAACTCAAATAATCCCCGGTAATGAAACCAAAAACTTGGTGTTCAATACCATGGAATAAACACAACTTCGCACAACTAACCAGCAAGTGTACTGGGTCGTCCAAGTAATAAACCTTACGCGAGTAAGGGTCGATCCCACAGAGATTGTTGGTATGAAGCAAGCTATGGTCACCTTGTAAATCTTAGTCAGGCAAACTCAAATGGGTATGGTGATAAACGCATAAAACATAAAGGTAAAGATAGAGATACTTATGTAATTCATTGGTACGAACTTCAGATAAGCGTATGAAGATGCCTTCCCTTCCGTCTCTCTGCTTTCCTACTGTCTTCATCCAATCCTTCTTCCTCCTTTCCATGGCAAGCTTAAGCAAGGGTTTCACCGTTGTCAGTGGCTACCTCCCATCCTCTCAGTGGAAATGTTCAACGCACCCTGTCACAGCACGGCTATCCATCTG
>NC_029778.3:41629906-41630165 GCF_000817695.3 Arachis duranensis
CTCTTGGAGTTAAACGCCAGCTTTAGTGCCAGTTTGGGCGTTTAACTCCCATTTTGGTGCCAGTTCCGGCGTTTAACGCTAGGAATTCTGAGAGTGACTTTGAACGCCGGTTTGGGCCATCAAATCTTTGGCAAAGTATGGACTATCATATATTGCTGGAAAGCCCAGGATGTCTACCTTCCAACGCCGTTGAGAGCGCGCCAATTGGGCTTCTGTAGCTCCAGAAAATCCACTTCGAGTTCAGGGAGGTCAGAATCCA
>NC_029778.3:41630414-41631320 GCF_000817695.3 Arachis duranensis
AGAATATGCAATGAATTCCAAAAACATCTATGAAGATCAGTATTAATTAGATGAGCGGGGCTTTTAGCTTTTTGCCTCTGAATAGTTTTGGCATCTCACTCTATCCTTTGAAATTCAGAATGATTGGCTTCTTTAGGAACTTAGAATCCAGATAGTGTTAATGATTCTCCTAGTAAAGTATGATGATTCTTGAACCCAGCTACTTATTGAGTCTTGGTCGTGGCCCAAAGCACTCTGTCTTCCAGTATTACCACCGGATACATACATGCCACAGACACATAATTGGGTGAACCTTTTCAGATTGTGACTCAGCTTTGCTAGAGTCCCCAATGAGAGGTGTCCAGGGTTCTTAAGCACACTCCTTTTGCCTTAGATCACAGCTTTATTTCTTTCTTTTTCTCTTTTTTTTCGTTTTCTTTTCTTCCCTCATTTTTTTTTGTATTCACTGCTTTTCTTGCTTCAAGAATCATTTTAATGATTTTTCAGATCCTCAGTAACAAGTCTCCTTTTTCATCATTCTTTCAAGAGCCAACATTCATGAATCACAAATTCAAAAGACATATGCACTGTTTAAGCATACATTCAGAAAACAAAAATATTGCCACCACATCAAAATAATTAAACTGTTATAAAATTCAAAATTCATGCAATTCTTTTTCTTTTCCAATTAAGCACGTTTTTTATTCAAGAGAGGTGATGGATTCATAGGACATTCATAACTTTAAGGAATAGATACTAAGACACTAATGATCACAAGACACAAACATGGACAAACATAAGCATTAAAATTCGAAAAACAGGAAAATAAAGAACAAGGAAATTAAGGAACGGGTCCACCTTAGTGATGGCGGCTCCTTCTTCCTCTTGAAGATCCTATGGAGTGCTTGAGCTCCTCAATGTCTCTTC
>NC_029778.3:41635051-41636629 GCF_000817695.3 Arachis duranensis
TTCTTCTTTGAAGAATTCGTTTAGGTCCTCTACAGAGAGTTGTGCTTTGGCTTCTCTTAGCTTTTTCTTCAAGGTCCTTTCAGGTTCAGGATCAGCCTCAACAAGAATGCTTTTGTCTTTGCTCCTGCTCATAAGAGAGAGAAGGGAACAAGAAAATGTGGAATCCTCTATGTCACAGTATATAGATTCCTTTAGGTGTCAGAGGAAAAGAAAAATGAAAGGCAGAAGTAGAAAATTCGAACTTTATCAAAGAAGATGGAGTTCGAATTTTGCATTAAGGGATAGTGTTAGTCCATAAATGGAAGGATGTGAGAAGAAGGGAAGTAATTTTTCGAAAATCAAGTAAAAGATTTTGAAAACATTTTGAAAAACTTTGATTGATAATTTTCAAAAACAAAAGTGGGAAAGAAATCAAGTGATTTTTGAAAAAGAATTTGAAATTAGAAATCAAAAAGATTTGATTGAAAACTAATTTTGAAAAAGATGTGGTTAAGGAGATATGATTGGTTTTAAAAAGATGTGATTGAGAAGATATGATTTGAAAAACATTTTTAAAAAGATTTAATTTTGAAGATTAGTAACTTGCCTAACAAGAAAAGATATGATTCAAACATTAAACCTTTCTCAACAGAAAAGGCAACATACTTGAAGTGTTGAATCAAATCATTAATTGATAGCAAGTATCTTTGAAAAAGGAAAGAAATTAATTTTGAAAAAGATTTGATTGAAAAGATATGATTTGAAAAAGATTTGATTTTGAAAAACTTTGAAAACTTGAAAAAAATCTGAATTGAAAAACAGAATCTTCCCTCTTGTGTCATCCTGGCGTTAAACGCCCAGAATGGTGCACATTCTGGCGTTTAACGCCCAAAACTATACCCTTTTGGGCGTTAAACGCCCAACCAGATACCCTGGCTGGCGTTTAAACGCCAGTCTGTCCTTCTTCACTGGGCGTTTTGAACGCCCAGCTTTTTCTGTATTATTCCTCTGCTGTATGTTCTGAATCTTCAATTCTCTGTATTATTGACTTGAAAAGACAAAAATCAAAAATATTTTTGGATTTTTAATAATCAAAATGCAACTAAAATCAAATAACAATGCATGCAAGACACCAAACTTAGCAGTTTGTATACTATTGACACTAATGAGAATGCATATGAGACACATAAACACTCAAGTCAAGAGAATTCAAAGATCAGAGTAATGAAATTATCAAGAACAACTTGAAGATCACTAACATGCAATTGACACCAAACTTATACATGAGACACTAGACTCAAACAAGAAATATTTTTTGGATTTTATGACTTTGTAAATTTTTTTGTGCTTTTTTTCGAAAATTAAGTGGAAAAAGGTATCAAAATTCTTAATGAGAATTCCAGGAATCATGCAATGTTTAGTCTAAGACTCAGTCTAAAGAAATTAGACATGGCTAAACAAGCTTCAGCAGAACATTGCATTCAAGAGCTAAATTGATGAAGATCAATCAGCTTTGGTGATGATAAGAACATCACCTTGAAACACTAGAATTCATTCTTAAGAACTCTGAAGAAAAATACCTAATCTAAGCAACAAGAT
>NC_029778.3:41637791-41638129 GCF_000817695.3 Arachis duranensis
GATGAGTAAATGACATAAAAATCCACTTTCGGGCCCACTTGGTGTGTGCTTGGGCTGAGCATTGAAGCATTTTCGTGTAGAGACTCCTCTTGGAGTTAAACGCCAGCTTTAGTGCCAGTTTGGGCGTTTAACTCCCATTTTGGTGCCAGTTCCGGCGTTTAACGCTGGGAATTCTGAGAGTGACTTTGAACGCCGGTTTGGGCCATCAAATCTTTGGCAAAGTATGGACTATCATATATTGCTGGAAAGCCCAGGATGTCTACCTTCCAACGCCGTTGAGAGCGCGCCAATTGGGCTTCTGTAGCTCTAGAAAATCCATTTCGAGTGCAGGGAGGTCA
>NC_029778.3:41638231-41638570 GCF_000817695.3 Arachis duranensis
CAGATTTTTGCTCAGGACCCTCAATTTCAGCCAGAAAATACCTGAAATCACAGAAAAACACACAAACTCATAGTAAAGTCCAGAGAAGTGAATTTTAGCTAAAAACTAATAAAAATATACTAAAAACTAACTAGATCATACCAAAAACATACTAAAAATAATGCCAAAAAGCGTACAAATTATCCGCTCATCAGTTCTCCAACAGAATCTTCGTGGTATAAGCTAGATAGATGGTGGCATTCATGAGGATCCGGAAATTCTAAACATTGTCTATGGTATTCCGAGTAGGATTCTGGGATTGAATGACTGTGACGAGCTTCAAACTCCTGAAGGCTGGGC
>NC_029778.3:41638729-41639791 GCF_000817695.3 Arachis duranensis
GGTGATGCCCTACATACAGCTTGCCATGGAAAGGAGTAAGAAGGATTGGATGAACGTAATAAGAAAGTAGAGATTCAAGAGCAGCACATCATCTCCATACGCCTATCTGAAATTTCCACTATTGATTTACATAAGTATTTCTATCCCTTTTATCTTCTATTTATTATTAATTTTCGAACTCATCATAAACCAATTTAATCTACCTAACTGAGATTTACAAGGTGACCATAGCTTGCTTCATAACAACAATCTCTGTGGGATCGACCCTTACTCACGTAAGGTATTACTTGGATGACCCAGTACACTTGCTGGTTAAGTTGAACGGAGTTGTGTCCACACATAAGTGCCACAATAATGATTCCATACAACAACAAAGAATACTAAATTGATGTGATCACAATTTCATCCACCAAGTTTTTGGCGCCGTTGCTGGGGATTGTTCGAGTATGAACAACTGACGGTTCATCTTGTTGCTCAGATTAGGTAATTTTCTTTTCAAAAACTTTTTCAAAATTTTTCTTTTTCGTTTTTTCCAAAAATATTTTCGAAAAAAAATTTAATAAAAATCCAAAAAAATCATAAAATCATAAAAATTAAAAATATTTTGTGTTTCTTGTTTGAGTCTTGAGTCAATTTTTAAGTTTGGTGTCAATTGCATGCTTTAAAAAAATTTTCTTGCATTTTTCGAAAATTCCATGCATTCATAGTGTTCTTCATGATCTTCAAGTTGTTCTTGACAAGTCTTCTTGTTTGATCTTGATGATTTCTTGTTTTGTGTCTTTTGTTGTTTTTCATATGCATTTTTCATTTGTTAGAGTTCATGCATGAAAGATTTCTAAGTTTGGTGTCTTGCATGTTTTCTTTGCATCAAAAATTTTTCAAAAATATGTTCTTGATGTTCATCATGATCTTCAAAGTGTTCTTGGTGTTCATCTTGACATTCATAGTGTTCTTGCATGCATTATGTGTTTGATCCAAAATTTTCATGTTTTGGGTCATTTTTATGTTTTTCTCTCTCATCTTTAAAAATTCAAAAATCAAAAAAATATCTTTTCCTTATTT
>NC_029778.3:41639801-41641520 GCF_000817695.3 Arachis duranensis
GAAAATCAAAAAATATCTTTTCCTTATTTTTCTCATAATTTTCGAAAATTTGAGTTGACTTAGTCAAAAATTTTCAAAATTAGTTGTTTCTTACAAGTCAAGTCAAATTTTCAATTTTAAAAATCTTATCTTTTGAAAATCTTTTTCAAAAATTATATCTTTTTCATTTTTTTTCTATTTTTCGAAAATTTCAAAAATCTTTTTCAAAATATTTTTCAAAATCTTTTTCTTATCTTTTTATCACATTTTCGAAAATTCACTAATAATTAATGTGATTGATTCAAAAATTTGAAGTTTGTTACTTTCTTGTTAAGAAAGGTTCAATCTTTAAGTTCTAGAATCTTATCTTGTAGTTTCTTGTTAGTGAAGTAAGTAATTTTAAATTTAAAAATTAAATTCTAATTTTCGAAAATCACTAACCCTTTTTTTTTAAATTATTTTCGAATTTTCTATCTCTTCTCTCTTATTCTATTTAATTATTTAATTACTAACACTTCTCTTCACCTCTCTTCATCTAAAAATCCGAACCCATTCTTCTTCACTCTTATCCCCTTTCTTCTTCTACTAACATAAAGGAATCTCTATACTGTGACATAGAGAATTCCACTTTCTTTTCTTGTTTTCTTCTCTTTCATATGAGCAGGAACAAGAATAAAGGCACTCTTGTTGAAATTGATCCAGAACCTAAAAGGACTCTGAAGAAAAAATCAAGAGAAGCTAAGTTACAACAATCCAGAAACAACCTTTTAGAAATTTTAGAACAAGAGAAGGAGATGGCAGTCGAAAATAATAATAATGAAAGGAGAATGCTTGGTGACTTCACAAAACCAACGTCCAAGTTTGATGGAAGAAGCATCTCCATTCCTGCCATTGGAGCCAACAACTTTGAGCTGAAACCTTAGCTAGTTGCCTTAATGTAACAAAACTGCAAGTTTTATGGACTTCCATCTGAAGATCCTTATCAGTTTTTAACTGAGTTCCTGCAGATCTGTGAAACTGTAAAGATGAATGGAGTTGATCCTGAAATCTACAGACTCATGCTTTTCTCTTTTGCTGTAAGAGACAGAGCTAGAATATGGTTGGATTCACAACCCAAGGATAGACTGGACTCCTGGGATAAGCTGGTCACTGCCTTCTTGGATAAATTCTTTCCTCCTCAAAAGCTGAGCAAGCTGAGAGTGGATGTTCAAACCTTCAAACAAAAAGATGGTGAATCCCTCTATGAAGCTTGGGAAAGATACAAGCAGCTGACCAAAAGATGTCCATCTTACATGTTTTCAGAATGGACCATATTAGATATCTTCTATTATGGTCTATCTGAATTTTCGAAAATGTCATTGGACCATTCTGCAGGTGGATCCATTCACCTAAAGAAAACACCTACAGAAGCTCAAGAACTCATTGACATGGTTGCAAACAACCAATTCATGTACACCTCTGAGAGGAATTCCGTGAATAATGGGATACCTCAGAAGAAAAGAGTTCTTGAAATTGATGCTCTGAATGCCATATTGGCTCAGAACAAAGTGTTGACTCAGCAAGTCAACATGATCTCTCAAAGTCTGAATGGATGGCAACATGCATCTAACAGTACTAAAGAGGCAGCTTCTGAAGAAGCTTATGATCCTGAGAACCCTGCCATGGCAGAGGTTAATTACATGGGTAAACCTTATGGAAACACCTATAACTCATCATGGAGAAATCATCCAAATTTCTCAT
>NC_029778.3:41641791-41644007 GCF_000817695.3 Arachis duranensis
AAGCAAGAAGGAGTTTCCTATTAAGGATCCAAAGGAATTTGAGGCTCATATAGAGACCATAGAGATTCCATTAAATCTCCTTCGGCCATTCATGAGCTCTGAAGACTATTCTTCCTCTGAAGAGGATGAAGATGTGACTGGAGAGCAAGTTGTTCAATATTTAGGAGCTATCATGAAGCTGAATGCCAAGTTGTTTGGTAATGAGACTTGGGAAAGTGAACCTCCCTTGCTCAATAATGAACTAGATACCTGGATTCAGCAAACTCTACCTCAAAAGAAACAAGATCCTGGCAAGTTCTTAATACCTTGTACCATAGGCACCATGACCTTTGAAAAGGCTCTATGTGATCTGGGGTCAGGGATAAATCTTATGCCACTCTCTGTAATGGAGAAGCAGGGATTCATTGAGGTACAACCTGCCTTGTTCTCATTACAATTAGCAGACAAGTCATTAAGACAAGCTTATGGAATAGTGGAGGACGTGTTAGTAAAGGTTGAAGGCCATTACATCCCTACTGATTTCATAATCTTAGACACTAGGAAGGAAGAGGATGATTGCATCATCCTTGGAAGACCTTTCATAGCCACAGCAGAAGCTGTGATAAATGTCAACAGAGGTGAATTAATCCTTCAATTGAATGGGGACTACCTTGTGTTTAAGGCACATGGCCATCCCTCTGTGACAAAAGAGAGTAAGCATGAAGAGCTTCTCTCAGTTCAGAGTCAAGAAGAGCCCCCACAGTCAAACTCTAAGTTTGGTGTTGGGAGGCCACAACCAAACTCTAAATTTGGTATTAAGACCCCATATCCAAACTCTAAGTTTGGTGTTGGGACTATACAACATTGACCTGATCACCTTTGTGGCTCCATGAGAGCCACAATCAAGCTATTGACATTAAAGAAGCGCTTGTTGGGAGGCAACCCAATTTTATTTAATTTTTATTTTATTGTTATTTTATGTTTTATTAGGTACATGATCATGTGGAGTCACGAAAAAAATCATAAAAATTAAAAACAGAATCAAAAATAGCAGAAGAAAAATCGCACCCTGGATGAAGCACAGGCTGGCGTTCAACGCCAGTAAGATGCATCTGGCTGGCGTTCAACGCCAGAACAGAGCATGAATCTAGCGCTGAACGCCAGAAACAAGCAACATTCTGGCGCTGAACGCCAGGGATATGCCTAGAGAAGAAAAGCTAGCGCTGAACGCCAGTAACAAGCATGAAACTGGCGTTCAATGCCAGAAACATGCTTTACATGGGCGTTGAACGCCCAGAATGTGCACCACACGGCGTTTAGACGCCAGAATGGTGTGCAAAGGCATTTTACATGCCTATTTGGTGCAGGGATGGAATTCCTTGACACCTTAGGATCTGTGGACCCCACAGGATCCCCACCTACTATATTCCCACCTTACCTCCTAATCCTATTTTGTGATTAGTATTCCCCATGTCACACTTCCCAACACTCTTCCCAATCACCCCCTTCACCACTCACATCCATCCACTCTTCCCCATAAACCCCACCTACCTTCAAAAATTTAAAAATATTTTCACACAACATAACCCCCTCTTCTTCACCTTGGCCGAACCTACATCTCTCCCTCTCTACCATATTCTCTTCTTCTTCTTCTTCTCTTCTTTCTTCTATTGCTCGAGGACGAGCAATATTTTAAGTTTGGTGTGGTTAAAGCACAATCTTTTTTGTTTTCCACTACCATCAATGGCAACTAAGGCCGGAGAATCCTCTAGAAAAGGAAAAGGGAAGACAAAAGCTTCCACCTCCGAGTCATAGGAGATGGAAAGATTCATCTCCAAGAGCCATCAAGACCACTTCTATGATGTTGTGGCAAAGAAGAAGGTGATCCCTGAGGTCCCTTTCAAGCTCAAGAAAAATGAGTACTCGGAGATCCGACATGAAATCCGAAGAAGAGGTTGGGAAGTCTTAACCAACCCCATGCAACAAGTCGGAATCTTAATGGTTCAAGAGTTCTATGCCAATGCATGGATCACTAGGAACCATGATCAAAGTATGAACCCGAATCCAAAGAATTATCTCACAATGGTTCGGGGGAAATACTTAGATTTTAGTCTGGAAAATGTGAGATTGGCGTTTCACTTGCCCATGATGCAAGGAGATGAACGCCCCTACACTAGAAGGGTCAACTTTAATCAAAGGTTGGACCAAGTCCTAATGGACATATGTGTGGAAGGAGC
>NC_029778.3:41644230-41644607 GCF_000817695.3 Arachis duranensis
CTGAGGTCTGATGAGCGGATAATTTATATGCTTTTTGGCATTGTTTTTAGTATGTTTTTAGTATGATCTAGTTAGTTTTTAGTATATTTTTATTAGTTTTTAGTTAAAATTCACTTTTTTGGACTTTACTATGAGTTTGTGTGTTTTTCTGTGATTTCAGGTATTTTCTGGCTGAAATTGAGAGTCCTGAGCAAAAATCTGATTCAGAGACTGAAAAGGACTGTAGATGCTGTTGGATTCTGACCTCCCTGCACTCGAAGTGGATTTTCTGGAGCTACAGAAGCCCAATTGGCGCACTCTCAACGGCGTTGGAAAGTAGACATCCTGGGCTTTCCAGCAATGTATAATAGTCCATACTTTTCCCGAGATTTGATGGC
>NC_029778.3:41644856-41645319 GCF_000817695.3 Arachis duranensis
TACCCTAGGTTACTAGCTTACTATTAATAGGATCTTTTGACATTGTATCTGGACCTCATGACACTTTACACGTTTCTTTGTGTACCTTCCACGACATGAGTCTCTAAACCCCATGGTTGGGGGTGAGGAGCTATGCTGTGTCTTGATGGATTAATGCAATTACTACTGTTTTTCATTCAATCATGCTTGCTTCCATTCTAAGATATTACTTGTTCTTAAACCGGATGAATGTGATGATCCATGACACTCATCATCATTCTCAACTATGAATGTGTGCCTGACAACCACCTCCGTTCTACCTTAGATTAAGTAGATATCTCTTGGATTCTTTAATCAGAATCTTCGTGGTATAAGCTAGAACTGATGGCGGCATTCAAGAGAATCCGGAAGGTCTAAACCTTGTCTGTGGTATTCTGAGTAGGATTCAATGATTGAATGACTGTGACGAGCTTCAAACTCCTGA
>NC_029778.3:41646036-41646647 GCF_000817695.3 Arachis duranensis
TTTCTTGTTTGAGTCTAGTGTTTCATTTTAAGTTTGGTGTTAATTGCATGCTTTCATTCATGTGTCTTAAGGATCTTCAAGTTGTTCTTGATGATTTCTTACTCTAATCTTTGAATTCTCTTGACTTGAGTGTTTGTGTGTCTCATATGCATTCTCATTGTTAGTGTCAGTAGTATACAAACTGCTAAGTTTGGTGTCTTGCATGCATTGTTATTTGATTTTAGTTGCATTTTGATTATTCCTAAAAATCCAAAAATATTTTTAATTTGTGTCTTTTCAAGTCAATAATACAGAGAATTGGAGATTCAGAACATACAGCAGAGGAATTGCACAGAAAAAGCTGGGCATTCAAAATGCCCAGTGAAGAAGGACAGACTGGCATTTAAACGCCAGCCAGGGTACCTGGTTGGGCGTTTAACACCCAAAAGGGTAGAGTTTTGGGCGTTAAACGCCAGAATGTGCACCATCCTGGGCGTTTAACGCCAGGATGGCACAAGAAGGAAGATTTTGTTTTTAATGCAATTTTTTTTCAAGTTTTCAAAGTTTTTCAAAATCAAATCTTTTTCAAATCATATCTTTTCAATCAAAATCAATTTCTTTCCATTTTCAAA
>NC_029778.3:41646861-41647302 GCF_000817695.3 Arachis duranensis
ATTTTTTTTAAACTAATCATATCTTCTTAACCACATCTTTTTCAAAATAGCTTTCAATCAAATCTTTTTGATTTCTAATTTCAAATTCTTTTTCAAAAATCACTTGATTTCTTTCCCACTTTTATTTTCGAAAATCAATTAGTGTTTTTCAAAATGTTTTCAAAATCTTTTACTTAATTTTCGAAAATCACTTCTCTTCTTCTCACATCCTTCTATTTATGGACTAACACTATTCCTTGATGCAAAATTCGAACTCTATCTTCTTTGATAAGTTCGAATTTTCTACTTCTGCCTTCTATTTTTCTTTTCCTCTGACACCTCAAGGAATCTCTATACTGTGACATAGAGGATTCCACATTTTCTTGTTCCCTTCTCTTTCTTATGAGCAGGAGCAAGGACAAAAGCATTCTTGTTGAAGCTGATCCTGAACCTGAAAGGACC
>NC_029778.3:41647497-41647706 GCF_000817695.3 Arachis duranensis
AGAGAAGCATCTCTATCCCTGCCATTGGAGCAAACAACTTTGAGCTTAAGCCTCAATTAGTTTCTCTAATGCAACAGAATTGCAAGTTCTATGGACTTCCATTGGAAGATCCTCATCAGTTTTTAGCTGAATTCTTGCAAATCTGTGACACTGTCAAGACTAATAGGGTTGACCCTGAGGTCTACAGACTTATGCTATTCCCTTTTGCT
>NC_029778.3:41649079-41651192 GCF_000817695.3 Arachis duranensis
TGATTTCATAGTCCTAGAGACTGGGAAGTGCATGGATGAATCCATCATCCTTGGCAGACCCTTCCTAGCCACAGCAAAGGCTGTGATTGATGTTGATAGAGGAGAGTTGATCATTCAAGTGAATGAAGAATCCTTGGTGTTTAAGGCTCAAGGATATCCCTCTGTCATCATGGAGAGGAAGCATGAAGAGCTTCTCTCAAAACAGAGCCAAATAGAGCCCCCACAGTCAAACTCTAAGTTTGGTGTTGGGAGGCCACAACCAACTTCTAAGTTTGGTGTTGAACCCCCACATTCAAACTCTAAGTTTGGTGTTGGGGGGTTCCAACATTGCTCTGAGTATCTGTGAGGCTCCATGAGAGCCCACTGTCAAGCTACTGACATTAAAGAAGCGCTTGTTGGGAGGCAACCCAATGTTATATTTCATCTATTTTCCTTTGTTATTTTATGTTTTTTGTAGGTTGATGATCATGAGAAGTCACAAAATCAATGAAAAAAGCAAAAACAGAATGAAAAACAGAAAGAAAAACAGCACACCCTGGAGGAAGAACCTGCTGGCATTTAAACGCCAGTGAGGCTAGCAGATGGGCGTTTAACGCCCAATCTGGCACCATTCTGGGCGTTTAACGCCAGAAAGGGCACCAGACTGGCGTTAAACGCCAGGAAGTGAGGTTAGCTGTTGGGCGTTTAATGCCCAGTCTGGCACCATTCTGGGCGTTTAACGCCAGAAAGGGGCACCAGACTGGCGTTAAATGCCAGAAAAGGGCAAGCATTCGGCGTTAAACGCCAGAAATGGGCACCAGCTCGGCGTTTAACGCCAGAATTGGCTCAAAACGCATTTTTGCTTGCCACTTGGTGCAGGGATGACTTCTTCTACTCTCTTCTTTCTTTTTTTGCTCGAGGACGAGCAAACCTTTTAAGTTTGGTGTGGTAAAAGCATTGCTTTTTGTTTTTCCATAACCACTTATGGCATCCAAGGCCGGAGAAACCTCTAGAAAGAGGAAAGGGAAGGCAAAAGCTTCTATCTCCGAGTCATGGGAGATGGAAAGATTCATCTCAAGGGTGCATCAAGACCACTTCTATAAAGTTGTGGCCTTCAAAAAGGGTCAACTTTGATCAAAGGTTGGACCAAGTCCTCATAGACATCTGTGAAGAGGGCGCTCAATGGAAGAGAAAGGGAAGCCGATTCAACTAAGAAGGAATGACCTCAAGCCCAACACTAAGAAAAGGATGCAGCAAACAAGAGACCCTCTCATCATGAAATTCCTGAGATGCCTCAAGGGATGCACTTTCCTCCACAAAACTATAGGGAGCAAATCAACACCTCCCTAGGAGAATTGAGTTCCAACATGGGACAACTAAGGGTGGAGCATCAAGAACACTCTGTCCTCCTCCATGAAATTAGAGAAGATCAAAGAATCATGAGAGAGGAGCAACAAAGACAAGGAAGAGACATTGAGGAGCTCAAGCACTCCATAGGATCTTCAAGAGGAAGAACAAGTCGCCACCACTAAGGTGGACCCGTTCTTTAATTTCCTTGTTCTTTATTTTTCTGTTTTTCGAATTTTAGTGCTTATGTTTATCTGTGTTTGTGTCTTGTGATCATTAGTGTCTTAGTGTCTATGCCTTAAAGTTATAAATGTCCTATGAATCCATCACCTTTCTTAAATGAAAAATGTTCTTAATTGAAAAAGAAAAGAATTGCATGAATTTTGAATTTTATAACTATTTAATTATTTTGATGTGGTGGCAATAATTTTGTTTTCTGAATGTATGCTTAAACAGTGCATATGTCTTTTGAATTTGTGGTTCATGAATGTTGGCTCTTGAAAGAATGATGAAAAAGGAGACATGTTACTGAGGATCTGAAAAATCATAAAAATGATTCTTGAAGCAAGAAAAAGCAATGAATACAAAAAAAAGAGAGAAAATTTCGAAAAAAAAAGGGAGAAAAAGAAAAAGAAAGAAAAAGAAAGAAATAAAGTTGTGATCCAAGGCAAAAAAAGTGTGCTTAAGAACCCTGGACACCTCCAATTGGGGACTCTAGCAAAGCTGAGTCACAATCTGAAAAGGTTCACCCAATTATGTGTCTGTGGCATGTATGTATCCGGTGGTA
>NC_029778.3:41651853-41652494 GCF_000817695.3 Arachis duranensis
AAAAGGACTGCAGATGCTGTTGGATTCTGACCTCCCTGCACTCGAAGTGGATTTTCTGGAGCTACAGAAGCCCAATTGGCGCGCTCTCAACGGCGTTGGAAATTAGACATCTTGGGCTTTCCAGCAATATATGATAGTCCATACTTTGTCCAAGATTTGATGGCCCAAATCGGCGTTCAAAGTCACCCTCAGAATTCCCAGCGTTCAACGCCGGAACTGGCACAAGGATGGGAGTTAAACGCCCAAACTGGCATAAAAGCTGGCGTTTAACTCCAAGAGGAGTCTCTACACGAAAATGCTTCATTGCTCAGCCCAAGCACACACCATGTGGGCCCAGAAGTGGATTTTTATGTCATTTACTCATCTCTGTACACCCTAGGCTACTAGTTCTCTATATATAGGACCTTTTACTATTGTATTTTCATCTTTGGATTATTTTAGATCCTTTGATCATCTTTGGACATCTAGTTCTTAGATCATATCTTGGTTCTTCTGGTTCCCTCTCTGGGACCGAAGCCAATGATCACTCTTGTTCTTATGTATTTTCAACGATGGAGTTTCTACACACCATAGATTAAGGTGTGGAGCTCTGCTGTACCTCGAGTATTAATGCAATTACTATTGTTCTTCTATTCAATTCC
>NC_029778.3:41654770-41655039 GCF_000817695.3 Arachis duranensis
AACTAATGATACCAAGACCATGCTGAAATTCCTCCAGAAACACATCTTCAGCAGGTTTGGTGTTCCCAGAGTACTAATCAGTGACGGGGGCACTCATTTCTGCAATAAACAGCTATACTCTGCTATGGTAAGATATGGAATTAGCCACAAAGTGGCAACTCCGTATCATCCACAGACAAATGGGCAAACTGAGGTCTCTAACAGAGAGCTAAAAAGAATCCTAGAACGGACTGTGATAGCCCGAAGAAAGGATTGGGCAAAGAGTTTGG
>NC_029778.3:41656808-41697173 GCF_000817695.3 Arachis duranensis
ATTGATTCTTGAAGCAAGAAAAAGCAGTGATTCAAAAAAAAAACAAAAAAAAGAAGAAGAAGAACGAAAAAAAAAGAAAAGAAAAAGAAAGAAATAAAGTTGTGATCCAAGGCAAAAAGAGTGTGTTTAAGAACCCTGGACACCTCTTATTGGGGACTCTAGCAAAGCTGGGTCATAATCTGAAAAGGTTCACCCAAGTATGTGTCTGTGGCATGTATGTATCTGGTGGTAATACTGGATGACAGAGTGCTTTGGGCCACAGCCAAGACTCATGACATAGCTATGTTCAAGAATCATTATACTTAACTAGGAGAATCAATAACACTATCTGAGTTCTGAGTTTTTATAGATGCCAATCATTCTGAACTTTAAAGGATGGAGTGAGATGCCAAAACTGTTCGGAAGCAAAAAGCTACTAGTCCCGCTCATCTAATTAGAATTAATATTCATTGATATTTTGGAATTTATAGTATATTCTCTTCTTTTTATCCTAATTGATTTTCAGTTGCTTGGGGACAAGCAACAATTTAAGTTTGGTGTTGTGATGAGCAGATAATTCATACGCTTTTTGGCATTGTTTTTAGGTAGTTTTTAGTAAGTTCAAGCTACTTTTAGGGATGTTTTCATTAGTTTTTATGTTAAATTCACATTTCTGGACTTTACTATGAGTTTGTGTGTTTTTCTGTGATTTCAGGAAATTTCTGGCTGAAATTGAGGGACTTGAGAAAAACTCTGAAAAAGGCTGACAAAAGGACTGCTGATGCTGTTGGAATCTGACTTCCCTGCACTCGAAATGGATTTTCTGGAGCTACAGAACTCCAAATGGCTCGCTCTCAACGGCGTTGGAAAGTAGACATCTAGAGCTTTCCAGAAATATATAATAGTCCATACTTTATTCGGAAAATGACGACGTAACTTGGCGTTGAACGCCAAGTACATGCTGCTATCTAGAGTTAAACGCCAGAAACACGTCATGATCCGGAGTTGAACGCCCAAAATACGTTATAACTTGGCGTTCAACTCCAAGAAAAGCCTCAGCTCGTGGATATATCAAGCTCAGCCCAAACATACACCAAGTGGGCCCCGGAAGTGGATTTATGCATCAATTACTTACTCATGTAAACCCTAGTAGCTAGTCTAGTATAAATAGGATAAGTTACTATTGTATTAGACATCTTTTGACAGTTTAATCTTTTGACTTTGTAGTCTTTGATCATTCGGTCTCTTGATCATTCAGGGGGCTGGCCATTCGGCCATGCCTGAACCTTTCACTTATATATTTTCAACGGTGGAGTTTCTACACACCATAGATTAAGGGTGTGGAGCTCTGCTATACCTCAAGTTTCAATACAATTACTATTACTTTAACCTGATTGAGAACTGACAGATGATTAGCCGTGCTGTGACAAAGCATTTGGACCATTTTCACTGAGAGGATGGGATGTAGCTATCAACAAGGGTGATGCCTCCAGATGATTAGCCGTGCAGTGACAGCGCATAGGACCATTTTCCCGAGAGGATTAAAAGTAGCCACTGATGATGGTGATGCCCTACATACAGCTTGCCATGGAAAGGAGTAAGAAGGATTGGATGAATGTAATAAGAAAGTAGAGATTCAAGAGGAGCACAGCATCTCCATACGCCTATCTAAAATTTCCACTATTGATTTACATAAGTATTTCTATCCCTTTTATCTTCTATTTATTATTAATTTTTGAACTCATCATAAACCAATTTAATCTGCCTAACTGAGATTTACAAGGTGACCATAGCTTGCTTCATACCAACAATCTCTGTGGGATCGACCCTTACTCACGTAAGGTTTTACTTGGATGACCCAGTACACTTGCTGGTTAAGTTGAACGGAGTTGTGTCCACACATAAGTGCCACAATAATGATTCCATACAACAACAAAGAATACTAAATTGATGTGATCACAATTTCGTCCACCATCTATTCATAAGGACAAAGTCAAGCACGCGCCAAGCCTTCTGGGAGTAAAACAGGAGATCGGAGAACCTCTAAGAGACTACATGGAGAGATTCAACAAGGTGTGTCTAGAAATTCAAGATCTGCCTACAGAAGCAGTGATCATGGGCCTAGTAAATGGACTTTGAGAAGGTCCCTTCTCCCAGTCCATCTTGAAAAGGCATCCAACTTCTTTGAGTGATGTACAAGAAAGAGCTTAAAAGTACATCAACATGGAGTAAAACGCTAGGCTACGAAAGCCAATCTGGAGACCTGGGCACCCTCACCTACCAAAGGAGAATGAGATACAGCCCAAGAAGAAGGAAGAGGTCGGGTCTGAAAGGCCCAACAGATATCACTCTTATACTCCTCTACGAGTTTTGCTAGTCGGCATTTATAGGGAAATTTGCCATACTGAAAGGCTGCCTCCCCCTCGACCCATCAAGAATAAGAAGGGGAAAAAGTCGTAGTGAATACTGTAAATACCACAAACTATATGGGCACTCAACAAATGATTGTTACGACCTAAAAAAACATGATACAAAAGCTGGCCAGGGAAGGTCGGCTTGATAGATATCTCATGGAAAGGTCAGACCATCATGGTAAGAAGAAGCGAGATGAGGAAGATCAGAGAGATCCTCTACCACAGACCCCGGAAACACATATACACATGATCTTGGGAGGGTTCGCTGGAGGAGGACTCACCAAATCATCTCGCAAAAGACATCTGAAGGAAGTTTACCAAGTTGGAAACAATTTGCCCGACCTCCCAACCATCTCTTTCACTAAAGAAGATGGGCAAAGAATTGTTCCCGGACATGACGATCCGGTGGTAATTACCATGATTCTCGCCAATGCCCATCTACACAGAATCCTGGTGGATCAAGGGAGCTCGACCGACATCCTGTTCAAACCAACATTTGACAAGATGGGACTGGATGAAAAGGAGTTAAGGGCATAGCCTGATACCCTATATGGATTGGGGGACATACCCATAAAACCACTAGGATTCATACCCCTACATACGACTTTTGGAAAGCGAATGAAATCGAAAACTCTAAGCATCTACTTCATAGTCGTTGATGTGGGCTCGACCTACAATGCCTTAATAGGTAGAACGATCTTAAATAGGCTTGGAGCAATGGTATCCACTCCCCCACCTTTGCATAAAATTCCCAACACCAGAGGGGATTACAACCATCAGGGGAGATCAGAAGCTGGCGAGAAAGTGCTACAATGAAAGCTTAAACCTGAGAGGTAAAGGCAAGGAGGTTCATATTATTGAGCTCTGGAGAATCCGAGCTAAAGAAGAATTGCAACCACAGTCCCGGAGGGAAGACTGAGTAAGTGTGGATCGGGCAAGAGGACGGAAAAAATACCAACATAGGAGCCAATTTGAAAGAAGACTTGAAGCAGAAGCTGATAAGGCTCCTACAAGAAAATTCCGACCTTTTTGTCTAGAAAGCCTCCGACATGCCCGTGATAGATACCGAGCTCATGGCGCCCAAATTGTCAGTATACACAGGATCTCGACCTGTTCAGCAAAGAAGGCAGAAACTCGGTCCTGAACAAGCTCAAGTTGTCGAAGAACAAATACAAGCACTCCTAGAAGCCATCTTCATCAGAGAGGTCAAATATCAAGCCTAGCTGGCAAATGTAGTTGGTGGACGAAATTGTGATCATCAACAATGGCTCCAAAGACTTGGTGCTCTCAAACATAAATCACACTTTGTCACAACTCCGCACAACTAACCAGCAAGTGTACTAGGTCGTCCAAGTAATACCTTACGTGAGTAAGGGTCGATCCCACAGAGGTTGTTGGTATGAAGCAAGCTATGGTCATCTTGTAAATCCCAGTCAGGCGGATTCAACTATATTAAGAGATTATTGGTTTTTTCGAATAATAATAAATAATAAAAATAAAATAAAGATAGAGTTACATATGTAATTCAATGGTAGGAATTTCAGATAAGTGTATGGAGGTGCTATGTTCCTTCTGAATCTCTGCTTTCCTACTGCTTTTATCCAATATTTGTCACTTCTTTCTATGGCAAGCTGTATGTAGGGCATCACCGTTGTCAATGGCTACATCCCATCCTCTCAGTGAAAATGGTCCAAATGCTCTGTCACAGCACGGCTAATCATCTGTTGGTTCTCGATCATGTTGGAATAGAATCCCTTGATTCTTTTGCGTTTGTCATCACGCCCAGCAATCGTGAGTTTGAAGCTCGTCACAGTCATTCAATTCCGGAATCCTACTCGGAATACCACAGACAAGGTTAAACTTTCTGGATTCCCATGAATGCCGCCATCAATTCTAGCTTATACCACGAAGATTCTGATTAAGGAATCCAAGAGATATGTGCCCGGTCTAAGGTAGAACGGAAGTAGTTGTCAGTCACGCGTTCATAGGTGAGAATGATGATGAGTGTCACGGATCATCACATTCATCATGTTGAAGTGCAACGAATATCTTAGAATAAGAATAAGTCGAATTGAATAGAACATAGTAGTACTTGCATTGAAACTTGAGGTACAGCAGAGCTCCACACCCTTAATCTATGGTGTGTAGAAACTCCACCGTTGAAAATACATAAGTGATGAAGGTCCAGGCATGGCCGAGAGGCCAGCCCCAAAACGTGATCACTGGATCAAAAATACAATCCAGGATAAAAATATAATAGTAAAAAGTCCTATTTATACTAGACTAGCTACTAGGTGTGTGCTTGGGCTGAGCTTGAACTTTACACGAGCTAAGGCTTCTATTGGAGTTGAACGGCAAGTTGTAACGTGTTTTTGGCATTCAACTCTGGTTCGTGACGTGTTTCTAGCGTTTGACTCCAGAATGCAGCGTAGAACTGGAGTTGAGCGCCAGTTTGCATCATCTAATCTCGAATAAAGTATGAACTATTATATATTTCTGGAAAGCTCTGGATGTCTACTTTCCAACGCCGTTGAGAATGCATCATTTGGAGTTCTGTAGCTCCAGAAAATTTATTTCAAGTGTAGGGAGGTCAGACTCCAACAGCATCAGCAGTCCTTTGTCAGCCTTTTATCAGAGTTTTGCTCAGGTCCCTCAATTTCAGCCAGAAATTACCTGAAACCATAGAAAAACACACAAACTCATAGTAAAGTCCAGAAATGTGAATTTAGCATAAAAACTAAAGAAGACATCCCTAAAAGTAGCTAGATCCTACTAAAAACTACCTAAAAACAATGCCAAAAAGCGTATAAATTATCCGCTCATCACAACACCAAACTTAAATTGTTGCTTGTCCCCTAGCAACTGAAAATCAAATAGGATAAAAAGAAGAGAACATACTATAAATTTCAGAATATCAATGAATATTAGTTCTAATTAGATGAGCGGGACTTGTAGCTTTTTGCTTCTGAATAGTTTTGGCATCTCACTTTATCCCTTGAAGTTCAGAATGATTGGCTTCTCTAAGAACTTAGAATTTCGGATAGTGTTATTGATTCTCCTAATTAATTTTTTTGATTCTTGAACACAACTACTTTTATGAGTCTTGGCTGTGGCCCTAAGCACTTTGTTTTCTAGAATACATAAATGCCACAGACACATGACTGGGTGAACCTTTTCAGATTGTGACTCAGCTTTGCTAAAGTCCCCAATTAGAGGTGTCCAGAATTCTTAAGCACACACATTTTGCTTTGGATCACAACTTTAACCACTCAGTCTCAAGCTTTTCACTTGGACCTGCATGCTACAAGCACATGGTTAGGGACAGCTTGAATTAGCCGCTTAGGCCTGGATTTTATTTCCTTGGGCCCTCCTATCCATTGATGCTCAAAGCCTTGGATCCTTTTTACCCTTGCCTTTTGGTTTTAAGGGCTATTGGCTTTTTCTACTTGCTTTTTCTTTTTCTTTCTATTTTTTTTTTTGCCATTTTTTTTCAAGCTTATGCTTTTTCACTGCTTTTTCTTGCTTCAAGAATCAATTTCATGATTTTTCAGATTATCAATAACATTTCTCTTTGTTCATCATTCTTTCAAAAGCCAACAATTTTAACATTCATAAATAACAAGATCAAAAATATGTACTGTTTAATCATTCATTCAGAAAACAAAAATTATTGTCACCACATCAATATAATTAAACTAAATTCAAGGACAATTTTCAAAATTTATGTACTTCTTGTTCTTTTGAATTAAAAACATTTTTCATTTAAGAGAGGTGAAGGATTTATGGAATTTATTCATAGCTTTAAGACATAGTTACTACATACTAATGATCTTGAAGTGGAGACATAAAACATAGATAAAAACAAAAAAAAACAGAAAAAATAAGAACAAGGAATGAATCCACCTTAGTGGCGTCTTCTTCTTGAAGGACCAATGATGTCCTTAAGCTCTTCTATGTCCCTTCCTTGCCTTTGTTGCTCCTCCCTCATTGCTCTTTGATCTTCTCTAATTTCATGGAGAATGATGGAGTGCTTTTGATGTTCCACCCTTAATTGATCCACATTGTAACTCAAATCTTCTAAGGAAGTGTTGAGTTGTTCCCAATAGTTGTTGGGAGGAAAGTGCATCCCTTGAGGCATCTCCGGGATTTCTTGGTGATGAGCTTCCTCATGCGTCTCTTGGGTTCCAGGAGTGGGCTCTCTTGTTTGCTCCATCCTTTTCTTAGTGATGGGCTTGTCCTCCTCACTGAGGATGTCTCCATCTATGATAACTCCAGCTGAGTAACATAAATGGCAAATAAGATGAGGAAAAGCTAGCCTTGCCAAAGTAGAGGGCTTATCGGCTATTTTGTAGAATTCATGGGAGATGACTTCATGAACTTCAACTTCCTCTCCATTCATGATGCTATGAATCATGATGGCCTGATCCACAGTAACTTCAGATCGGTTGCTAGTGGGGATGAGGGAGCGTTGGATGAACTCCAACCATCCTCTAGCAACAGGCTTGAGCTCTAGTCTTCTTAGTTGAACTGGCTTGCCTTTGGAATCTCTTTTCCATTGAGCTCCTTCCATACATATGTCCATAAGGACTTGGTCCAACCTTTGATTAAAGTTGACCCTTCTAGTGTAGGGGTGTGCATCTCCTTGCATCATGGGCAAGTTGAACGCCAACCTCACATTTTCTGGACTAAAATCTAAGTCTTTCCCCCGAACCATTGTAAGATAATTCTTTGGGTTCGGGTTCTTACTTTGATCATGGTTCCTAGTGATCCATGCATTGGCATAGAACTCTTGAACCATTAAGATTCCGACTTGTTGGATGGGGTTGGTTAGAACTTCACAACCTCTTCTTTGGATCTCATGTCAGATCTCCAGATACTCATTTTTCTTGAGCTTGAAAGGGACCTCGGGGATCACCTTCTTCTTGGCCACAACATCATAGAAGTGGTCTTGATGGGCTTTGGAGATGAATCTTTCCATCTCCCATGACTCGGAGGTGGAAGCTTTTGTCTTCCCTTTCCCTTTTCTAGAGGTTTCTCTGGCCTTAGGTGCCATCAATGGTAATGGAAAAACAAACAGCTTATACTTTTACCATACCAAACTTAAAATATTGCTCGCCCTCAAGCGAGAGAAGAAAGAAAAGAAGAAGAAGAAGAGAAAATATGGAGGAGAGTGAGGGGGAGGTATATTCGGCCAAGGTATAGAAGAGGGGATTGTGTTGTGTGAAAATTAAGGAGAATGGAGGGGTTTATATAGGGAGAGGAGAGGGGGTAGGTTCGGCCATTTAGGGTGGGTTTGGGTGGGAAAGAAATTTTGAATTTTGAAGGTAGGTGGGGTTTATGGGGAAGAGTGGATGGATGTGAGTGGTGAAGGGGTGATTGGGAAGAGAGATTGAGGTGATTGCTGAAGGGTTTTGGGGAAGAGTGTTTATTGGAAAGAGAGGATGAATGTTGAGAAGAGGGGAGAATATGGTAGGTGGGGATCCTGTGGGGTCCACAGATCCTAAGATGATCCTGTGGGGTCCACAGATCCTGAGGTGTCAAGGATTTACATCCCTGCACCAATTAGGCATGTAAAATGCCTTTGCATGCAATTCTGGCGTTTAAACGCCGAAGTGATGCATGTTCTAGGCGTTCAACGCCCATGTGCAACATGTTTCTGGCGCCAGTTCCATGCTTGTTTCTGGCGTTCAGCGCCAGCTCTCCTCAGGGTGCACTTTTGGCGTTTGAACACCAGGGTGTTGCTTGTTTCTGGCATTCAACGCCAGATCCATGCTCTGTTCTGGCGTTGAACACCAGCCAGATGCTCCTTACTGGCGTTTAAACGCCAGTAAGTCCTTCCTCCAGGGTGTGATTTTTCTTCTGCTGTTTTTGATTCTATTTTTAATTTTAATATTTTTTTCGTGACTTCACATGATCATGTACCTAATAAAACATAAAAGAACAATAAAATAAAAATAAAATTAGATAAATAAAAATTGGGTTACCTCCCAATAAGCGCTCCTTTAATGTCACTAGCTTGACAGTGGGCTCTCATGGAGCCTCACAAATATTCAGAGCATGATTAGGGCCTCCCAACACCAAACTTAGAGTTTGAATGTGGGGTCTTTGTTTGACTCTGTATTGAGAGAAGCTTATCGTACCTCTTTTCCATGTTTACAGAAGGATAACCTTGGGTTTTAAACACAAGGTAGTCCCTATTCAATTGAAGGACTAATTTCCCTCTGTTAACATCTATCACAGCTCCTGCTATGGCTATGAAAGGTCTTCCCAGGATGATGCATTCATCTTCCTCCTTTCTAGTGTCTAAGATTATGAAATCAGTAGGGATGTAAAGGCCCTCAACCTTTACTAACATGTCCTCTACTAATCCATAAGCTTGTCTTACTGACTTGTCTGCCATTTGTAATGAGAGTATGACAGGATGTACCTCAATGATCCCCAGCTTCTCCATTACAGAGAGTGGCATAAGATTTATGCTTGACCCTAGGTCACATAGAGCTTTTTCAAAGGTCATGGTGCCTATGATACAGGGTATTAAGAATTTCCCAGGATCTTGTTTCTTTTGAGGTAAAGTTTGCTGAACCCATGTATCAAGTTCACTAATGAGCAAGGGAGGTTCACCTTCCCAAGTGTCATTACCAAATAACTTGGCATTCAGCTTCATGATGGCTCCTAGATATTGAGCAACTTGCTCTCCAGTTACATCTTCATCCTCTTCAGAGGAAGAATAATCTTCAGAGCTCATGAATGGCAGAAGGAGATTTAATAGAATCTCTATGGTCTCTATATGAGCCTCAGATTCCTTTGGATCCTCAATAGGGAACTCCTTCCTACTTGAGAGACGTCCCATGAGATCTTCCTCATTGGGATTCGCGTCCTCTCCATCCTCCTTGCATTCGGTCGTATTGATTATATCAATGGCCTTGAACTCTCTTTTTGGATTCTCTTCTGTATTGCTTGGGAGAGTACTAAGAGGAGTTTCAGTGACCTTCTTGCTCAGCTGGCCCACTTGTGCCTCCAGTTTTCTAATTGAGGACCTTGTTTCATTCATGAAACTTAAAGTGGCTTTAGACAGATCAGAGACTAAATTTTCTAAGTTAGAGGTATTCTGTTCATAATTCTCTATCTGTTGCTGAGAAGATGATGTATAAGGCTTGACATTGCTGAGCCTATTTCTTTCACCATTATTAAAGCCTTGTTGAGGCTTTGTTGATCCTTCCATGAGAAATTTGGATGATTTCTCCATGATGAATTATAGGTGTTCCCATAAGGTTCACCCATATAATTTACCTCTGCCATTACAAGGTTTTCAAGATCATAAGCTTCTTCTTCAGAAGATGCCTCTTTAGTGCTGTTGGATGCATTTTGCCATCCATTTAGACTTTGAGAAATCATGTTGACTTGCTGAGTCAACACTTTGTTCTGAGCCAATATGGCATTCAGAGCATCAATTTCAAGAACTCCCTTCCTCTGAGGCGTCCCATTATTCATGGAATTCCTCTCAGAAGTGTACATGAATTGGTTATTTGCAACCATGTCAATGAGTTCCTGAGCTTCTGCAGGCGTTTTCTTTAGGTGAATGGATCCACCTGCAGAGTGGTCCAATGACATCTTGGAAAACTCAGATAGACCATAATAGAATATATCTAATATGGTCCATTCTGAAAACATGTCAGAAGGACACTTTTTGGTCATCTGCTTGTATGTTTTCCAAGCTTCATAGAGGGATTCACCATCTTTTTGCTTGAAGGTCTGAACATCCACTCTAAGCTTGCTCAGCTTTTAAGGAGGAAAGAATTTATCCAAGAAGTCCGTGACCAGCTTATCCCAGGAGTCCAGGCTATCTTTGGGTTGTGAGTCCAACCATGTTCTAGCTCTATCTCTTACAGCAAAAGGGAAAAGTATGAACCTGTAGACTTCAGGATCTACTCCATTTGTCTTAACAGTCTCACAAATTTGCAAGAACTCAGTTAAAAACTGGTAAGGATCTTCATATGGAAGTCCATGAAACTTGCAGTTCTGTTGCATTAGAGCAACTAATTGAGGTTTCAGCTCAAAATTATTTGCTCCAATGGCAGGAATTGAGATGCTTATTCCATCAAACTTGGAAGTGGGTTTAGTAAAATCACCAAGCATCCTCCTTGCATTATTGTTGTTGGGTTCGGCTGCCATCTCCTTCTCTTGTTCAAAAATTTTAGAAAGGTTGTATCTGGATTGTTGTAATTTAGCTTCTCTTAATTTCCTCTTCAGAGTCCTTTCAGGTTCAGGATCAGAAGAAAAGGAAGAGGAATCCTCTATGTCACAGTAAAGAGGATCCTTATTATTAGTAGAAGAAGAAAAGAATAAAGAAAGGAGAATCCAAACACAAGGGTAAGGATAGAGGTAGTGATTGGAGATAAAGAGAGGTGAAGAGAAGTGTTAGTAAATGAATAAATAAATAGAAGAAGATGAGAGAGAGAATTCGAAAATTAATTTTGAAAAGGAGTTAATAATTTTTGAAAATTAAAGATAAGATAGAATTAAAATTAAAATTTAAAATAATTAGTTAATTAAAAAGAATTTTTGAAAAAGAGGGAGGTATTTTCGAAAATAAGAGAGGGAAAAGTAGTTAGGTGGTTTTGAAAAAGATAAGAAACAAACAAAAAGTTAAATAGTTAGTTAAAAAATATTTGAAAATCAAATTTGAAAAGATAAGAAGATAAGAAGTTAGAAAAGATATTTTAAAATCAAATTTTTGAAAAAGATAAAATTTTGAAAAAGATATGATATAAAAGATAGGATAAGATAGATTTAATTTTTAAAGTTAAAATTAGTTACTTAACTAACAAGAAACTAAAAGATAAAATTCTAGAATTTAAAGACTGAACATTTCTTAACAAGAAAGTAACAAACTTCAAATTTTTGAATCACTCACATTAATTGTTAGCATAATTTTCGAAAATAAAGATAAAATTAAGAAAGAGATTTTTGAAAATATTTTCGAATTTTCAAAAATCATAAGATAAAAATGAAAAAGATTTGATTTTTGAAAAAGTTTTCCAAAAGATAAGATTTTTAAAATTGAAAATTTGACTTGACTTGTAAGAAACAACTAATTTTAAAAATTTTTTACTAAGTCAACTCAAATTTTTGAAAATTATGAGAAAATGAAGGAAAAGATATTTTTTTCATTTTTGAATTTTTAATTATGAGAGAGAAAAACATAAAAAACGACTCACAACATGAAAATTATGAATCAAAACACATAATGCATGCAAGAACACTATGAATTTCAAGATGAACACCAAGAACACTTTGAAGATCATGATGAACATCAAGAACATATATTTTTGAAAAACTTTTGATGCAAAGAAAACATGCAAGACACCAAACTTAGAAATCTTTAATGCTTAGACAATATGAATGCAAAAATGCACATGAAAAACAATAAAAGACAGAAAACAAGAAAACATCAAGATCAAACAAGAAGACTTACCAAGAACAACTTGAAGATCATGAAGAACACTATGAATGCATGAATTCTCGAAAAATGCAAGAAAAAAAATTTAAAGCATGCAATTGACACCAAACTTAAAATTTGACTCAAAACTCAAACAAGGATCACAAAATATTTTTTATTTTTATGATTTTATGATTTTTTGTATTTTTATTATTTTTTCGAAAATATTCTTTAGAAAAATGAAAATAAAGACAAATTTTTGAAAGATTTTTGAAAACTTTTTTTTGAACCGTCAGTTGTCCATACTCGATCAATCCCCGGCAACGGCGCCAAAAACTTGGTGGACGAAATTGTGATCATCAACAATGGCTCCAAAGACTTGGTGTTCTCAAACATAAATCACACTTTGTCACAACTCCGCACAACTAATCAGCAAGTGTACTGGGTTGTCCAAGTAATACCTTACGTGAGTAAGGGTCGATCCCACAGAGATTGTTGGTATGAAGCAAGCTATGGTCATCTTGTAAATCCCAGTCAGGCGGATTCAACTATATTAAGAGATTATTGGTTTTTTCGAATAATAATAAATAATAAACATAAAATAAAGATAGAATTACTCATGTAATTCAATGGTAGGAATTTCAGATAGGTGTATGGAGGTGCTATGTTCCTTCTGAATCTCTGCTTTCCTACTGCTTTTATCCAATCTTTGTCACTCCTTTCTATGGCAAGCTGTATGTAGGGCATCACCATTGTCAATGGCTATATCCCATCCTCTCAGTGAAAATGGTCCAAATGCTCTGTCACAGCACGGCTAATCATCTGTCGGTTTTCAATCATGTTGGAATAGAATCCCTTGATTCTTTTGCGTTTGTCATCACGCCCAGCAATCGCGAGTTTGAAGCTCGTCACAGTCATTCAATTCCGGAATCCTACTCGGAATACCACAGACAAGGTTAAACTTTCCGAATTCCCGTGAATGCCGCCATCAATTCTAACTTCTACCACGAAGATTCTGATTAAGGAATCCAAGAGATATGCGCCCGGTCTAAGGTAGAACGGAAGTGGTTGTCAGTCACGCGTTCATAGGTGAGAATGATGATGAGTGTCACAGATCATCACATTCATCATGTTAAAGTGCAACGAATATCTTAGAATAAGAATAAATCAAATTGAATAGGAAATAGTAGTACTTGCATTGAAACTTAAGGTATAGCAGAGCTCCACACCCTTAATCTATGGTGTGTAGAAACTCCACCGTTGAAAATACATAAGTGATGAAGGTCCAGGCATGGCCGAGAGGCCAGCCCCCAAAACATGATCACCGGATCAAAAATACAATCCAGGATTAAAATATAATAGTAAAAAGTCCTATTTATACTAGACTAGCTACTAGGGTTTACAGAAGTAAGTAATTAATGCAGAAATCTACTTCCAGGGCCCACTTGGTGTGTGCTTGGGCTGAGCTTGAACTTTACACGAGCTAAGGCTTCTATTGGAGTTGAACATCAAGTTGTAACGTGTTTTTGGCGTTCAACTCTGGTTCGTGACGTGTTTCTGGCATTTGACTCCAGAATGCAGCGTAGAACTGGCGTTGAGCGCCAGTTTGCATCATCTAATCTCGAATAAAGTATGAACTATTATATATTTCTGGAAAGCTCTAGATGTCTAATTTCCAACGTCGTTGAGATCGCACCATTTAAAGTTCTGTAGCTCCAGAAATTTCATTTCGAGTGCAGGGAAGTCAGAATCCAACAGCATCAGCAGTCCTTTGTCAGCCTTTTATCAGAGTTTTGCTCAGGTCCCTTAATTTCAGCCAGAAATTACCTAAAACCACAGAAAAATACACAAACTCATAGTAAAGTCCAGAAATGTGAATTTAGCATAAAAACTTAAGAAGACATCCCTAAAAGTAGCTAGATCCTACTAAGCACTACCTAAAAATAATGCCAAAAAGCGTATTAATTATCCGCTCATCAGTAGTGCTAGTCAAGAAGCAGAACGGCAAGTGAAAAATGTGTGTCGACTACACCGACTTGAACAAAGTGTGTCCAAAAGACCTATATCCTCTCCTAAATATTGACACCCTAGTAGATTCCAGCTCGGATTATCAATACTTGTCGTTCATGGATGCATACTCGGGATATAATCAAATCCCGATGTATAAGCAGGACCAGGAGAAGACATCCTTCATTACGCCTTGGCGCTAGAAGGAGGGCTAAAAAATGTAGGAGCCACATACCAAAGGCTGATGAACAAGGTGTTTTCACCTCACCTTGGGAACTTAATGGAGGTATACGTAGTCGACATGTTAATAAAAACCAAGGATGAGGCAAACCTTTTGACCGACCTCTCACAAGTCTTCAACACTATAAGGACGCACGGGATGAGATTGAATCCCGCGAAGTGCACCTTTGCAGTAGAGGATGGAAAATTTCTAGGGTATATGCTAACACAAAGGGGGATAGAAGCTAACCCTGATAAGTGTAAAGCAGTCTTGGAAATGAAGAGCCCGACCTGTCTAAGGGAAGTCCAGCAACATTGAGATCCCTACCACTTTTTCTCTACTAAGAAAAGGATGCCAGTTTGAATGGACTCCCGAATGCAAAGAAGCCTTCCAAGAGTTCAAAAGATTTTTAAGCCAACCTCCCATTCTAACCCGACCTAAAGTCAGGGAAGAATCCGTTCTGTATTTGTCTGTAGCTGGGGCACAAAAATTACACTCACACTTTGTAATTTTGCACAACTAACCAGCAAGTGCACTGGGTCATCCAAGTAATACCTTACGTGAGTAAGGGTTGATCCCACAGAGATTGCCGGCTTGAGGCAAACTATGGTTATCTTATTATTCTTAGTCAGGATATCAATATTGGTTCTTAGATTTAATTGGAAAAAGTAAAAGAGCATGAATTAAATGACACTTGTTGTGCAGTAATAGAGAACAGGTTGAGGTTTTGGAGATGCTCTGTCTTCTGAATTTCTGTTTTCCTACTGTCTTCTTCTTCATGCACGCAGGTCTCCTTCCATGGCAAGCTGTATGTTGGTAGATCACCGTTGTCAATGGCTACCAGCCGTCCTCTCAGTGAAAAGGGTCCATGTACATGGCTAATCATCTGTTGGTTCTCACTAATATTGGAATAGGATCCATTGATCCTTTTGCACACTGTCACTGCGCCCAGCATTCATGAGTTTGAAGCTCGTCACATTCATCCCTTCCTGGATCCTACTCGGAATACCACAGATAAGGTTTAGACTTTCCGGATCTCAGGAATGCTGCCAATTGATTCTAGCTTATACCACAAAGACTATGGTTTCACGGAATTGAATACTCTGTTGTCCGGAGAGGCAGTCAAACTCGTGAAACCAAGAGATATACATTCAATCTAAGGTAGAACAGAAGTAGTTGTTAGGCACGCGTTCATATGTTGAGAATGGTGATGAGTGTCACGGATCATCACATTCATCATGTTGAAGTGCGAATGAATATCTTAGAATAGAAACAAGTGTGATTGAATAGAAAACAGAAATAATTGCATTAATTCATCGAGACACAGCAGAGCTCCTCACCCCCAACTATGGGGTTTAGAGACTCATTCCGTAGAAGATACAAATTTAGATGTAAAATGTCATGAGGTACAAAATAAATCTCTAAAAGTAGTTTTTATATTCAACTAGTGACCTAGGTTTATAGAAAATGAGTTAACTAAGATAGATAGTGCAGAAATCCACCTCCGGGGCCCACTTGGTGTGTGTTGGGGCTGAGCATTGAAGCTTTCATGTACATAGGCTATTCCTGGAGTTAAACACCAAGTTGTAACCTGTTTCTGGCATTTGACTCTAGCTTATAACCTGTTTCTAGCGTTTAATGCCAGAATAGGGCAGAAGGTTGGCGTTAAACGCCAATTTGCATCATCTAAACTCGGAAAAAGTGTGGACTATTATATATTGCTGGAAAGCCCTAGATGTTTACTTTCCAACGCAATTAAAATCGCGTCATTTGGACTCTTGTAGCTCCAAAAATTCCATTTCGAGTGCACGGAGGTCAGAATCCAACAGCATCTGCAGTCCTTTTTCAGCCTCTCAATCAGATTTTTGCTCAGGTCCCTCAATTTCAGCCAGAAAATACCTAAAATCACAGAAAAATACACAAACTCATAGCAAAGTCAAGAATTGTGATTTTTGCATAAAAACTAATAAAAATATACTAAAAATTAGCTAGATCATACTAAAAACTATATGAAAATACCCCCAAAAAGCGTATAAAATATCCGCTCATCACAACACCAAACTTAAATTGTTGCTTGTTCTCAAGCAACTAGATAAACAAAATCGGATATCACAAAGATCAAGAGGCAATCTCAGAATTTTACATGAAGCTCAATTCTAATTAGATGAGCGGGACTAGTAGCTTGTTGCTTCTGAACAGTTTTGGCATCTCACTTCATCCCTTGAAGCTTAGAATGATTGGCATCTATAGGAACTCAAAATTCAGATAGTGTTATTGATTCTCCTAGTTTAGTATGTTGATTCTTGAACATAGCTACTTTATGAGTCTTAGCCGTGGCCCTAAGCACTTTGCCTTCCAGTACTACCACCGGATACATAAATGGCACAGACATATAACTGGGTGAACCTTTTCAGATTGTTACTCAGCTTTGCTAAAGTCCCCAATTATAGGTGTCTAGAGTTCTTAAGCACACTCTTTGGATTACGACTTTAACCACTCAGTCTATAGCTTTTCACTTGGACCTGCATGCCACAAGCACATGGTTAGGGACAGCTTGATTCAGCCGCTTAGGCCAGGATTTTATTCCTTTGGCCCTCCTATCCCTTAATGCTCAAAGCCTTGAATCCTTTTTACCCTTGCCTTTTGGTTTAAAGGGTTATTGGCTTTTTCTGCTTGCTTTTCATTTTCTTTCTTTTTTTTTTTGCGCCAAATTTTTTTCACTGCTTTTTCTTGCTTCAAGAATCAATTTTATGATTTTTCAGATTATCAATAATATTTCTCTTTTCCATCATTCTTTCAAGAGCCAACAGTTTTAACATTCATAAACAACAAGATAAAAAATATGCACTGTTTAAGCATTCTTTCAGAAAACAAAAAGTGTTGCCACCACATATAAATAATTTGAATTTTTCTTATTAAGAACTCGAAAAAGTTGCCTCCTTATTCTAAAAATATCTGATATTTCATTCATGTTTAATGATGATGAGAAAAAATAAATTATAGCTTACTTGGAGATGATAAAAATAAAAATAAAAATACTAACTACTACTACTCATATGACTCCTAAAATAGATCTCTAATAGCAGAAGTTATTACATAGTTAAGATTAGGACTCAACAACCTCTATTTTAGGAGATGGATGCTCCTTCAATCTGTGGGGTGTCTGGTCCTTCAAGAGACAGCTTCTGGCGCTTCAGCTCCTGTAGCTCAGGCCCTTGCTTCTCCTGTTCCTTAAGCAGTTTGCAAAGCATGCTATTTTGATTCTGTTGTTCTTCCTTAAGTTGATCCATAGCTCCTTGCAACTTGGTGACAGATGCTTCTAAGCGAGTCTAGTAGTCAATCTGAGGGATTTCTGGGAGGAACTCCTGCACCTTCCTTTTGATGGAGTTATCTTACACTTGTTGTCCTTTCATTGACTTTTTTGTGATTCGGTGATCGACTAAGATATACTCATCTACTCCCATCTTTACCCCGACATCTTTACATAGCAGAGAAATCAAGCTTGGGTAGGCCAATTTGGCTTCAGTGGAGTTCTTGTTTGCAATTGTGTATAGCTCACAAGAAATCAGATGATGAACCTCCACTTCGTTTCCCAGCATAATGCAATGGACCATCACTGCTCTTTTGACAGTGACCTCAGAGCGGTTGCTGGTGGGCAGTATGGAACGCCCAATGAAATCCAACCAGCCCCTAGCAACTGGTTTGAGATCTCCTTTCTTGAGTTGATTTGGGACACCCTTTGTGTTGGTTATCCACTTGGCTTCAGGGATGCATATGTCCTCTAGAACTTGGTCCAAGTGCTTATCTACTCTCACCATTCTCCTATTAAAGGATTCTGGATCATCTTGTAATTGAGGCAGCTTGAAGACCTCACTTATTCTGTCCAGGTCGAAGTAAATAATCTTCCCTCTGATCATGGTTCAAAAGGTATAGAAAGGGGTTCCAGTCATTCTCTGCCTCTCTGTTTGCCACAGATTTGAGTAGAATTTCTGAACTATGTTTCTACCCACCTTTGTCTCAAGATTAGCTAGAAATTCCCAGCCTCTGTTTCGAATCTGCTCTTGAATCTCCGGATATTCGTCTTCTTTCAGATCGAATTAACTTCCAGGATCACTGACCTTAGACCCATTATTTTGTGGTAATGGATGGTCTGAATGTTCCTTGGTTAAGAACCCCTCTTGATTCCAAAGTAATTTTGGATTATTCTCTTTCTTGCCTCTTGAAGTAGTTTATTTTCCCTTAGGAGCCATGATCTTAGTGAGTCTTAGCTCAGTGATCACGCAAAACACACCAAACTTAGAGGTTTGCTTGTCCTCAAGCAAAAGAAAGTAAAGGAGAGGAGAAGGAGGAGAGGCAAATTCAAATTGTGGAGGAGAGGGGGTGGCCGAATGTGAATTTAAAAGGAAGGGGTGGGTTCGAAAATTTTTGAAAAAGATATGATAGAAGATATGATTTGTAAAAGATAAACATAAAATGCAAAAGATGTAATTTTAAAATTGAAAAGATATGAGAGAATTTTGAAAAAGATAAAACTAAATTGGAAAAGATAGTATGATGAGTTAAAAAAGATTTGAAAAGATACTAAAAAGATAGATGGATTTTGCAAAAGATTTGAAAAGAAATAAAAAAGATATATGAGTTTTGAAAAAAAAAGATTTGAAAAAAAGAAAAGATTTTTAGGATTAAGAGTTATTTTTGAAATTTGAAATTGAAATATGAAGATTTGTAATATGTTTATGCAAGAAATTATGGATGAAAACATAAAAAAAAATAAAAAATTTGAGTTGGAAAAGAAAACTACCTCCCCTCTACATTCCTGGCGTTAAACGCCCAAATGTTGCTTGTTTTGGGCGTTTAACGCCTAACTGTAGCTTGTTTTCGGCGTTTAATGCCCAGTTCTTGCTTGTTTTGGGCGTTTAACGCCCATCCAGGCACTCTGGCTGGCGTTAAACGCCAGAAAGCTTTTGTCTCTGGGCATTTTTCTAAACGCCCAAGATGCTGTAAGTCTGGCGTTAAACACCCAGAATGGTATCCATTCTGGCGTTTAACGCCCAGAAAGGTATCCTTACTGGCGTTAAACGCCCAGAAAAATGCCCATTCTGGCATTTAATGCCCAAAGGTGCCTCTTACTGGCGTTTTTGTGCCAGTGAACTTCTTTTCTCTTCTCTCTGCTCTGAACCCTTCTGTAACTCTGTGAACTCCTATAAATGAGAATTAATTCTGATGATAATTTATTAAACTCCTATAATTATTATTTAAATAACAAATAAACTACAGTAATGGCTGGGTTGCCTCCCAACAAGGGCTTCTTTATTGTCTTTAGTTGGACCTTACTGAGCCTTAATCTAGTCTCAGTTCTGAGCATTCTTGCTCAAAATTGTTTCAAGATAATGTTTGACTCTTTGTCTATTAACAATAAACTTTTTGTCAGAATCAACATCCTAAAGCTCTACATATCCATATGGTGACACACCTGTAATCACATATGGTCCTCTCCACCGAGATTTTAGCTTCCCAGGGAATAGCTTGAGCCTAGAGTTAAACAGCAGAACCTTTTGTCCTAGCTCAAAGACTCTGGATGACAGGTTCTTATCATGCCATCTTTTTGCTTTCTCCTTGTAAATTTTGGTATTTTCAAAAGCATTGAGTCTGAATTCCTCTAGCTCATTCAGTTGGAGTAATCTTTTCTCTCCAGTTAATTTGGCATCAAGGTTTAGGAATCTGGTTGCCCAGTAGGCTTTATGCTCCAGTTCCACGGGCAGTTGATAGGCCTTCCCATACACAAGCTGGTATGGAGAGGTTCCTATAGGAGTCTTGAATGCTGTTCTATATGCCCATAGAGCATCATCCAAGCTCTTTGCCCAATCCTTTCTACGGGCAATTACAGTCCGTTCCAGGATTCTTTTTAGTTCTCTATTAGAGACTTCAGCTTGCCCATTAGTTTGTGGATGATATGGAGTTGCCACCTTGTGGCTAATCCCATATCGGACCATGGCAGTATAAAGTTGTTTATTGCAGAAATGAGTGTCTCCATCACTGATTAGTGCTCTAGGGACACCAAATCTGCTAAAGATATGTTTCTGGAGGAACTTCAGAACGGTCTTAGTATCGTTAGTGGGTGTTGAAATTGCCTCCACCCATTTAGATACATAGTCTACTGCCACCAGAATGTAAGTGTTTGAGTGTGATGGTGGGAAAGGCCCCATAAAGTCAATACCCCATACATCAAACAACTCAATCTCTAAGATACCTTGTTGAGGCATGGCATAACCATGAGGCAGATTACCAGCTCTCTGGCAACTGTCATAGTTACGTATAAACTCTTGGGAGTCTCTATAGAGTGTAGGTCAATAGAAGCCACATTGGAGGACCTTGGTGGCTGTTCGCTCACCTCCGAAATGTCCTCCATATTGTGATCCATGGCAATGCCATAGGATCTTCTGCGCCTCTTCTCTAGGCACGCACCTACGGATTATTTTGTCTGCACATCTCTTAAAAAGATATGGTTCATCCCACAAGTAGTACTTCGCATCAGAAAGTAATTTTTTCTTTTGCTGCCTGCTGTACTCCTTGGGAATGAATCTTGCAGCTTTATAGTTTGCAATGTCTGCAAACCATGGCACTTCCTAAATGGCAAAGAGTTGCTCATCTGGAAAGGTTTCAGAGATCTCAGTGAGGGGGAGAGACCCTCTTTCTACTGGTTCTATCCGAGACAGGTGATCTGCTACTTGATTCTCTGTCCCTTTTCTGTCTCTTATTTCTATATCAAACTCTTGCAGAAGCAACACCCATCTCATGAGCCTGGGTTTTGAATCTTGCTTTGTGAGTAGATATTTAAGAGTAGCATGGTCAGTATACACAATCACTTTTGATCCTACTAGATAGGATCTAAACTTGTCAATGGCATAAACCACCGTAAGCAGCTCTTTTTCTGTGGTTGTGTAGTTCTTCCGTGCATCATTTAGAACACGGCTAGCATAGTAAATGACATGCAGAAGTTTATTATGCCTCTGTCCTAATACTGCACCAATAGCATGGTCACTGGCATCACACATTAATTCAAATGGTAATGTCCAGTCTGGTGCAGATATGACAGGTGCAGTGACCAACTTAGCTTTCAGAGTCTCAAAAGCTTGTAGACACTCTATGTCAAAGATAAATGGTGTGTCAGCAGCTAGCAGGTTGCTTAGGGATTTTTTGCGATTTTTGAAAAATCCTTTATAAATCTCCTATAGAATCCTGCATATCCCAGAAAGCTTCTGATTGCCTTAACATTGGTAGGTGGTGGTAATTTTTCAATTACCTCTACATTGGCTTGATCCACCTCTATCCCCTTGTTTGAAATTTTGTGTCCAAGGACAATTCCTTCAGTCACCATAAAGTGACATTTCTCCCAGTTTAAAACCAAGTTGGTCTCTTGGCATCTTTTCAGAACAAGTGCTAGATGGTCAAGACAGGTGCTGAATGAATCTCCAAATACTGAGAAGTCATCCATAAAGACTTCCAGAAATTTTTCTACCATATCAGAGAAAATAGAGAGCATGCATCTCTGAAAAGTTGCATGTGCATTACACAGACCAAATGGCATCCTTCTGTAGGTAAATACTCCAGATGGACATGTGAATGTTGTTTTCTTTTGATCCTGGGGATCTATTGCAATTTAGTTGTAGCCTGAGTAACCATCCAGAAAGCAGTAATAGTCATGACCTGCTAGCCTTTCTAGCATTTGGTCTATGAATGGTAAAGGAAAATGATCCTTTTTTGTGGCTGTATTGAGTCTTCTGTAGTCAATACACATACGCCACCCTGTAACTGTTCTTGTAGGAACCAGTTCATTTTTTTATTATGAACCACTATCATGCCTCCCTTTTTGGGAACAACTTGGACATGGCTCACCCAGGGGCTATCAAAAATGGGATAAATAATCCTAGCTCTAGTAATTTAGTGACCTCTTTCTGCACCACCTCCTTCATGGCTAGATTCAGCCACCTTTGTGGTTGAACCACTGGTTTGGCATTATCCTCCAGTAGGATCTTGTGCATGCATCTTGCTTGGCTAATGCCCTTGTAATCACTAATGGACCACCCAAGAGCTGTCTTGTGTGTCCTTAGCACCTGAATTAGTGCTTTCTCTTCCTGTGTCTCTAAGGTAGGGCTTATGATTACAGAAAAAGTTTCACCTTCTCCCAGAAATGCATATTTTAGGGATGGTGGTAGTGGTTTGAGCTCAGGTTTATGAGCGTTCTTCTCTTCCTGAGGAATTTTTAGAGGTTCTTTTATTTCCTCTGGTTCTTCCAGATTAGGCTGAACATCTTTAAAGATATCCTCTAGCTCTGATTCGAGACTCTCAGCCATACTGATCTCCTGTACCAGGGAGTCAATAATATCAACACGCATGCAGTCTTTTGATGTGTATGGGTGCTTCATTGCTTCAATAGCATTCAGCTTAAACTCATCCTCATTGACTGTCAGGGTTACTTCCCCTTTTTGGACGTCATTGAGGGTTCGTCCAGTTGCTAGGAAGGGTCTTCCTAGAATGAGAGTTGCACTTTTGTGCTCCTCCATTTCCAGCATTACAAAGTCAGTGAAAAAAGGCGAATGGCCCAACTGTGACAATCATGTCTTCAATCACGCCTGATGGGTATTTAATGGAGCCATCAAAAAGTTGAAGACATATCTTGGTTGGTTTGACCTCTTCAGTCAAGCGAAGCTTTTTTATAGTGGATGCAGGGATTAGGTTGATACTTGCCCCAAGATCACATAGAGCTGTCTTGGTACAGGTACCCTCTAACGTGCATGGTATCATAAAGCTTCCAGGATCCTTAAGCTTCTCTGGTAAGCTCTTTAAAATGATTGCACTACATTCTTCAGTGAGAAAAACTTTTTCAGATTCTCTCCAATCCTTCTTATGACTTAAGATCTCTTTCATGAACTTAGCATAACAGGGTATTCGCTCAAGTGCCTCTGCAAATGGAATCTTGATTTCAAGAGTTCTGAGATAGTCTGCAAAGTGGGAAAATTGTTTATCATGTTCCGCTTGGCGGAGTTTCTGAGGATAAGGTATTTGGCTTTGTATTCTTCAACCTTGGTTGCTCCAGGTTCATTTCCTACAGAGGTAGCTTGAGAAGCCTTCTTGAGGGAGTTATTATCAGCACTTGCAAGTGTCTGACCCCTCATAGGCGTTTGAACGCCAGGATTGAGGGATAGATTGGCGTTTAACGCCAGATTCCCTCCCTTTTCTGGCGTTTGAACGCCAGAACTGAACATGGGTTGGGCGTTTAACACCAATTTTTCTCCCTTTTCTGGCGTTTGAATGCCAGAACTGGGCGTCCACTGGGCATTTAACGCCAGTTTTTCACTCTTTTCTGGTGTTTGAATGCCAGAATCATTCCTCTCTGGGCTCTTACTGTCCTCAGAGGAATTTTGGTTAGCAGTCTGCTCATCCACTATTATTTGTTCTTTTCTTGGCTTTCTGCTGCTTTGAGCTAAGGTATTCAATGTTTTTCCACTCCTTAATTGAACTGCTTGGCACTCTTCTGTTATCTATTTTGATAACTGTTGTCTTGTCTGGTCAAGTTGTGCTTCCATGTTCCTGTTAGCATCCTTAGTGTCTTGTAACGTCTCTTTAAATTCTGCAACTATTCTATCAGATAACATAATTACTGATTGATTTCAGTAACTTGTTCTAGAGGACTAAGTTCAGTGGATACTGCCTTAACCTCTTCTTTTATGGAGGATTCACTACTTAAGTATTGATGCTGATTTCTAGCAACTGTATCAATGAGCTCTTAAGCTTCTTCAATTGTTTTTCTCATGTGTATAGATCCACCAGCTGAGTGGTCTAGAGATATCTGAGCTTTTGATGTAAGCCCGCAGTAGAAGATGTCTAACTGCACCCATTCTGAAAATATTTCAGAGGGGCATTTCCTTAGCATCTCTCTGTACCTCTGACGTGGCGAAAATTGCCGAGTTAAGAATTTATTAATATGGATACATTGCAAGTACAGTTCTTAACCAACCAAAAATCCGCTTATCAATTTAAAAGGGGTTGTCACAATATTGAAAATTAAAATACTGGGAGTATGAATCCCAAGTCGTCTCCCAACGAGTTGCAGAGAGATGTGCTATTTCATCAATCGGGTGTTTTCAAAAATGGTTGAGTTGATAAACAAAAATTTAAATTAGAGAATTTAATTAATTTTAAATAAAAGCCTTGACTGGGGGTGGATTAGTTGGAAGCCCTATTCTTGTTGAAATACTCTCAAGATTAATTAATAATTGGAAGTTGCTCTGCTTAGTTAACCCTTACTAGGTAAAGGAAAGTCAAGCAAGTTAGAAATCGGTTTCTAGTCATAAGTCCCAATCCTCTCCCTTGGGAAGGACTAGAGTTAATGATTAGAGGGTGATTCAACAATAAACCCAATTATAATTTCTCTCTTGAGTAGTTCAACTCAAGGGTTCCTTTCAATCATCCCCCAATCAAGTCATGGAACTACTCACTCATCATAATAATAAAATTCACATAATTAATGGTAAAAATAAAAGAAGACATGAGAAACAATAATAAAAGGATTAATTGAAAATAAAAATAGTCTATATTAATAACTTGTAAAAATAAGCCAAAGTCAACTCTAGAGGGATTAAAAATGTGGAAGAATAAATATAAAAAGTAAATAACAAAATAAGATGACTAGTACCGGAGGTAGACTCTTCTCAAAAGTTAAAGCCAAAATCTTCCAATCCTAATTATGAATGCTCAAGTGAGTGAAAAACCTAGGGGAGGAGTAAATCCAGATCTAAAACTAAAAATTATGCAGAATGAATTGTGTCTCTCGTTTCTGCATGTTCCTTGACTCTAGTCTGTAATTCCGGGCCGAAAACTGGGATGAAATTGGGCCCAAAAACTCTGCCAGTGACTTCTGAAATTCTGCAGATCGCGCACGTCACGCGGATGTGTCATTCACGCAGACGTGTCATTCGGCGTTTTTCTTTTCCATGCGGGCACGTCGTCCATGCCTCTGCGCCGCTTCTGCTTTTCTAATCCGCATGTTCGCGTCACTCATGCGGCCGCGTCACTGCGAATTCCTCTCTTCCGCACGGTTGCGTCGCTGACGCGTGCGCGTCACTTCTCGCTGGTCATCTCCTCAATTTCTTGTATTCCTTCCATTTTTGCAAGCTTCCTTCCCAATCTCTCACTCATTCATGCCTTATAAAGCCTGAAACACTTAACACACAGATCACGGTATCGAATGGAATAAAGGGGGATTAAAATACCTAATTAAAGGTCTCCAGGAAGTAAGTTTTCAATCCTGTAATAATTTTAGGAAGGAAATATAAATGCACGCTAATTATATGAATAAGTGGGTAAAGACCATGATAAAACAACACAATTAAACACATTGTAAACCTAAAATAGTGGTTTATCAACCTCTCCACACTTAAACATTAGCATGTCCTCATGCTTAGTTGAAGGAGATAGAATAAATGAGTAGGAACATGTAAAACTCATGCAATGCAATGCAACCTATATATGTGAATGCAACTATATGATTCTTGTCCACTTGATCAAGAATAAATAAGCTCTTCAAAACAATTACAAATCAAGCTCCACTAATTCAATTCTCATACAGTAAGAACAGATAAAGATGCAAGAAGGTAGCTCATGAAAGCAGGAAACATAGAATTTTAAGCATTGAACCATCACCGATGATGTATGTATATTCTAATCTCTCCAGTGTATAGGGTAATCACTATATCCTTCTCTAATCATGCTCCCTAAATTTTGTTCTTCTCCTAACCAATCAACAACATTTAATATACTAATGTAACATCATGAAGTCTTTTCAGGGTTGTAATGGGGCCAAGGTAAGGGTAAGGATACATATATGGTTAAGTGAGCTTATAAATTGAATCTTTAATTAACTCAAACTCTAACATAACCTATGTATTTTATATAACTATGGAGTTCGTACCTAGCTACCCAGAATTCTCTCTTCACATTCCATACTCATGTATCAACTGTTTATTTTAATTTTATCCTACATGCATTGACCTTTGGATTCTTAACTCAATATTGGGATAATTTTTTTTTTGAAACATAGCTTATCAATGCACATGGATTTTTTATTTTCATAGTTTCACATGAGTAGGTGTCCAAATTCCTATTATATTATCATGACATATCCCCTTATTATCTTTTGTTCCCACAATTTCCCATACTTAATTAGCACACACAATTCTATCTTAAGCTAACCAAAGATTCAAATTGGGGTATATAATTGTTTTTCTGCTTAAGGCTAGTAATGTGATAAATTATAGAACAAATGGGATTTAAAGGCTCAAAGTGGCTAACAAAGGTAATTGAAAGGGTAGGCTTAATTTGGATAAGTGAGCTAAACAATTAATGGCCTCAATCATATGCAGCATATAAATATATTAAACATTGGACATATAGGATGGAGCAAAATATAGATTACAATTATAGAGAAGTAAACACACAAGAATAAAACAAATATGGTTAAATAATGTAACCATGCATAAAGGCTCAGTTCTCACAGGTTGTGTGTTCTTTAGCTTTAAAAATCATGTTCCAAATACAACTTCAAGCAAATTTAATATAAGAGTTTTAATTAAAATTAGTGAAATTTTGTTCCAAAGATAGAGTTTTAGAAGAAACTTATTGTCTTTTCAATCAAGTGGAACATGCATGCAACTAATCTATTACTATGCAATTTATCCTATTCTAAAAGAGAAACTAACTAAATATCCTAATTTATTGGTGTTTAGGGAAGAAAAATTACCTCCGGAAGTCAGGTATTGACCGACCTCCCCACACTTAAGGATTTGCACCGTCCTCGATGCCATCTATCAAGAACAGTGGTGGGCTGGTGGCAGTGTCTCCACAGTCGGGGCTGTCGTGGCTCCCTGTGCTGGTAAAAGAAGTGGAGTCTGGAGTGTCTGGATCATCATGGGGTCTGTGGTTTCCTGTAAGTAGCTCCTTGAGGTATTTGAAATGGCGGTGGGTACGGCGCTCTCGGAGCTTTGCTTTCTTTTCTTATTGGTCCAACCGCTTCAGTATTTGATGCAGCAGCTGACTAGTAGATGGTGGAGGAGCTGCAACATCCTTTGTGGACTGGCTGGTAGTGGCAAGTTGTGGCCTAAGATATCTCCCGTTAGGGACATACTGATCATCCCATGGAAGAATGGCTTTGCTGTCTCCAGCTCTGTAGGATACTCCGGCTGCTGAGATAAAATCAGAGACCAAGGCAGGGAAAGGTAGGTTGCCCGCGATCTGCACATGTTCCATAGCATTCCGAATATGTCTTGGTAAATTAAGAGGCTGGTCTGTGAGGATGCACCATAGTAGAACGGCCATGTCTGCGGTGAAGGAGGACTCATGAGTACTCGAAAAAACGTAATGGGACATGATCTGTGCCCATACGTGAGCCTCTAAGGTAAGTGCGGAAGCCGAGATTCCCTTGGGATGGGAACGATGGTATCCGAAGATCCATTTGCTGCCAGGTTGAGCGATAACTCTGAGAATAGCGTCCCAGTCAAAGGTGTATGCCTGGCGCTTGATTGCGGCTTTCTGAAAGGCGTCCAATCCTTCTGGAGCAGGTGGAAGATCTAAGGCTCGCTGAATGGCTTCTTCTGTAATAGGGACTTGCTTCTGACGTATATAGATAGACTGCAGGGTTGGCAGGTAGAAGTTGGAGTAGAACTCAACTACCCAAGAAAGATTGACCTGTCGTGGCTGTCTCTGTAAGAATCCCCAATGTCTTTGTGCAATTTGTGGCTCAACAAATTCAGCAATACGAGGCGGAAGGATAAGAAGGTGTTCATTGTTGTAATTTCAAGCTGCCAGAATAGGAAACATCTGCTCACAATAGCGATTTGAAAATCGTGCAGTGTCCTTTGCTGGGAAGGCTCTCTCCTTTTCATCAACCTTGATAATCCTTTTAATTCTTTATATTGAGGGCTTGACTGCAATTGAAGAAGGCTCAACCACTAATGCTCTCTTCGTTCCTTTCCTTGCGGTGGGTTTAGGGGTAGCTTTCTCTTTGCCTTTCTTGGTGGCCATTCTGAAAAAGGGAAGAGAAAGTAAATTAAATCCAAAGAGATAAAGCAAGGAAGGGGATTGAGTGAGTGATAATCAGTGCACGGTAAAGATGAATGAAATAAACACATTGTCATGACAACATGTGAAAAGATCAATAAAAGGAATAGAACAAGTGCATGATAGGGTAAGTAGATGCAAGATGATTATTGGCATGCCGGCAAGGGCATGAGTAGCATAGATCAAGCATCACTTCGTAACAAACCATCACGTTTGTATTGGCAATTAAATTCAATTAATAAAATAGTAAAGGGAATTTGTGAAAAGCATGCATTGAATAGTAGAATAGGATAATGTAGAAAAGTGCATAATGCCACATGGGCTTTCTCACAAACACATAGCATGCATGGTAAATAATCCAATAAAAATAATAGATTGAACATGCAAGCAACCCCTTTAAAAATATAATTGCCAAACAATTATGAAACAATCCACAATGACCAAATAAATTTCCAACACCAATAAAAAGAAAGAAAAACAAAACATATGCAATGAAATTAAAAAGAAAGAGAAAGGACGAAGAAAACATAAATAAAGAAGAAGAATAGAAAAGTAAAGAGGGAAGAAGAAAAGAAAAACCTTGATAATGGTGGTGAGGGAGAGAAAAAGTAGAAAGTGAGAATGAGGGAAGAAGGAAGAAAGGGGAAGAAAGAAATAGGAAGGGAAAAGAAAAAGTAGGATTTGGGGAAGAGAAAGATAAGATATTTGACAATTTAGGATAAGCTGTGCAGCACAATCGACGCGTGCGTGACGCGGACGCGTCATTTGGCGTTTTTCTTTTCCATGCGGGCGCGTCGTCCATGCCTCCGCGTCGCTTCTGCTTTTCCAATCCGCGTGTCCGCGTCACTCATGCGGCCGCGTCACTGCGAATTCCTCTCTTCCGCGTGGTCGCGTCGCTGACGCGTGCGCGTCACTTCTCGCTGGTCATCTCCTCAATTTCTTGTATTCCTTCCATTTTTGAAGCTTCCTTCCCAATCTCTCACTCATTCATGCCCTATAAAGCCTGAAACACTTAACACACAGATCACGGCATCGAATGGAATAAAGGGGGATTAAAATACCTAATTAAAGGTCTCCATGAAGTAAGTTTTCAATCATGTAATAATTTTAGGAAGAAAATATAAATGCACGCTAATTATATGAATAAGTGGGTAAAGACCATGATAAAACCACACAATTAAACACATTGTAAACCATAAAATAGTGGTTTATCAACCTCTCCCAGGCATTGTAAAGGGACTCATTATCCTCTTGTTTAAAGCCTTGGATGTCCAGCCTTAGCTGTGTCATCCTCTTAGGAGGGAAATATTGATTCAGAAATTTGTGTGACAACTGTTTCCATGTTCTTATGCTAGCTTTAGGTTGGTTATTTAACCACCTCTTAGCTTGGTCTTTTACAGCAAATGGAAACAGTAATAATCTGTAGACATCCTGATCTACTTCCTTACCATGTACTGTGTCAGCAATTTGTAAAAACTGTGCCAGAAACTCAGTAGGTTCTTCCTGTGGAAGACCGTAATATTGGCAATTTTGTTGCACCATGATAATGAGCTGAGGATTCAACTCAAAACTACTGACTCTGATGAAGGATATACAGATACTACTCCCATATGAAGCAGTAGTGGGGTTAGCATATGACCCCAGAGTCCTTCTGGACTGTTCATTTCCACTTAGGTCCATGATGGAGAAAGGGAGATGATGTGGATTTATTTTATTTACTTTATTATATTTATTTATTAAATTTTTTTCGAAATAATAAGAATAAGAAAATGGATATTAAAATAATAAAATAAAATAAAAAATTTGAAAATATTTTATGAGGATTTTTGAAAAAGAATGAGGGGAGAGAAAGTGGTTAGGAGTTTTTAAAAAAGATATGATTTTTAAAAATTTTGACCAAGTCAACCTAATGAATACGAAAATTATGAGCAATTAAAGGAAAATATATTTTTTGATTTTTGAATTTTATTATGAAAGAGAAAAACACATAAAAGATAAAAGACTTAAAATTTTTAGATCCAATGCTCCTTGTTTTCGAAAATTTTGGAGGGAAAACACCAAGGCACACCAAACTTAAAAATTTTAAGATCAAGACACAAAGAAGACTCAAGAACACTTTGAAGACTCACAAGAACAACAAGAACAAAAAGAAAGAACACCAAACTTAAGATTTTTAGAAAACCAAAATAAAATTTTCGAAAACTAAAGAAAAATTAACAAGAGAACACCAAACTTAAAATTTGGCACAAGATTTAATCAAAGAAAAATTTAAAAAAAAGATTTTAGAAAGGAAGATTTAAAGGGGCAACTATTCCCAAGAACATAGACACATTCAACAAATGCAAGGATTGAACAGAGAAAAACTATATATTTTTTTAAATGACAAAAATACAAAGGACACCAAACTTAAAACATGCAACTAGACTCAATGGGAAACTAACAATTAATAAAGAAAAATAAATATTTTTGAAGAAAATTTTTTTGAGAAGAAAGTAAAGATTCTAAACCAAAAAGACAAATTTTTCCTAATCTAAGTAACAAAATAAACCGTCAGTTGTTCAAACTTGAACAATCTCCAGCAACGGCGCCAAAAACTTGGTGCACAAAAATTACACTCACACTTTGTAATTCCGTACAACTAACCAGCAAGTGCACTGGGTCATCCAAGTAATACCTTACGTGAGTAAGGGTCGATCCCACGGAGATTGTCGGCTTGAAGCAAGCTATGGTTATCTTATTATTCTTAATTGCGAAAAGTAAAAGAGCATGAATTAAATGATACTTGTTGTGCAGTAATGGAGAACACGTTGAGGTTTTGGAGATGCTCTGTCTTCTGAATTTCTGCTTTCCTACTGTCTTCTTCTTCACGCACGCAGGTCTCCTTCCATGGCAAGCTGTATGTTGGTGGATCACCATTGTCAATGACTACCAGCCGTCCTCTCAGTGAAAAGGGTCCATGTACATGGCTAATCATCTGTTGGTTCTCACTAATGTTGGAATAGAATCCATTGATCCTTTTGCACACTGTCACTGCGCAGCATTCATGAGTTTGAAACTCGTCACAGTCATCCCTTCCCGGATCCTACTTCGAATACCACAGACAAGTTTTAGACTTTTCGGATCTCAGGAATGCTGCCAATTGATTCTAGCTTATACCACGAAGACTCTGGTTTCACGGAATTGAATACTCTGTTGTCAGGAGAGGCAGTCAAACTCATGAACCAGGAACCCAAGAGATATACATTCAATCTAAGTTAAAACAGAAGTGGTTGTCAGGCACGCGTTCATAGGTTGAGAATGGTGATAAGTGTCATGGATCATCACATTCATCATGTTTAAGTGCGAATGAATATCTTAGAATAGAAACAAAAGTGATTGAATAGAAAACAGAAATAATTGCATTAATTCATCGAGACACCATGGGGTTTAGAGACTCATGCCGTAGAAGATACAAATTCATATGTAAAATGTCATGAGGTACAAAATAAATCTCTAAAAGTAGTTTTTATACTCAACTAGTGACCTAGGTTTACAAAAAATGAGTAAACTAAGATAGATAGTGCAGAAATCCACTTCCGGGCCCACTTGGTGTGTGTTGGGGCTGAGCATTGATGCTTTCACGTACATAGGCTATTCTTGGAGTTAAACGCTAAGTTGTAACCTTTTTCTGGCGTTTGACTCTAGCTTGAAACTATTTCTAGCGTTTAACCCTAGAATAAGGCAGAAGGCTGGCGTTGAACGCCAGTTTGCGTCATCTAAACTCAGGCAAAGTGTGGAGTATTATATATTGCTGGAAAGCCCTGGATGTCTACTTTCCAACGCATTTGAGAGCGCGTCATGTGGACTTTTGTAGCTCCAAAAATTCCATTTTGAGTGCAGGGAGGTCAGAATCCAATAGCATCTGCAGTCCTTTTTCAGCCTATGAATCAGATTTTTGCTCAGGTCCCTCAATTTCAGCAAGAAAATACATAAATCACAGAAAAACACAAACTCATAGCAAAGTCCATAATTGTGATTTTTGCATAAAAACTAATAAAAATATACTAAAAAAGTAGCTAGATCTTACTAAAAACTATATGAAAATACCCCCAAAAAGCGTATAAAATATCCGCTCATCGGTAGCCGAAAAGGCTGTGGCGTTGAAACTAATACGGTAAGACAAAGTCGGGAAGCATCCAGTATACTTCACCAGTAAAGTTCAACAAGGCCCCGAATTAAGGTACCAAAAACTCGAGAAGTTTGCTGGTACACAAAATCGTGAGTTCACACTTTTCTCACAACTCCGCGCAGCTGACCAGCAAGTGCACTGGGTAGCCCAAGTAATACCTTACGTGAGTAAGGGTCGATCCCATGGAGATTGTCGGCTTGAAGCAATCTATGGTCATCTTGTAAATCTCAGTCAGGCAGATTCAAATGGTTGAGGTTTTGATAATTAAAAGAGAAATAAAACATAAAATAGGATATAGATACTTATGCAATTCATTGATGGGAATTTCAGATAAGCGTATGGAGATGCTTTGTTCCCTCTGAGCCTCTGCTTTCCTATTGTTCTCATCCAATCATGCGTACTCCCTTCCATGGCAAGATGTATGTTGGTGGATCACTGTTGTCAATAGCTACCATCCGTCCTCTCAGTGAAAACATGTCCGCTACGGTTTCCCACATGGCTAATCAGCTGTCGATTCTCGATCGTGTCAGAATAAGATCCAATGATCCTTTTGCACACTGTCACTCTGTCTAACAGTCACGAGTTTGAAGCGTGTCACAGTCATCCCATCCCAGATCCTACTCGGAATACCACAGACAAGGTTTAGATTTTCCGGATCTCAAGAATGCTGCCGATTAGTTCTAGCTTATACCACGAAGACTCTGATCTCACGGAATGGAAGGCTTTGAGACAACCATGCGTCATGAACCAGGAGGCCAAGAGATACACACTCAAGCTCTTGCAGATAGAACGGAGGTGGTTGTCAGGCACGCATTCATAAGGGTGGATGATGATGAGTGTCACGGATCATCACATCCATCAGGTTGAAGTACAAGTGAATATCTTAGAACAAGAATAAGCGTGAATTGAATAGAAAAATAATAGTACTTTGCATTGATTCATGAGGAACAGCAGAGCTCCACACCTTAATCTATGAGGTGTAGAAACTCCACCGTTAAAAATACATAAGTGATCAAGGTCCAAGCATGGCCGAATAGCCAGCTCCCAAAAGTGATCAAAAGATCAAAAGTGATCCTAATATAGTCTCAAAAATGATCTAAAGATGTGAATACAGTAGTAAAAGGTGCTATTTATACTAAACTAGTAAACTAGGTTTACAGAAAATGAGTAACTAGGTGTAGATAGTGCAGAAATCTTTCGGGGCCCACTTGGTGTGTGTTTGGGCTGAGCATTGAAGCTTTCACGTGCATAGGCTCTTCTTGGAGTCTAAACGCCAGTTTTGGTGCCAGTTTGGGCGTTTAACTCCAGCTTTGGTGCTAGTTCTGGCGTTTTACACCAGAAAAGGGTCTCTGACCGGTGTTTTGATGCCAGTTTGGGCCATAAAATCTCGGGCAAAGTATGGACTATTACACATTTTTGGAAAGCCCAAGATGTCTACTTTCCAACTCAATTGAGAGCGCACCAATTGGGCTTCTGTAGCTCCAGAAAATCCACTTCAAGTGCAGGGAGGTCAGAATCCAACAGCATCTTCAGTCCTTTCTCAGCCTCTGAATCAGATGTTTGCTCAGGTCCCTCAATTTCAGCCAGAAAATACCTGAAATCACAGAAAAACACACAACTCATAGTAAAATCCAGAAATTAGATTTTTGCATAAAAACTAATAAAATTATACTAAAAAGTAACTAAAATATACTAGAAACTACCTAAAAACAATGCCAAAAAGCATATAAATTATCCGCTCATCATTTGTGTTTGTCTTAATAGTGGCATCTCGAAGGCTACGGCCTTATTTTCAAGCTCATATAATAAGAGTTCGAACGAACCAGCCCATGAAGCAAATTCTTCAAAAAAACAGACATTGTGGGCAGAATGGTTCAATGGGCTATACAGCTATCTGAGTTCAACCTAAGGTATGAAGCTCGGACAGCAATTAAAGCCCAAGGCCTCATCGACTTCATGGCAGAATATGCGAACGATCAAGAGGAGCCTTCCACGACTTGGGAATTGTACGTGGATGACTCTTCCAATGAAATCGGAAGCGGTGCAGGAATAATACTAGTCAACCAAAAGGGAACTCAAATAGAAGTCTCCCTGAAATTTGAGTTCTCGGCCTACAACAATCAAGCAGCATATGAAGCCTTGATTACTGGGTTAAAGCTGGCAGAAGAGGTCGGTGCAACTAAAGTAGTGGTCTTGAGTGACTCTCAAGTGGTGACTTTCCAAATCAATGGAGAGTATTAAGCTAAGGACCCCAACATGAAAAGGTACTTAGATAAAACTTTTGAGTATCTTAGGCAGTTTTCAGAAACTGAGGTGAGACATATAACTTAGGATCTCAACAGTAGAGCAAACGCCCTCTCCAAGTTAGCAAGTACCAAGTTAGGAGAAAATAATAGAAGCCTGTTTCAGAAAACTCTCCAAGAACCTTCTGTCACAAAGACAGAGGTTAAACAAGATGTCTTAGAGGTTTCTGGCTTGGACCTCGGATGGATGAACCCACTAATCGAATATATAAAATTCGACATCCTGCCCGAGGAGGAAAAAGAAGCCAAGAAAATCTGGAGGGAGGCACAAAATTACACCATGGTGAAAAATATCCTCTATAAAAGAGGAATATCCACATCATTGCGGAAGTACGTCCCGACCTTAAAGACAATAGAAGTCCTGGAAGAGGTGCACAATAGTATCTGCAAAAACCACCTCAAGGCAAGGTCATTAGCTAGGAAAGTCATCTGAGCGGGGTTCTACTAACCGACCTTGCAGAAGAATGCTACCGACTTTGTGAAGAAGTGTCAGCCATGCCAAATGCATGCTAACTTTCATGTCACCCCCCAATAGGAACTCATAAGCATAACTTCTCCATGGCCTTTTGCGAAATGGGGATTAGATCTTCTCAGACCTTTTCCCCAAACACCTGGACAAGTAAAAAACCTCATAGTTGGGGTAGACTACTTTACGAAGTTGATCGAAGCAGAACCATTGGCCACCATCACAGCTCAGAGAAGTCGGAAGTTCCTCTACAAGAATATTATTACAAGGTGTGGGATTCCCCATTCCATCACCACAGATAATAGTACCTAATTCACTGACTCTACATTCAAAAACTTGGTAGCCAGTATGAAGATCAAGCATCAGTTCACCTCGATTGAGCACCCACAAGCAAATGGGCAAGCTGAGACAACCAATAAAGTCATACTGGCTGGATTAAAGAAAAGACTATAAGATGCAAAGGGGGCTTGGGCCGAAGAACTCCCTCTAGTACTATGGGCATATCAGACTACACCTCAGTTTGCCACGGGAGAAACAACCTTCCGACTTGCTTATGGCATAGAAGCCATGATTCCAGTTGAAGTCAATGAGCAAAGTCCAAGGGTGAAGTTCTATGATGAGGTCGGCAATCTTCAAGCATACAAAGAAGAACTCGAACTACTCCCTGAAGTTTGAGAACAAGCCCAAATAAGGGAAGCAGCACTAAAACAAAGAATGGCAAACAGGTACAATAAGAAAGTCATTCAAAGAAAATTCACCTCAGACCACTTGGTCCTAATTAGGAATGACATTGGCGCAAACAAGTCGGGTGAAGGAAAAATCACCGATAATTAGAAAGGGCCATACAAGATAAGAAAAGTCCTCGGAAAAGGTATTACAAGGTATCCGACCTGGGTGGCGTCGAGCTCCCAAGATCGTGGCATGCTTGCAACATGAGGAGGTATTATTGCTAGAAGCGAACTCCACTCTCTGATGTACTCATTTTCCAGACTTCATGGCTTTTTCCCAAAGAGGATTTTCCTGAAGGGAGTTTTAACGAGGCATCAAAGTGGGGACTAAGGGTTAATAGTCTTAAAAACCCTTAGTAGCTAAGTTAACTTTTATAAAAGTTACCTCCATCAATCAATAAAGATTTTACTCTATCTTTTTATAATTCCATTATTACTATCATCATTCTACAAAACACACTGATTTAAGCTCGAAAAAGCGTGAAAATTTCATGACCGACCTAGGTGGTCGGTAGGATAAAATGACGAGGTACAAATCGGTGTAAAGAGGTTACAAAAGACGACCATAATAACTCGGGAACAAGCGACTCACTAGTCAGAAAATCCAAGAAAAATCAAAATGCATCGCAAAAATAACCTGAGTTACGAAAATAATTCAATAAGAAAAAATTGAATATGTAAGGAATACAAAAGAGATAAGAAAATCCCTCGAGGATAGAAGCAAAGGACTGCTTAAATTTTCAAAAAGAGTTTTTCAGGAAAATTGTCTAACTTAGACAAAACATCCAGCACGAAGATTTTTTCAAAAAAAGCAAAGGGCTTCAAAAAAAGAACCCTCAAAGATAGAAGCACCAAAACACCCATGCATAATCTAATCATTTTGTTAATGGTCCTTACTCCAAAGAAGGACCAACAAAAACAAATAACTTTTTTTAATGACCATAAAAAAGGTAAAAAAAGTCAGGAGCTACCAACACACAAACGAATAAAAGAAATTGTTTAAAAATGGGCCCACAAGCCGGGCCCTGATAGCTAAAATCACTAAGAAGGAAGATTGGAGTCATCAAGGGGAACGAAGCTCGGATTTGCTGCAGAAGTCGGAAGTGTCTCTTCAGGGGCAGAAGTCGGAACCTCTGAAGAACTCTGCAGGAATCCCTCCTGTTGCTCCACCTCACGAAGAGGTGACTCAATAATACGCTGCCCACGAGTCTTCAGCTCGGAATCTGTTTCAGGACGAGGAGGGGAGACAATGACTCCGTCAATAACGATCTTCTCGGGATGAAGAGGAGAAAGCTCAAAGGCAAGAGCGATAACTCCGACTTGTTCCTTGAACACCTTAAAAGCCTCCTCCGAGCTTTCCACTATAGAATCCTTCAAGTCCTAATAGACCTCCCAATTTAGCTCCAGCTGCTTCTGTAAATCAATGTTCTCCGAAAAAACCCTGACATAATTTTGCTCTGCCTTCTCTTTCATCCCCTCAGCCAATGCACATTGACCCGTTAGCTTCTTTTCCCTCTCCTGAAGCCGGGCCAGCTCCTCCTTCAGCCAGGCATTCTCCCCCTGAAGCCTCTTCTCTTCTTCTTGATACAGGACAATCCTCCCCTGAAGATCCTCTATAGTTTTTTGGGAAGAGCCCAAAGATTTCAAGGGGGTTTTGTCGAAGATATGAAGAAGAGCAGTGCAAACCCCAACAGTCCGAACCCCTCCCTGAACCAAAATCTGAAGATGATTTCGAAGAGAAGCATCATCCATAGCAATTTGGCTATGAGGAAAGATATGCTTCCGAACGAACTTCGGACCATCAAAATTGGCTTCCCCAGAAGGGGAAGAACCCGTCTCTGAGGTCTTTCGTTTCTTTTTCTCGGGCTCGGAAGAAGGTCGAACTGGGGGGACAGGAGCAGGAGGAGGAAGATAAGAAGCATAAATAGGGTTTACTAGGATAGGGCTAGAGGAGGAATTCCCCAAACCAGAATTTTGGGGAGGAGGAGTGCCAGAGGCGCCGACCTTCGCAGCATCAGCTCGGGCGCGAGCCTTCCTCTTCACCTCTTGAAATTTTTGGTAGGCAGCATTGGACCTGCTTTTCACCATTTCTGAAAAGAAAAAATAAAAATTAATCAGCTTACAAAGGCATAGGAAAGCAAGATGTAGGTCGGAACTCGTCAAATAAGCTACAAAGAAACAAAACTACCTAGCTCAGATTGGATAAAACTCAGAGAGCCAACGAAAAGTTTTTTAGTATCCAGGTTGGGAGCTCTCCCTCAGGCCTCTCGGAAAAATCCAACAATGGCCTCCTCTACCTCATCCAAATCATCCAAGCTATATTTTTCAACAGGGGAGGCCTCCGACCAGTACAGAGGAAATCGGGGCTGGCTATTCTCAGTTAAGAAAAAAGGATGGTGGCCCTCTACAGCTTGGACCTTGAAGAAAAAGATTTTTAAGTCGTGGAAAGATTCATCAAAAATGGAAAAAACTTTCCAACCTTGAATGGCCCGGAAAGGTACCCACTGCTGTTTGTTTTGTTTATTTGAAGCTCTAAAAGGTTTAGTCAAATGGAAGAGGTAGAAAAAGATTCTCAAAGAAATCGGAAAATCGAGCTCCTGGCTGACAAGTTAGTAGATTCTCATAAAACCCCAAGAGTTGGGGTGAAACTGAGTAAGAGCAACTCGGCAATAAGACAAAATGTCCATTTAAAACTCAGAAAAAGGAAAAGAAACCCCCAAACGGGTGAAAAGGCAATCGTACATAAAGAAAAAAGTGTGGGTCAGAATTAGCAACCTTCCCACAACAAATCCGATCCTCAGGATCCGGGACCACTAACTCATACTTAGGCTCATCAGCCTCCAAACTAAAAAGCCTATGATGGGTACGGAACTCGGTGATAAAATCGGTATCTACTAGAGGTTTCTCAATAAGCACAGAATCATCTACCCACTTCAAAAGGGTCTCAGAAATACGGGAAGACATTTTTTCCGACAAATAAGGAAGTAGGTATAAAAGCAATAAGACCTAGAAAGAAAAATAAAATCATCAAAAAACAGCGCTCCCAGAAACAAGGCAGTCTTTTCCAAAAGAAAAAAGAAAAAGAATCATCAGGTGGCAACAATGATTTCTAATAAACATACAAGAATCCTAAAGTCTCACATTGCAAACGAATGAGTGGGAAAAACATGAAAATCTCCTCAAACGCACAAACGCACCGAATAGAAATAAAGAAAGCACTACACAAATAACAGAAGAAGGTAAAGAAAAATGAACCTTTTCTGTAAAATCAAAGAGAAGTAGTCGCGGTGGTAGAAAGCAATGAAGCACCCAAGAACGAAGAGACCAAAAGGATTTTTTGAATAAGAAAAAGTGAGAATGCAGGCAAGGAACTTCGAAGAGAAGACGAAAGAAAACAAAGAAAGAAGAGGGAAAGTATTTATAACATGTTAGGGGCACAATGGTAAAATGACGCAATCATTAAAGAAACGCGCCGTTACCAATGTAACTGCTCCCACGTGTAAATGCAAAACTCCAAACGAACACAACGTTTGAATAGACACGATGGTTGAAAAATTTGAAATCACATCGATTTTAAACTAAAATCACGTCGGTTTTCCGACTTGAACGAACTCGAAGCTCAATTAATACTCGAATCAAATTCATACCAAAGAGATCGGACTCGAGTAGGGGCACTGTTCATACCCTGGCCCAAACATTATGGTCCAGGCACAAGTAAGCAAAAAGGCCCAACACAAAGGCTGGCCCTCACCACTTACCATGTCAGTTTTATGATCGGACTCTGCATGAGCCCCTCCCAAAAGAGGTCGGGTACGACATGAGCTGGCAGATAATACTTATTCAAATAAGTAACTGCCCCCTAAAATCTCTCATCCATCTGTAGAAACAATATCTCAACAACCCTAAGATAAAGGGATGGTTATCCACCTTCAGAAGTGGAACTACACCAAAGGTGGTTATTGGAGCACCACTATAAATACACTAGTGGTTATTGGATCACCACTTTAAATACACTAACACCCCTCAGGTATCTCTAAGTTCTAATACTCTAAACCTGCTTATCTCCTTGCTAACTTAGGCATCGGAGTATCTTTACAGGTACCACCCTCCATTCTTTCACATACACAACTCGGACGGCGGCTCCCAGACGTAAACTAAGTCGGAGACCACCCTCGTTTAGCACTTGGACCTTACAAACAAACCCAACCACCATCCGGTTCTAGGTAAGCCCCGAAACAAAAATTATGTGAAAATTCCACTCCCCTCTCCTAAAAGATGCTAAAATGACACTTCTCTCCCCTCTATTTGTAAAATATATATTTCCTTCCCTTATAACTTTTAAAAAATCTCTTATTTAATTCATTTTAAATTTTTGTTTTAATTAATGTTAACTTTATCCATTTTTCAAGAAAAATAAATTATTTTTTACAAAATACCCTTTAATAAAAATTTTATTTTTGTTATTAAATTTTGCTTACCAAAATACTCTTAAATAAATTATTTTTTATTGATTAAATTATATTTTA
>NC_029778.3:41697339-41728380 GCF_000817695.3 Arachis duranensis
TAATTAATAAAAATTTTGCTAAAATCATAATTTAATAATTAAAAATTATTGAAAGGTATCTTAAAAAAATATATTTTAATTATTAAATTTTATAAAAAATATTTTGGTAAAAATTTAATTTAATCAATAAAAAAATAATTTATTAAAAGATATTTTGGTAAGCAAAATTTAATGATAAAAAAATAAAATTTTTGTTAAAAAATATTTTTGTAAAAAAATTTATTTTTTTTGAAAAATGAATAAAATTAACATTAGTTAACACAGAATTTAAAATGAATTAAAGAGAAGATTTTTTAAAAGCTATAAAGCAGAGGAATGTATATTTTACAAATAAAAAAAAAGAGAGTTTTATTCTAACATCTCTCAAGGAAGGTGAGTGAATTTTTTTCTAAAGGCAACTCCGAGTTTGTTTGAGTAGTTGGCATACTAATCAAACTTCAGCGTATAAGATATAAGGGATAGGTATTTTTTTTCGTCCCTAAGGTCTGAGGTGAAAATCAAAATCGTCTCCAACCTTTTTTTGTTATTAAAATCATCCCCAACATTACAAAACGTTATAAAATCGTTCTTTTCTACTTCAATTATATTTTTTGACCAAATTACCCTTCATTATTAATAAAAATAATATTAAAAAAAAAGAAAAATCTCACCCCACCCACTCCCCAGCATCTCTTCGGTCTCTCCTCTCACTTCTCCCCCAATCCCCTTCCTTCTACTCTTCACCATCACCCTCTTCTTCTCACTTTCGTCGCGGCAATTACCACCACTGGAGGACACCCACCCCTCTTCCCCTTCCTCTTCTCACTCTTCTTTCTTCTTCTCTTCTTCTCAAATTCAACGCAGTTTTATCTTTTTCACCATCATCATCAATCCAGCTCGCTCTTCCCCTCTCTACCGACAACCAAACCCAACCACAGGTTTCAACAATTCTAGCAGCAATCTGTCAATGGAACCAGTTTTAATCCACAACAACCATATATTCAAGTACGTACCCACATATTTAACACAATCCTCAACAATTTGAATAACAAAATCTTCATAAGGCAAACACATACAATTCAATGGCAAAATCACCAACAACTCAAAAATCCAAACACATACAATCCTATTACTATTAACAAGCCTAAACTAACCTATCCTAATAACCTAGTATCCATTAACAGAAAAATCTAACCTAACTAAACTAACCGAGCAACTAGAACTGATTAAAAATTAAACTAAAATTCTAATTAAACCTAAGTTAAATTAAACGAAAACTAGAGGAACTGAAAGTAGGTTAGTTCATGAACCTGTAATAAAGAACAAAGCAAAAAGAAATCAAGGGAGAGATGGATGTTGCAGCGGCGGTGGTGAGGACAGCAGCTACTAGAGGCAGCTGAGGTAGTCGCTGGTGGTGGTTCAACCATGGGTCAGTGGACAGAGGAGAAAAGAAAAGAGGAGAGGAAGAAGAAAAGAAAAAGGGTTGCAGTAGTGGGCTGAGGCAGGGAAGGAAAGTGTTGTGGCACGAGGGTACCGCGAAGAAGAGGGTCACGGTGTTTTCTGGGCTCGCGGAGGTCCGTGACGTTGCCAGCGGAGAGGGGAAGAACGAGCTGGATTGATGATCATGGTGAAAAAGATGAAGTTGTGTTGAATTTGAAAAGAGAAAGGGTTTTGATTTTTTTTTAATATTATTTTTATTAATAATAAAGGGTAATTTGGTCAAAAAAATATAATTAAAGTAACAAATGACGATTTTATATCATTTTGTAATGTTGAGGATGATTTTAATAACAAAAAAAGGTTGAAAACGATTTTGATTTTCACCTCAAATCTTAGGGACGAAAAAAATACTTATCCCAAGATATAATGTCATGCTGATTGCAGGCTTTTGCTTATGGGGCATTTTATAATGTCATGCAGGCTATGACTTATGAATCATCGTTGGTTTCTCCAGACATGTGACGTTTCAAAACGGGTATATTTACTTTATCCATGCTTTTGATAATAGTGTGTGGGATATAATACAACCTTGTTCATATTGAACCCTGAACTTAGTCAACTATTATGTTTTAGTTAGTGATCAGCATCACCCTCAACACTATACATCAAATTATATACCAAAAAATGGGTAACAAAATCATGCCAACTATATTGCATGACACTGAGGATGAGTCTGTTTCCCTCCAAAAGTATTCAACAACCAGGTTTAACCTTTTTCCAAAAAATAACTAGGGACAAGCAACATGAGAAGGCAGCATCTTTTTGCCACTTCACCAAAAAACAAAGTGACCTGTCTAGTGTCACGGGTCAATTATCATCAGCTGGAACCCATTCCAAACCTACAAATCATTAACAAAATAACAAAATTATGAGATCAACATGCTAACAGAATAGCTTGCGGCCAACAAGAAGACATTCCAACACAAAAAATGATTGGAAAATGAAAATTATAACATTCTGAGTGTAATGCCATTATAACTATCGAAGTTTTATTATTTAGTGAATAATGAAAGAGGTATATCTTCCTACTTTTATATGCTTTTTTTTTTCAAGTTGTCATTGGCATGTTTCAAGAATCAAATATTTTTATGAATCATTCACTCTGTAGATCATATTGTGCGAGGAGAACTAGGGACAGTGAGGAATTAGGGTATGAGGAGAATGAGCTACTGCCATCAGTGCATGAAGAAATGTTGATCAGCTCAAATGGACAGCTGGCAAGCAATCCGCTAATCCAGGGACTGAGAAAGAGCAAAAGGGAGAGGGCTACTAATAGCTGGCTAAGGGACTTTGTCCGTTAGCTTTGTGGTAACTAAATTTCTTCTATTCCCTCTCTACGATTCTGTTATCCTGATTCTCCCTCTCCGAACTCTTCCCCTTCCTCTTGCAGGTACTTGGGGGAAAAGGGCTCATCATGTCTCATTCAGATATTCTCACATCTCATTCTTCGTTCATCATTTTCTATTATAGTATACGTCATTGAATTCCACCGTATTGATTTCATGCACACGTACTTTCCTTTGGTATTGGCACTATACTATACTACAGTTAGCCCTTTTATACGTTATTTATAAATCCCCACATTGCACCCTTCCATATTGTAAACTTCCTTACTGTTTTAAGGGTAGTGATATAAAATAGAAATAGTTGATTGGAAACTCTTCAAAGAAATTAAAATCATATAAAAACAAGCAACATAAGCCACATTTTTCTTTATGCATTTTAAGTGATCTATGTTCCAAACAGTCAAACACTACACAGTATGTTCAAAACTCTAGCACACAGAGAAACATGAATGCTAATATAACAGTCAGAAATGCACATATATTCAATTTTTATCATTCATTATGCAAGCATATATATGGGATCCATGTTCACAGCTTTGAATGTGTGCATTTAAGGATAGGGGAGATAGAATGAGAAACCTTGAAGGACGGATTTAACAGCTGCATTAGGAACAAGAACGCCAACTATATGCTGGTTATCAGCAGAAGTCTCAATGCGAACAACACGTAGCCTCCTATGGTTTCGGCGCAACTGTACAGATTTAAATCTGTAGATGAGTATTTCTTTTACATAAGCATATGTAGATTTAGAGATGTAAATTCTGATGTAGAGTCCAAAAAGGCATCATAGCAGTTACATGTAACATCAAGAAAAAAATTTTAGCAATGCTCTCCATAGATTCAAAAACCACTGCCTCACATGATCAAACTCTTGTGGTGGAAGAAGGAACTTGTTCACAGTTGAAAAGTTTCTATGCTAAATGCCATTGGCTACTATTTCCATACTGCAAAGCTCACCATTTACTTACCAGCTTAGAAAGGGCCTATTTAATCATTGAACCAAAGAGATTTATTACATACTGGTTAAATACCTGATTAGAAAGGGCCTTCTCAATAGCTCGCCAAAGAGGAAGAATGGCACCACCCAAGATATTTACTTCCTGCCGACTTCGGCCAACAGTACAGAAGTTGCCAAGCTTACATTTGGGACCGTGCATGCACTGCCAACAAAGGATAGGAACCAACAAATCACATTAGCTTGGATTCTACAAATATTACATAGTTCCTCATGCTATGTTACAACGTTTATGGGTACTAAAATAGGGTTGTGAATTCTCCATGCATGGGCAGGGATATATCATTATTGTTCCCTTCTACTATTTCCTATTATTTTCCTGGTTTTAAACACTACTTCATCATCTTTCTGCACTTGTTCTAAAGATATAGAAGGTACCAATTGATAAGAACCTTAGAGAACATGACCATATAACTAACTATTGTGATTGGAGAGCCAGTCCTTATAAAACCTAGCCAAGTCTCGTACTGTCAATGTCAGGCTCAGGTCCCATATGTGGCCATTGGACCCTATATTATAGTAGTAAAAAAATATCAAAACAAAAATAAATACATGGATAAAATATCATTTTAGTCCCCTTCGTTTGGATCGAATCCTAATTTGGTCTCAAACATTTCAAACATCATATTTCAGTTCCAAAAACTTTTAAATGTCCTATTTCAGTCCCAAAAAAGTTTTGAACGAGTTAAATATTGTCTCACCATTAAATTTGACACAAACAATTCGCATATTGAAGAGCCAACAACATTCGATTTCAGTATTAAATAAAGTCAATACACCAACAATCATTAATATAAAAGTTTTTCCTTTGATTTTGAAGTGCGTTGACAATTTATTATTAGGATTTGAAGTTTTGTACAAAAAAGAAATTGAGGAAAAGAAGTGTTATAACTTATAAGAAGATTTGGTTATGTTTTTATAATACATGAAAGAAGATATGACCTAACTAATAACGTTATTAACGTTCACGTCACTCACTCTATTGACTATTAGTGTCAAATTTAACGGTAGGACTACATTAAACCTGTTTGAAACTTTTTCAGACAGAAATATGACGTTTGAAACGTTAAGGACCAAAATAGTACTTTATCCTAAATACAAAAACAAAATAAAACATGACCATATAGCTAACTATCGTGATTGGAGAGCCAGTCCTTATAAAACCTAGCCAAGTCTCCTACTTTCAATGTCAGACTCAGGTCCCATATGTGGCCATTGGACCCCATATTATAGTACTAACACAAATTTTCAAAACGAAAACAAATACAAAAACAAAACAAAACAAAGCAAAACATACAAACAAAAACAAAAGACACAATGAAAAAGGGAAAAAAAGAGCAAAACAAGTCTTGGAGAGATCTTAGACATGAGTGCCGAAAAAAGCTTTACCCCCTGGATAGTCGTTCTTTTGTCAATTATTGTCTTCTTTAAAGTGGAACTTTTGTTATCCGTATCTTTGGATGATTTGTTTCTTATTAATAAAATTTATTTATTAACAGGTATTTGACTGAAGATCGCAAAATAAACAATATTGACTAGACAAGTACTTGAGGGATCAAATATTGCAATTATAATATCCTTTATAAATAATATAGATGATCTTGGTTACAACTAAACACAGTCTACAACTCAAATTTAAAACGAGTATCAAAGCAGATCTGGATCAGTTTCAACATAGAAAGCAGAACTTGTCGTTCTCTCAACCCATGAGATTTTAATATTTTAATGAGGATGAATACCTGTTTAGATGAAACATTATATTCCACTTCCCATCCTTTTTGAGCATTCTTTAAACATGAAACTTTTTTATATTTCCTTTTTAATTCTGACAGATGCATGTCCCTGTAAATGGAGGAGAAAATGCATAAGCATTACAGACTCAGGCTCAGCAAGTATTACAAACTATCTAATACATACCGAAAGGATTCTCCAACAGTAGGGCGAACTATCTTATACATATTCGAAACAGAACTGGAATGCAATGAGAAAAAAAAATTAATAATAATAAATAATGCCATCAGTAAATGAATAAGGAAAGCCTCTGTCAGTATGTATCGTACATCTCAAGAAACCTTTGGAAAACACCAGAAGACAGTATAACACAAAAATCCATAAACTTCTTAAGCATGACTCCACACCCAATGCTACCTCGGGGCAGAATTGGTCAATGAGTTGCAAAGGTTATTTAGGCCATATATATCTGATATGGAACTAAAGTAGCACATCATTATTTGTATTTCTATGAGTGACTGTAAAACAAGCTTAAGATTTTAAATATGACATGTTGACCTAACATGATGATTGGAATTCTGAAACTATAATAAAATTCAAACTACGAGAAGCATATAACAAACACTTAAAATTGTTATTATACCTTTCAAATGCTAAAATGAAATGACGCCTTCCTAACCACTCCCTCTTAGACTCGTAGAAACCATCATTGACTGATCCAAGCCCACCCTTCTGCTTCTCATTCAGCATGGAGGTTGCCAGCTGACACATAAATAACAAGTCAGCAAATGTAAGAATAAATACTAATTATTTTGGATGACATGGAAAACAATGGCACCTGCCATGTGGTCCCCCTATCCAAGATGAAAGTGAACAGAACCGTTGAAGCCCCCGTCACTGGATCAATATAAACTGTCTGCACAACAATGAAAATTCTCTCCACACTATATTAATATAAAAATAACAATAAACAAAGTAATAGCAGAAAAACTCTCGTGCAAATGGAAAACCTTTGGAGTCCCTTGTAGTTCTACAACATTAGCCTTCATATCCACAATGCCTGTATCAAGGTTACCTTCAATGCGAGCATCCTGAATGAGATGATCAAATATGCTCGCAAATAATTCAAAAAGCCTGTTGCCAGAGTAGTAATCAGCAAACTGAATCTAATGCTTAAAGTGCAAGAATCATATGTTTATATTGATAACATGGTTATAGAAAGGGATAGACAAAATGAGAGAATCTACTATGAGAGATTTTCATATATTCTAGTCTGTTAAATACATAATTGTCACTAAAAAGATTAACCAACAAACCTATTCTGAATATCAGGAGGAAGTCCTAGAAGCCGATTGAGGAATCGCCGAACATCTTGCATATCATTATCACTAATGTAGCCAGATAAACTTCCAGAATGTTCCTCATATCCTAAAAAAAAGAAGCCAGAAATATGGCCGAGAGAAGAGTTGAATATTGCCTCACAAAATAAACTTAAATAATCAATGACCAACCCTAAGATATAGTTAAAAAGTTGATGATTATTATTTCATTACTCCATCTGATATTGGGTGAAGTGAAAGAATGAATTAATAATTGTACCTTTAACTATTCCAACAGATAGAAGAGCAGATTTTGCTTCCATAATAAATTCATTGATTGTAACAGGATTGTCAGATAAACATCCAGGAGGAACAACAGGAAGAGAATCCTAAAACACATTTATAAGTAAATAAAACTTCAAGTTGATTATAAGTTTATAACAGAACTACATAATTTTCATAACGTAGAAATTACAAAACCTGTTCCAATATTCCTTCGTACATAATCATTAGAGCCCTCTTTCCATAACTACTATCATAATTGTAAGCACTTAATGAAGGTCCAGCCCTGTCATGCATAAAAAATAACATTGGCAAAGAAATTACAACTTGTCCATGCAATCATTATAAAAAGGTAGATAATCCAGCTTACCTGCGATCCCCCTGAGTCAAAGCACCAAGAGATTCTAATCTTTTAGCAACAACAGATGCAAACCTTCGTTCACCACCAAGGTTACTAAAGAGTACCCTGCAGAGCATTTACTCAATTGAGATTGGCTAAATAGGTGCATCATCTAGAAAGGCGTATCAACAAGAACAAAGTTCCTTCATCAAGTATGATGTCACATTCTTTTAATATTATTAGTGATATGCCAACAGGTGGTCTGTCGTGCAACAAAAACTTGCCTAGGTTCCTTCTACTTTAGCTGTGGATATTTTGAGTCATGTGCATTAAAAGGTATTAAGGGTGCTAGAAATCAGGATAGAATCATATTATATCAGAGTATCAAGTATGACATCTTAGGATTAGCATTAATATGATATGATTTACAACATCGTGATTTCTTGCAGATGGAACAAGTGGGTAAAGGATTTACTAAATAAAGACATTCATATTATTATGGCAGTTTTGACCTGTATTAATTAAGGCATGTGTGTTGAGTGGTTGCTACGTCCCTAACATAGCCAGTTGTTGCTTTGGGAGCAAAGCAATCCCCAACGAGCATGATAGTTTAAAAGGACTGGGTTTTGAATGGTGTCATTTTGTCAATTTCAATACTCATTTAGTATAACTGTTATTTTATTTCTTTGTACAAGATACCAAATGGATACCTGACAAGAATGAAAAGTTAATGCAAAATTTCCAAGGTTTCAAGTTATGGTAGAAGGGTCAGACTACTACAAGTGTTTTTCTTTCACAGCCCCATTGGTCTTTGATTTTCACATTTTGTTTCTCATTTCTTAAAGAACCATACTAAGGGAGGCAGCCAACCATGTTTGGTCACTAAGAACCCCATATTTATAAAGACAATTCATCATTCACCTTTCCAAACTCACCGTATGACTAGACACTTGATCTAAAGACAGAAGCAATGGTGGAGTCAGGAACAAACCTAAGATTCTTTAATTTTGTCACAGGGTCTATGATAACATTTATTATGTCCATATAAAGAAGAATGCCTTTCAAACTCGAGCACTACTTCCTTGTACTATAATACACTACATATATACTTGATATACAAACTTGTTCTCATATGGAAAGCATCCTCCATCACATAAACTCATAATGCAAGCTTATTCTTCCATAATACTTTTTCAACTACAAAAATAACATCAACCAAAGTCTTGACCTTCTTGTTAACAAGTGCAAATTTTGAACTCTAACAATAATATATTCTAGTTCAGTTAACAATGAAACCAAAATAGTAAGCAGGAAAGTGATAATTTAACAAAAACTGCACACTGACCTGTATTCTGGAGCTGAAGCTTGATTTGATCGATGAGTTCTTCCAAACTGCTGAATTGCTTTGTCAGCACTCCAAGGAAGTTCTAAAGTTATATGAACCCTTCTTTTCTGTTTCAAAGAGGGAAAGATCATACAACATAAAAAGAAAAATAAATAAATATGATTTAAAGATTTCAGTCCCGATTACAGTAAACATATTTGATGAGTTTGGAAAACTCTAATTTAATTAGATGATGAACAAACATTATTAAAAACAATTAATTATAAAATTATTAATTTGATCTTAATTTATATTTGCTTAATTAATAATTTTGTAGTGCAGATTTTTGTTGGGCCGAAATCAAATCTACAACAAGCCTAGTTTGATTAAAAATTATTCAGCATTCATACAAATGGTCTAAATCATTGAAGCTGAATTGGTTTGGGCCAGACTTAAACATGCAAGCCTAAATTCATTGTTGGTGTATAACCAACTTGTTTGGTCCGAAACAAAAAGGGGGAGATGGGACACAATATTGCTTTATTCATTTAATCAAATAAAACCCATTCCCTTGATCATGGTTGCATGCTCCAACGGATATCACTTTTATTCCTTGATGGAATTCAAATTTTATTAAATGGAGTTATTGCAGACCTTGGAACAATGAGAGAGAAAGTGTGATTGTCCATCGAGTTGATGGCACGAAAAAGAAAAAGAAAAGTATGCTGTGGCTGAGATCATCACCAAATGTGGTAAGATTTGGTGAGGTAATCTCGGATCCTTCATACTCAAAAAGAAGGAAGAAGATTCGGCCAACAAGGAAGATCTTTGGAGGCATGGCTTGTCTCTGATTCTGCTCAACCACCACAGGAAGTAGCTAGAGTGGCGAAGTGATGGAAGAGGCAGAGATTGGAGCAGATGAAGCCATCATCATCATGAAACATCACGGGCCAGAAATCCATCTTGGAGAGGAAGCCAAGGATGGAGCGCTCGGATTGATGAAGAGTGATGACTAAGGAAGGACTAGAGGTATTTGCATGTTGGTTTTTGCATGAGTTACCTCTTCTCTTTCTGTGGCCGAACCGGTTGTGTTTTGAAGGAAATGAAGCTGAGCTCGGGTTTGTGTTTCAACTGTGAAGGCTTCACTTCTCTATAAAAGGGATGAACAGTCATGGTTTGATTAAAGGAGAAAATTTGAGAGTGCAAAGCACAGAAGTCTCAGAGCTACCTGAGCTAACAGTTTTCTCTTCTCCTTCAATGTATTATGTTTAGTATTTTCTGTTTAATTTTGTTATATCTTGAGTCTCATGGTAAAAGGCAAACAGTGAGGTTTGTATGAAAAAGCCATAGAACAGAAAAAGGCAGAGAGTGCAAAATTAAAAGAAAAAGCCATAGATGTCCTTAGAGTTCCTTTGTACATCTGTGTTGTGTTTCATGATTTTGTGGAAATCTCCTTATAAGTTGGGTTAGCACTTTACAATTTGTAATCTGAATGATTATAGTGAAATTCCATCATTGTTGTGATGGAGACTGGATGTAGGCTGCACTGCACTTAGCAGCTGAACCAGATATGTATATCTGGGTGTAATCTTCTACCTCTCTTCCTACTCAATTCTGTTTTTACTGTTCAGATGAAAAATCAAAAATGTCTCGTGTCAAGTGACGAGACAAAATGAAAATGTCTCGTGGCTAGGGACGAGCTAAAAACAAAAAAATTTCCTCTAAGTCCAGCAAGTGTTAACAAGCAAAAAGGGGGCTAAGATTCAACCCCCCCTTTTCTTAGCCACTGAAACCATCAATATTTCCACAAAAAAGGCAAACATATCATAGATATGGAATATTGTAGATTGATAAAGCTAAACTTACAAAAGCTATTGAAGAACTTCTATTCATTATTCAAAACAGGTTGATATACCTGATTAATAACCCTTCTATCTGCATGCAATGAAAAACCCGCAGATCCGGCTTCAGATATAATAGCTACAAACTTCTTAGCATCCAAAAAAAGCTTCTTTTCATGCATGTTTACCATCTCCATACTGATATCTTTTCTGTAGAGGAAAAAAGACAAGATAATTCAGTGGGGAAGAAAAGTAGTTTGAAATAGAATGGGAGCCAAAAACAACTCACTTGTTACGAGGCTCGTAAATTACACCCTTTCCCGAAGGGGCCCTCACAAGCCTGCCTTTTCTTCCTGTGATTTCAGCAACTTTTTCAGTGCCTCCTAACTACACAAAATTGTAATTTTAATGATCAGTAGAGAATCATAGTTAAGATACTTTTGGCACAAATATACTGATTTTATAAATAAGGTAAATTAATAAATTAATCACTCAAAATTTCTCCCCTCTAGATCAAGTAGGCATTGACCATACAAAATCATTGTTTCTATAAATTATATTTGGACAAACAAGATAAAAACAAATTGTTAGATGACGAAATTGAAGATACAAGATTTTGTTGGACAAATTGCTATCTTGCAACTCTTTTGTAGAGTAATTGGTGGTCAATCTCAACAATTGCAAATAATATTGCATATTATAACATTATGGGAGATATCAAACAGGACCTAGCAGTTATATCATTGAGGCTAGCATGCCAAATAAGTTGTAAGGTAAACATTTAATGATCAAACTAATGCTGCAAACCTTTTCAGGATCAAATTAGTGTCCAGCATCTGTTTCAAGGATCAATGTGAATTCTCCTTGCTTTTTTCACTAACATCAAAACATGGTATGTTCTCTTTCTCCTAACCTAGCTAATACTCATTATCTTGACATAAGTACCAATTTATCATAACTTGGATATTTCTCAGTATTCTGCTGTCAACATGCTCTTATTCATCTTTGTTGAGATTATGAGTTTTAGGCAACAGAAGAAAAAAGTGAGAATTAAAAATAAATTTCTATTACTATTTTAATGTAATGTGGTAAAATAAATAATAAATCATGTCAGAGGACAAACTAAAGCCTTTACAAGATTAAATCTTTTTTTTTTTTTAATTTTTGTGGTGATTGGTAAACCATCTGCTAAGCATATAACCTTTAGTATAAAAGGTTGAACATTTTTATTTGATATAAAAATACATTTGAGCCATTAGAAAATAATATAAGCATTTTAGAAGCAATTGTTCAAGATGATGGGAGTGCTACGTTATGTATTTCATGCCACTTAACCAAATATGCGAAAATAATTGTAACATGATGGAAGATCATGTTAAAATGCTCCAGGATGTAAAAAGGAGTATGTACGTGATAGCAAAGTGAATATAAGCTCCAGTAAACTGCAAATCATTGTGATGCGAGATGAATAAACACAAATTCCCGTCACCTGATCAATAATATCATCCAAGGGATTGATCAGAACAATAATCACTGCCAAAATAAACCATCTATTTTCCAATTATAGTCATAGTTGCTTTAGTTTAATGTGCCTTGCAGTAGATCCTGTAAATAGTTCAACACAAATACCATTAAAACCACAGTTACAGAATTCGTTAAAACATGTGCCAAACCTCTTCTTGAGTTCAGTTAGGTAGTCAGGACCTGGTTGGATGTCATTTGTTCTTCCTTTGCACACAGTGCATAACCATTTTTCTGGAGTTAAATTGTGAATTGGGGGACTTAAGCATTCTTGATGGACCAGTTTACCACAGCCGGAGCATGAAAGCAAATTATGCCTTTCCTGCAATGAAAATTGCAAGTCCAACATCTCAAGAGTTAAGATTATTCAAAAAAGCTTTTTCATTAGAAAAATGAATGAATAAATAAATAAATTCAAACGATACCTCCTCTAAGCTGCATAATTCACATGTCTGAAGCTCATCATAATCAGAGTCACTAGATTCAAGAGCAGAGGCAGCTACACCAACCCAATAGTCAAGTCAAATGAGGCCATGCAACAGATATTACAGTCATTATATTACCAGAACTTAAAGATATTCATCAGCATCTACATAAGAACTCCTCAAAACAGTGATTTTTCTATATATAAAACAATGTTCTTTAATTTACTTTATTATATTTTTTAGACTATATATAAACAATATTTACAGAAAGTAACCCAAACAGGTGAAACTAATTCTAGTATTGCACAATACAGAAACATTACAGATCCATTATATAATAGAGTTTAATTTTGATGCACAGATAGTATAAAACATTTTACACAATCATGCATTCTTTTGGATGACGATTTACATGGTCAATGTAAAAAGAAGTTATTTGTGCTAATGTGGCGTTATATGACTGAATGCACGTGTAAAACTACTTTACACTAATAGTGCATCAAAATTAAATTCTATCTAAAAATGACAGAAAACATACCACTCTCTTCACCTTCTGGTTCATAATCAGATTCATCCATTTCAGGATCAGTGTCAGCTGCATCAATATAGTGGTAAAATCAAAGATGGAGGATCATGTGAGGTCAGAATGTGCTGAAGAAATGCATCACTACGGAGCTTCTCAGTCACCTAGCATCCTTTAATTTTTTTAAATCTAATCATTACCAAAAAGAAGCCAAACTAGGAAAATTTTATTTTGTTAAAGACAATCTTGTGTGTAATTCTCTTCATACTTCGTTATAAAAGAACAGTACAACCTAGATTTGTGTAGCTTTTGGATAAGCTTCTCTAATTAAAAGCAAAGGCATCAAAAGATAATTATTTTTCTTTTAGAAGCTGCTTTTTATCACAAACATACAGTTTTTGAAGGCTTATCCAAAATCATACAGAGTTGTCAATCGATTATAAATCACAGTTGCATTGAAAACACATCAGTGTCTTCGATTGCGGTGCAGAATAAACTAAAAGGAATTACTACATATAACAGAAAATGTGGCACCTAAATGTTAGGTTTCCAAGTTAGTTCAAAGTAACTAGAGAACTTAGTCTGACAACAAATAAAGATAGAAATAGATTCGTCAGAATCCCTAGACATTTGTGAGAATTTGGGTGACTTACTAGCATTTCGTAACAATCTCATAAGTATATAAGAAAAACTAGTGCATGGTGAGTTCTAATTTGAGTTTTAAAAATAAACTGCTTCCTAGTTCTACCCAAGGAAAAAGATTCCCTTGAACCTAAGTGGCAACAGCACTTTCTTTATGATGTAATTCTGTTTGTATTAATTTGTATACTCCACTACTGCACATTATTAATATTCATGGAATAAATTCTTAAAATGGGCAAGAAAACAAAGAATAAATTATATTAATAGATAGATATTTATTTCTTTTATTGAGAAAAGAAAACTTTATTTTATGATTGCTAATTGGCACCCTTTATCACCCACCAAACGGCTATGACCAACTTACATAATGACAAAATAGTATGTGAAATGACTTGATACCAAAATCAGCACAAACAAAATAAGAAAAAGGATAGAAATGAAACACAATTCATTAAAATTTGCTTTGAGACACTCACTTTCAGATTCTTCGTAACTTTCAATATTACTAGAAGGATGCACCTTAGCTATGTTCCTGCCCTTTACTTTTCCTGATACACAAGGACTCGTTGAGTGCCCCATCCCCTCGAGATCAAGCAATGCATCCTTTTCTATAATAGAACAGAAAAAAAAATTGATCAAATAAATGGAAAATATATTATACGTACAAGATGGAACTTGCAAAACAAGGCCCAAATATACCATGAAGTTCGGGGTTCTCTGGCAATGGAAAACAGTCATCTACAAATTTTTCCAGCAACCCTTCAGGCCCAGAAATGAAATCATCAAGTTCAAAACCCTATCAGGGAGAAAAAAAAAAAGAAAAAGAAAAACGAAGAATAAAAATCATGTCAAGTAGTGACATCAGAGAAAAACTGGTTTACATGGAGCGGCAACAGAATCCAAATACCCACGTATTTTGCCACAGCTCCTTCAGTCCTGGCTTCCCCAGTACTCTGCAGTCCTATAACTACACACTTATCTTCCATCAATGCTTGCTTCACTAGTCTCACAGTAGCAGGTACTTTAGCGGACAAACACATGTGTCTAAAGAAACGCTGCAGCATTGCATTGAAATGTGACAAATAAAACAAAACAAACAAAATATTAGCATCAATGAGATATCAAAACTGAGATTGTCATTAAGCACCAATCCTTACCTGGTGGCATGACCAGTATAATCTCCACAGTGTACGTGAATCAAATTTCACATTTAAAAAGGCATTGGAAGTTGTAGACAGTAAATCCACACGCAGTTCCAACCAAAATTTTGCAGCTTTTTCATATATGTCCTAAGAAATTTGATAAGATCAATTACATAATCAGCTGACAATATTCAAATCAGAAAATAATTGTGAAACTAAACCATAATAAATAGAACTACTTTTTAAATAATGTGCAGGTGATGACTGATGCCCATATATCTTTAATTCTTTATTATGTATACAAGGCAGTTCTTCTCTTCTACCACAGAGATGTAAAATTCACAACTTATGTCTAAAGGTTCAATGAAAAATACATCGTTTCTCAATTCCACATTTTTGGAAGAATAAAGGTCCTATAACTGGTGCGAGATTAACAGAAGAGGAGGACGAGAACTCCTACTTAGAAAAGAACCATACAAAACAGAATGTAGAGCCCACCAGTTATTAGAAATAAGAGACTAAACTGGAGAAAGGATTTGTATATTATTGAATGTATTCAAGTTTTCTATTCAACTTGTCTAGAATGATACAATATAGAAGGGTATTTATAGGTGCTAAGAGAATCGTAATAATAAAGACGTAATATCCTATAATAAATATCCAGATCTGCTAATTGATCCTAATTGATCCTAATTATATTCTAACATCCCCCCTCAAACTCAAGTTGACAACTTGAGTTTGAAACATATTTAAAATAATGAAATAAAAAAAATGCATAAACTAATAGAACAGATGCAGACAGAAAGCGCAGATGAAACTGTCGCTGTCGGAAGTTAGCGTAGATGGAACTGCCGTGGGTGCAGACGGAACTGCCAAAAGGAAGCGCAGATGGAACTGCGCTGTCTGAAGGAACTAGGAAGTGCAGACGGAACTGCCGAAAAGAAGCGCAGATAGAACTGCCGCTGTCTGAAGGAACTAGGAAGTGCAGACGGAACTGCCGCTTGTTGGAACGAAGCGCAGATGGAACTGCCGCTGTCTGAAGGAACCAGGAAGTGCAGACGGAACTGCCAAAAGGAAGCGCAGATAGAACTGCCGTTGTCTGAAGGAACTAGGAAGTGCAGACAGAACTGCCGCTTGTCGGAACGAAGCGTCCAGACGGAACTGCGGGAAAGAAACGCAAACGAAACTGCCACAAGAAAACACTGACGAAACCCAGGGAAAGAAACGCAGACGAAACTATCACAAGAAAACACTGACGAAACCCAGACGGAACTGCCACCAGAGAACGCAGACGAAACGTAGATGGAATTGCCACGAGAAAAACGCAGACGAAACTGCCACGAGAGAACACAAACAGAACTGCCACGAGAGAACGCAGACGAAACTGCTACGAGAGGACACAAACATGAGAGAACGCAAACGAAATTGCCACAAGAGAACGCAGACGGAACTGCCGAAAGAGAGCAAAAACTATATGATTTCTTCATGAGAATAGGTAAGCAGCGGATGACAGTGGTACTCAAAATAGGCTAGTCGATGAGGTGAACGAGCATCAAAAGAGTGACAAACGGGAAAGAATAATAACATCGAAAAAAAAGTGCAAAAACCACGGTGATTTCACCGCAAGGAAAACAACCTATCCTCTTCAAAGAGGATACCATGGTAGAAACAAGAGACTAAACAGGGAAAAAGATTTGTATATTATTGAGTGTATTCAAGTTTTCTATTCAACTTGTCTAGAACGATACAATATAGAAGGATATTTAATTATTTATAAGTGCTAAGAGAATCGTAATAATAAAGACGTAATATCCTATAATAAATATCCAGATATGCTAATTGATCCTAATTGATTCTAATTATATTCTAACACCAATCAAAATGTGCAGAATTAAAAAAAAAATCACATTTTAAGTTCAAGATACTGAAAAGTGAAAACATATGGCATTTCAAGCTGTGAATGTCCAGATAAACATATGGACAGTGCATGAGATTGATATTTTCTAGTAGAAATAAACAACATATCATATTCGATTAAAGAGAGAGAGATTGATTTCTAAGAAACTGTAATCTGTTATGAGAGCTAGCAGCAAGCTAATCCTAGCAAGCACAGCAGTCTCTATTCTAGTTTCTATTCTCTTAAGCTATCTTACTAGCTTACTCTATCGTCGCAGATAATAGTTCAGCTTATGCAGTGACTCATACCATCATCTTATCCTCTAATGGTGCTTCAATAACTTCAAAGTCAGCACCCTTGTAGCTAAGGGTCCGACATAAATACATTCCCCTGAAATATAAAGATTAAGAATATATATTACATGCATACATGTGCATAAGGCTGCAGTGGGTGCATATGTGAAAATAATATAACCTTGCTTTCATGTCCATGGCAACTAGTTCTAGAGCTCCTACACCCCCTTTGTCAAGTGCACCTGGATGTATATACCATGAGAATGATAAAAAGATTAGGGGGTCTGAGCCAACATACATGAATTAATCAAACAGGTACATAGACAAACATTGAAACTAAGCAATTCCAAAGCTGTTCCAAACAAAGCAGCAATGGGAATTTAAACAACCAAAAATAAATAAATTATCTAGCACAAAAAAGGATACAAAGAGAAGCCATTACCACTATTTTGCACAAATTTCCACATGAGAATGAGTATATTTATAGTCTAGGAATAATAAAAATAAAAATATTATATGTTTTGCTATATGATACAACAAATACAAACTAAGCAATCTTTAATGTATGTTAGAATGGCCAAGATTACGTGAACGATTAGACAACAGAATTTCCTTCTGAAAAGAGTACAACAGCTAATAAATACAAGAGACTGGGTAAAACTAAAACATATCCATGAAAGGGAGGACAGAGAGTATATAAAGAAGTAGCTATAATAGATATTTCAAAAAAAAAAAAGATATAAACTCTACCTAAAAATTCCTTGAAATCACAGAAAGAAGTTCCATCACCCCAAAGGCCAAGTCGAACCATATAAGCCATGTTGCGAGGTTCAGATGCACCAGTGGCAGAACAATAAACAACACGAGCTTCGGGTAGTTGAGACTATCAAATCAAATCAGATTACGAAAGCTTAGTAGAAAATATAGCAATTCATCTCTCATCATTACAAAATGAAAATTTTACAACATTGAAGACAGAGAAACACAGCAACAGACATTGAAGACAGAGAAACAGAGATGAACCAAGACTGTGGAAGAGCTTTTTTATAAATTCAAGTGAGTAGGAAATGTTTAAAAATCACTTTGATTATGAAAAGACACACAGAACACTTCATACATTACTAGCAAATTTTACATAAACCTCATATTACTACTTCTTTGTACAAACAAGAAAGAGAAATAATTATTATACAAGACTTTGACCCTATAACCCTACTTGTTTTTACTAGCAAAAACGATAATAACATTTTGCTAAATATAATCCCCACAATATTTTGATTATAACACCTAAGTACCTAGAAGTCTAGAACATGAAATGCATACATGTCACCTTTCTAAGACAATCATGCCATAACAGGATAGCTCTTCTAGTTGGTAGTTTCAGTCATCACTTCTAGTTTCATAACAAAATTCTTGCAACACATTTCAACTTTTATAGACAAAAATATGGGCTAATTGTTTTTGACAGACTAATATGTTAAGCCCTACTCTACGGGACCAAAATATCTATCTATTTTGCTACTAACAAAGGGCTTGAGGCAAAATAAACTGCCTTTTGGTCACTTTTTAATCCTCAAACTACCGTTCTGCACACTACTATGTCAACCAGCATATCTAACGCTTCACCTAACATCCTCCATGTTCTCCTTTTGGCAGTTTTACAAAAAATCTCCTCCCTTCTCATCCTAGTACAAACGCAAACACACATCCCTTCTTATAAGTCTTACCTCATTCATGAAAAAACTATCATCCAACCTATAACCAATTGAATTGAAATTATTTTGTAATGTGCATATTTTTATTGATGAATAGTAATTGAATAATTACTAATATAAATTTCTCAAAATTATGTTTACTTAACTTTAATTATAAATTCAACAATAAAAAAACGGTTAAGCCACTAGTTTTCATAATTTTTGCGCAAGACAATAACCAAGGCCATGTTTAAGTATGGGAAAACCCCAACAAGCCTAGCCTTATACACAACATACCAACATTACGTATAATGTGACACAACATGAAATACTCTAGCATCTAACACTCCCCACAAGCTGCATAATAAAAATTAAATAAACAAAATAAAGTAAACTAGATAAGACCCGCGCATTTGAGCTAAATTAATTATATTATATAGTATAAATTTAAAATGCTATATATACTGCTTAGGAATATATTAGATCATATGTAAATTAATATTAAACTTAGAAGTTAATTTATAAAAAATATTGTACAATACATTTATTAATTTGCCAATTTATATATGATTTAATAATATTATTATTCAACAAAAAAGAAATACAAAGAAAAATATACAGTTAAATATAGATAATAATTGTGCTTAGCCATTACTTTGTAATTCAATTGAATAATAATATGAATTAAATTTAAATGATTAGAAATTTAAAATTTTGTTTAGTAGAATATAAAAATTAATTTAAATTTTATAACAATTGATGATAAATGACAATTTAAAATAAAAAATTAATTCAAAATTTAAGATTATAAAAAATAAAATTATACATAAATCAAACTATAAGTAATAATAACATTCAATTGAAATTTATTCATCTAATCTATAGGCAACAAAAACAATATATAACTTATGAATGCAATTAGAAATAGAAAAACTAATGAATACAATCACACAATCACCTAATACATACGTTTAGCAAATTTTAAAAAAAAACTATGATCATTAACCAAATTTTAGTTGTGCGAAAAATTCGCAAGTATGGAAAGGGGAGAAAGAGAAAGAGGTATGAAATTATGTTAGAGGAGATAAAGAAAATGTATAAAGTGAATGTTGATTTATGGAAAAAGTTTGGTAACAAAATTTTCAGCCATAATTAGCTAAGTTTCTATAATTTACTTCATTTATATCACTTAATAACAGTTTTATTTTTTATCTCACTCTCTTATCATTCCACTTATCATATTCTTATCAATTCTACTTATTAATGATATTAATTATAATATCATATTCCTTAGTCATTCTTATAATCAATACTTAATATTCCTTTTATAATTTAATTTTTATATTTAATAATAATAATAATAATAATAATAATAATAATAATATTAATAATAATGGACGGTAATGATAATATACATTATTGAGTTAATTAAACTTGATTCTTTGTTTCCTTTAAGGCATTTAATATCAATCAATGAAAATACGAAAAAATCATTAATTCTTTGTTTCCGTTAAAGAATTTACTTGCAGTTGATTCTTTGTAATATATACCTTCTATTAATTTAATTATGATCATTCAAAAATGATGACTCTAATACCATTGCAAGCACAATAGTGTATAAGTCAAAAAATTTTACAAGAAGTCGCGTTTATCGTTGCAAATAGTATGACATTTGAATTCGACCTTAATACGGTACCTATAGTAGAAGGTGCTGATGAAAAATTTGAACAAACAAACTCACCCGACGAAAATGTTGTTAGTCAACAAATTCTCGAGAATATGAAAAATCACACTAGCTTTGATAAGGTATGGTAATAAACTGATTTAATTTTTTTTTGTGCTTTTATGTGCATTTATAATTATATTGTATACTAACTAAGTTCATACACATAATATTCATACGTACATATAAATAACATCCATAATTACATGCAACTAACATCTAAAAATTAAATTCATGTTTATTAGATATTATATCCATACACATATCAATTTTTAGTTATTGCATATGTAAATATAAAGTTAACACAGATGTTTTTTAAATTTTATCATAATTGATTTTAAAAAAATATCAAATTCTTAAATTAATTTATTCAATTGATAAATTTACACATAACATCTATAAATTCATACATATAGCATCCATAATTTCATGTTAATAACATCCATAATTTGTATTCATAATATTTATAATTTCATACCTATAATGTTTATAATTAATAAATTTGTATAATTAATATTAACAAATTTTAAACTATACGCTCTTATTGTATTTTTCAAATTATCTCATATGTACACTAATAGACTATGATTTTAATTATTTTAATATTTTTATTTAATATTCATATGTTTACTTATTTATTGATTTTAATATGACAAGTTAATAATTATTTTTAAAAATTTTTTTTTTAATTTTTGTTTATATTTTATTTTTTATATTTTAATAGTTTATATGTAAAATATAAGTTGTATAGTAGAAGTTGTTAAAACTTTTTAATTTAATTTTCATATTTTTTGTAAAGAATTATTGCATTTTAATGGATAATAATATGATTGAGAGATGTTAGGGATTTGATTTGGAAGAAACTGAAATTAATTTTGGAAAGACATTAATGACTCCAAACATGTAGCAAAATAGTAGGTGATAAGGAGGATAAGTAATAACGAACATAAGTAATTATTTTTTGGCTACCTAGCATCACCCTTGATTTATCTAGTAAATATTATTAATGTTTTGATAATTAAAAACGATATTCAATTAAGGAAAAAGAAGTTATATATAGGCAACAAAGACACTACATAACTCATGAATACAATTACACAATTATGTAATACATACATTTAGCAAATTAAAAAATAAAAACTATAGTCATCAACCAAATTTCAATTGTGCAAAAAATTAGTAAGAATGGAGAGAGAGAAGGAGAAAGAGAAAGGTATGAAATTATGTGAGAGGAGATAAAGAAAATGTATGAAATGAATATTGATTTATATAGTAAACATAAAAATGAGTAATGAGTATAAGAAGAGAAGAGAATGAATTAAATTTTAAATACATTTATACCTATTAAAAAGAATTAATATTAACATTGAAAACAATAGTATAACCTACATAAAAATAAAGGGTAAGAGAATATGTAAAGTTAAGGTTAAAAAAAATCTTCTAATATTATATAAAGATAGGTTATTATGAGAAGATAAAAATACAATAAAAATCCTATGACATAATGCAAGGATAGAAGAATTGTGCTCAAGTTGTATGAATTAGCCACATAAGCTGGAGTGGTATAATAGTATAAACCTAGAAGACTAACAAGAAATCTAGAAACTATCTTTAGCTTTCTTTTAATATATTACTAATAGATTACCAAAAGAGAAAGGGCTACCCGGTGCAGAAGAATCATAAAAACATAAATATCTCTAGGTTCCATAAATTATAGAACGAGATTGCTTACCATGCATTGAAAAGGTAAAGAGATGTAGAGAGGCAAGCAGAAAATGAAACAAGGATGAGGTTTACAAATCAAAAAACAAGAAAAAGAAGTATACAAAAATAAATTTAGGTTTTCTAACGACTACAATAATTTGTATAGGTCTTATCTTCATCACTATGGGCTTATGCAAAAAAATATGTCAGTGTATACATGAAATACTATGATTTATATTATCTTTCTTTATCAATTATCAGGCAGCTCCTAGTTTATGAATTGTGGAATTTTCAGTTAGGTTAACCTTCTTTCCCCTGAAATATATATATACTTTTGTGGCTCACTGTAGAATTACTAGTCACAATAATATAAAACACGATATCAGAAATTGCCGTACTAATCCAAGCATTATTAGAGCATAAAGCAAAAACCTGTATATCAAGCACTGCTTTGCCAGTTTGTGTTGGCTGCATACCACCTTTAGCTTCCGGCATCAAGTTTTTCGCTTTGTGACACTATAATTAAACAGATCATTCTTAGCAACAGAAAGTTACACCAAACACAAAAAATACTACAAGAAATACTCATCACTACCAAATATCATATGAAATCGAACAACAAAATTGACAGTTTTCACTTGGAAGAAAATAATTCAATTACTTCCAACCTCATCGAATATTATAAGACCATCAAACTTTGGCCCACACCACTGCACAAGTTGTTTGAGACGAGATTGACCCTTATCAGAGGATGCTATGAGGCTACTGTAAGTTGAGAAAACAACCCCATCCTTGACTCCAACAGACTTCGAAGAAAGCTTAGAATAAGGCAGTTTGTTCAAAGCATGCACTAGGTCCAGCGAAAAAAGGAAGACAGTTAAATGTATATTGCATAATAACTTTTTAAATAGTGATTAAACAATAACACCCTGTTTGTAACGAAACCTTAATAAATAAATAAATATAATGCTATAAACGTCTAAAAGGAATTTCAAGAAAATAAATGTAGCTTGAGAGTCAGCAAGCAAAATACAAGGTGAGGCTCTATAATTCATATCAAAAGTGTACCCAAGACCTACATTATTTTATGATTACCCAAGGCAATCTAATCAGAACCAGATAATCCTTTTAACATATGATTTTTGTTCGATAAAAAGCATAACTACTGTTTCAGATCTACGTCAACAATCAGGAGATAAATAAATCTTTGTGGAGTTCCTAATTTGAAATATATCACTAGTTGGGATTTTCTCTTCTCCTTTAGTTATCTGCATTTTGGGTTTTGGAGGATTCCTATCCCCATCTGTCAGTCTCTTATAAGAACCATCTATGCTGACATTAGTTATATCTACACCATAAAAGCTAGCATGTAATAGAACTTTAGCTAAATAATATACCTTTAACACAAGTTGCACCCATATCATCCAAGTCTCTTCTGGCATCAAACTTCAAGTCTGAACCAACAGAAATCCATCTACATGATCATGGAAACATAAAGGGGCGATTTAAAAATATCCCAGTATGCAAGTTCATACTACGGAAAAAAAAGGTTACAAGCATATATAAGCAAGCATCAAAATCGTGAATTATACTCCCTTAACTACAAATATAAGTCACTTTTGACAAAAACATGCATATTAAGAAATCACTAACTTCAAAAACATTTGAAGTGTTTGGAGTAACTAAATTAAACATATGTAAAAGATGCTCTCACCCTTTATTAAATACTTATTGCACATATAATTAATGAAAATGGTATAACTAGGGGAAAAGAGATATTAAAACATCCTTAAACTAATCAAATGACAAGCATTGGTGGACAAACTTTTTGACAAAAAGTTGCTTATATTTCAGGATCGAGAGACTAGCTAATTTCAATATAGATGCATGACTGTATGTTCAGAGAGCAATCTGAACTTACAACGCCTTTTCCCGTCCTTGCTGCCAGTTCTCCCAAATAAGCCCAGCAACTGAGCGGCCCTTACCAACACCAGCTCCATCCCCAATAAAAAATCCTGCCCTTGTGCCGTCTGGAAGGTGTAGAAGATGCCTCTGTTGAGGAAAAGAGCATCATAGACAAGAAGCCAAACCATCATTATTTGTTATCAATAAATGTCAAAGAAAAAACGACAAACCTGACAAGCATAGACCAATGTCTCTATCTGCAGGCATGACAAAGCCTTTGAACTTTCCAAATAATCTTTAAGTATTGGATCATAAGTAGGTTCAGGTGACTGCACTGCAGACAAGGAAGAAGTCTCAACAACAGGATCTGGGTGCGGAGGTCCCATAGATACTTTTGCTGGCCGCTGAATAATGAGAAACGTGAAAAGTTTGAGCAGCCAATTGTGTTTCCAAGGCTTGAAATGGATAGTTAATATCTATTTGCTAATTTGGTTAACATAAAAAAATATAAATGATAAAGAAACACCGGTGTTCAATGGAGAGGATCTTTAACTCACATAATCTGTAAATGTTTCTCCTGCTGTTCCGCCTTCATCTTCCTCACGTTCAACCTCAACCGCTAGCTGTTATTAGTTTAATGTTGATTTAAAATATTGAGATAAAAAAAATTCCCTGTTTCCAATAGATGACATTGAGCAGAGTTTTTTTTGTCTCCTCTATATCCCTTTCTGTGCTAGACTGCTAGACTCATCAACTCAACAAATATTAACGTCACTCAAATAAATTCAAGATAAAGTCACAACCATTCTAAAAACCACATCCACAAAAGCATGCTTATTTAGAAAAGGAAAATTTTCTAACAAAACGCTTGGACAAAAAGTAGGGTTGATTTTTCGGCTAATTCTTTTTATATGAAAAAAAATTGTGTGTAATTCATCATCATGGATCATTGGTGTGTTTTTCTTGAATATGGATTAATTTTTTTTTAATTTTGAGTAACAGATAGACCATCAGATTTGGGGAGTAGAAAAATCTAAATCTGACTCAAATTTGTATTTTTTTAAAAAAAAATTTAAACCACAAATCTGACTTTCAGCTTTGTGGTTATCATCAAAAAAAAAATTAAAACACCACAAATCTGACCATTAGATTTGTGATATCCATATAAAATTTCCCCCTTATTTAAAAACACCACCTTCTACCCCCATATTAAAAATACAAAACGTGATTTTTCAACTAGAAATTTAGGAGGAAGAAATTATTATAAAAAATAATATAAAAATACAAAAAATTATTATACACGATGTTCCATAAATGGTGATAATATTTTGTTTTCTGGTGAAATATTTAATTTAAAACAATACATGAAAAATCGCTTTTTACTCTTTTTTTTCGATAAAATGAAACTTTTTAATTTTTTTTAACAGATAAAAAAATAAAATAAAACTTTTATTTTTAATTTTGACTGAAACTAATAAAAAATTAAAAAATATATTAAAAAATTAAAAATCACACTTCCTTCCATTGTTAAAAAAATTAAGAAGATCCATCGCCTGTTAAATCAACGTCAAATCAATCAAACTAGCTTCTTTCCTTTTTTATTTAAAATGAGATTTTATAATAATAAACAGAAGCTTTCGAAATAAAAATAAAATACACCTCATTGATTTCTTCGGTCTCGACGGGGTTCTCAACACCACACTTAGGGCAAGCGAACTTCGTGAGACTAGCTGGAACGGAAAAAACCTCTTTGCAGCATCTGCATGGAACCTCAACCTTACTTGAACCAGAGCCGCCGTTCTGCTTCTTGCGTAGCTTGCTAGTCTCCGTGGCGTGTTTCCGCTTCTTCGCAGCCGCTCCAGCCGGCGGTACTGGTGGTTGCGATTGTGGCGGTGATACTGATGGTGGTGGAAGTGGTGGTAATGGCATCGGCGGCAACCGCTGCGGCATTTGGCAAGCAGGGCAAACGAACTCCACGACGTTCATCGACGTGGTCAGTGGCGTGCTGCAGCCAGCGCAGAGCACCGTTAAGGCAAAGGGCGGCGGTGCCGATGGTATAGTCATTTTGGGAGATTATGTTAGTCGGGGAGAGAGAGAGAGAGAGGGGGAGAATGAGTAAGTGGTGGGAGGAAATAGAGGAAACGAAGAGGGTGGTTAATAGATGAACAAAGAAGAAAGAAAGCGCGCCAAAATGTATGGGTTTGTGACTTGGCGGAAACTTACTCGACACGCTTGCCTCCTTTCCTCTATATAGTGGCGTTTCACTTTTTTCAATTTTTATTTTTCTTTTTTTAATTGGCTAAACAATCAAAATCGCTCTAGATTTTTCACCAAGCTATAATGATATCCAAATTTTTTAATTGATAAGGATATATCAGTTAAGATTATAAAATAAAAAAATTATATAAAGAATTTAAATTTTTAATATATTTATTTTGTATTTATTAAATAAAAACATTAAAAAAATTTTATTTTATATTAAAATTAGAGCAATTTACGAAAATAAAATATTTGACTTCTAAAATTACGGAAATGCAACCTTTGCAGTTTAAATACGAAAATATAATTTTCTAAAAATCTATGTAAACCGTGGAAGGGCTCTCACGAATTTATAATGGGGTTCCATAGTTTAGTTGATAAAGCATTTGGAAAAAAACCGTGGGCAGGGGTTCTACGGCGGGTTTGTAAGAATGTAAAACATGCATAAACTGTGAAAGGGATCCAACGTTTATATACGAGTTTCGCTATATATACTAACCTAGAGTGAATGGAATATATTTACATCTATCATTTATATTATCAACGAAATAAGACTATATTTTGTAGTACATTTTAAATTTATTCAAATTGTAAAAATGATATAATTTTAAACTATATGGATAATATTGATTTGATTTATACTTTTCAATCTAATTCAATTTTATGCAAATAATTGATTTATACAGTGTTAATTTAAATTTGTTTTTCAAACTATTTTGATTTAATCTATTATAATTTGAATTAAATAAAATTATATTCTATTTAAATTTTAATTTTTTAATTTAAGTAATTCATTCAAATTTTTAGTACATATATTCAAATAATATTTTAAATTTTTAATACGTATATTTATATATATTTATTTAAATAATACTCTAAAAAAATAAGCCTTAAGAGAAGTTATAAGCTTACAACATCACTAGAGACAAGCATTTCCAAGGATCTGGCCATGTCAATAACCATTTAGTGTACTCAACTTTTTCTTTTAACTAAGTCCAAATGCACTTCCTATTTTGTACTATTATTAGTGTTAAATCCGTGCGATGCACGGGGTTATATTTAAATTTGATAAGTTAAATTAAAAATAATATTTTATAATTATATATTTTTTAAATTTAGTATAACACTATCATCGTCGTTATATAATAAACGTGTTAAATATGTTGTTTTATCTTTATTCAAAGTAAAATATAAATAGAAGAGTTTGAAGTTTATAATATTCTTGAACCATAAGGAGGAAGACATGAAAAAAATAAGAACATATATAACTATAATAATAGCATGTTAATTTTACACTAAATTTTATATCAAAAAGCTAATAAAAATTTATCGGCAACCTAGTATCTTACTAACTTCATTAGAAAAGCAATTGACATAGGCTGTTATGCTCCTTGTTACACATTTCATTTCAAATATGAAAAAAGAGTTATAGGTAAATTAGTTATATCTATAGTAAGTATTTGTACAAAAGTATAAGTCATAACATGTTATTAAAATGAAAATAATATTATTCTTACCTAAATATTATTAAAAACCTCTTTGAACATGACATTTGTTGTTGATGACTTTGGATTGCCGTCTTCGTCTAGAATTAAAACTCTGAGGCCACTGCGACTCTTAACTCTTGACAAAGCAACATAAAGTTGTCCATGGCTGAACACTGATTTTGGCAAATAAAGCCCTACATGTGATAATGATTGACCCTAACTCTTGTTAATGGTCATTGCAAAGCATACTGTTAATGGAAATTGTCTCCGTTGGAACTTAAATGGCAATCCTGAATCTGAAGGGATCAAGTTTATTCTTGGAATGTACACTTTATCTCCAATATTTCTACCGGTCACTACCGTCGCTCTAATTACGTTGCTGCCAAGTTCGTTAACTATTAATCTTGTCCTGTTGCATAAACCTGAAGTCTGGTCTATGTTTCGCAGTAGCATTACAGCGACTCCTGGCTTCAAAGTCAACTTGTGATTGGGTAGTCCCGAACATTTGATGTCATTTAGGAACTCTGGTGTGAACTACTCTTGTTGTACATCTTCATTCTCATCAGCTTGACATGTTGTGTCAGAGCTCAAATACTCTTTTTCCATCCCTGGAAAGATTGTCAAGGCAAAATCATCTACCTTCTCGACACTCTCAAGCGTGGGTGCAAGAATTGCCCTACTCTGAAAATACCTGTAATCTGACATGTTTTGCAACAAATTTGGATATGCAAAGTCTAGCAAATGAGAGAGAGGGTCATCAGTAGTTGTAATCAATAGATCATCTTGAATTTCAACTTCTGATTCATCACCAACAACAGAGCCAATATTTCCATTTCCAACATCAAGTATCCAATTAGCAAATCTCTTCATTTCGCCATCATCTTGATCCGAAGAAGATTTTAGAAGCCTCATATTCATATGCAGTTTTAGAATCTTATAAAATGACCACAGATGGGATGAGTTAATATCGGATGCCAATATATCGTGTCTACTTCCTTTCGGAATCATCGGAAGTATCTGTCTGAAATCACCTCCTAGAACAACAACCTTATCACCAAATGGTTGATGTGTCTTATGTTGATCGGTAACTGACATAAGATCCCTGAGCGTCCAATCAAGTGCTTCAAAGCACGTTTTATTGAGCATTGGAGCTTCATCCCAAATTATTAAGCTACTTTGGATGAGCAGCTCAGCCTTCAAACTGCCATGCTTGATGTTGTAAGTAGATTCATCAGTAATTGTAATGGGTATTGAAAATCTAGAATGAGCCGATCTGCCACCAGGTAAGAGTAAAGAAGCAATTCCACTAGATGTGACATTTAAAACAATCTTTCCTCTAGACCGAATAGCAGAAGAAAGTTCATTCCAAATAAATGTCTTAACACACCCACCATGCCCATAGACGAAGTAAAAACCACCAAATGCTAAAAAGACTAGCAAGTCATGAATACTACTACTTCCTAGATGGATATTCAGGTTATAACCAAATTGCAGTAGATCCCTAAGATCAAGAGAAAACAGCATTCACATGTCCATCCGGCGTATTTGCATACAGAAGGATGCCATTTGGCCTGTGCAATGCACCTGCAACCTTTCAAAGGTGCATGCTCTCTATTTTCTCTGATATGGTGGAAAAATTTCTGGAAGTATTCATGGATGACTTTTCAGTATTTGGAGACTCATTAAGCTCCTGTCTTGACCATCTAGCACTTATTATAAAGAGGTGCCAAGAGACTAACCTGGTTTTAAACTGGAAAAAATGTCACTTTATGGTGACTGAAGGAATTGTCCTTAGGCACAAAATTTCAAACAAGGGAATAGAAGTGGATCAAGCTAAGGTAGAGGTAATTGAAAAATTACCACCGCCTGCCAATGTTAAGGCAATCAGAAGCTTTTTGGGGCATGTAGGATTCTATAGGAGGTTTATAAAAGATTTTTCAAAAATCACCAAACTTCTGAGTAATCTGCTAGCTGCTGACACGCCATTTATCTTTGATAAGGAGTGTCTACAGGCGTTTGAGACTCTGAAAGCTAAGCTGGTCACAACACCAGTCATCTCTGCACCAGACTGTACATTACCATTTGAACTGATGTGTGATGCCAGTGACCATGCCATTGGTGCAGTGTTGGGACAAAGGCATGACAAACTTCTACACGTCATTTATTATGCCAGTCGTGTTTTAAATGATGCACAAAAGAACTACACAACCACAGAAAAAGAGTTACTTGTAGTGGTTTACGCCATTGACAAGTTCGGATCTTATTTAGTAGGATCAAAAGTGATTGTGTACACTGATCATGCTACTCTTAAATATCTACTCACAAAGTAGGATTCAAAATCCAGAATCATCAGATGGGTCTTGCTTCTGCAAGAGTTTGATATAGAAATAAGAGTCAGAAAAGGGACAGAGAACTAAGTAGCAGATCACCTGTCCCGAATAGAACCAGTAGAAGGGGCGTCCCTCCCTCTTACTGAGATCTCTGAAAACATTTCGGACGAACAACTCTTTGCCATCCAGGAAGTGCCATGGTTTGCAGACATTGCAAACTACAAGGCAGTGAGATTCATACCCAAAGAGTATAGTAGGCAGCAATCAAAGAAATTGATCACAGATGCAAAGTACTATCTTTGGGATGAACCATATCTCTTCAAGAGATGTGCAGATGGAGTAATCCGTAGATGTGTGCCTAAAGAAAAAGTACAGAAGATCCTCTGGCACTGCCATGTATCACAGTATGGAGGACATTTTGGAAGTGAGCGAATAGCCACAAGAGTCCTCCAATGTGGCTTCTACTGGCCTACTCTCTATAAAGACTCCCGAGTGTTTGTACTTAATTGTGACAGTTGCCAAAGATCTGGCAATCTGCCTCATAGTTATGCCATGCCTCAACAAGGGATCTTGGAGATTGAGTTGTTTGATGTATGGGGTATTGACTCCATGGGGCCTTTCCCACCATCATACTCAAACACTTATATTCTGGTGGCAGTGGATTATGTATCTAAATGGGTGGAAGTTATTGCAACACCCACTAATGACACTAAGATAGTGCTGAAATTCCTCCAGAAATACATCTTCAGTAGATTTGGTATCCCTAGAGTACTAATCAGTGATGGGGGCACTCATTTCTGTAATAAACAGCTTTACTCT